>NC_056748.1:1128440056-1128777556 GCF_019279795.1 Protopterus annectens | reverse complement strand
ACTACCTTACAGTAACCACCTCTGTACTGTTATGTAGATTTTCTATGTAAGAACCAGTTTTTCTGTGTAAAATGTTCATTACTGGTATCATTTATTTTTGTAGTAACTTTTGTAAGTATAGTAACCACCTTGTGATGTTCTCTCTGCAATGTAAAGTAGGTTTCCTTATTGCATTAATCTACTGGAGCTTTTCTCCCCGGGCCTCCATTGAAAATGGGCTCTCGTCAGCCCAGTGGACTTTCCCGGTAAACAAATGTAATAAATAAATGTATATTTAACTGTTAACTGCATTGCCTAACTCTTTATTACGTAAGTAAAATATTAGTTATTCACTTCTTAAAATGTGTGAGATCAGTTTACTTACTTTTTACTTGATAAGAGGGTACCCCGAGTTAATAGTGACAAGCTGCTGAGATTCACCTATAATTGTTCAGACTACCTACCTACATATTACCATTTATGTTTAGTTTTTACTTCAGTTTTTAAAAAGAGTGAAACAATAACTGGGAAGTCCTCAGCCTGATAATTTGGGATGATGGCAGTTTACTACCTTGAGCCAGTACAGGAGGCCGTAGTGTTGAATAGTATTACTTGCTTGGAAAGTAATGTTTGTGTGTGTGAGTGTGTGTGTGTGTGTGTGTGTGTGTGTGTGTGTGTGTGTGTGTGTGTGTGTGTGTGTGTGTGTGTGTGTGTGTGTGTGTGTGTGTGTGTGTGTGCAAGAGTTTATTTAAAGTCCACTTAATGTGGGTGTGTTTCTTGGTGAACAGTTGGGTTATTTATTTTATATTATTTGCTCACCAAGATTAATGTGGACTTCCTTTTCTGGAACTGTTATTTTGTGCTTTTGCCGAATTGTATAAAAAATATATATATATGGGTGTATATGTGCGTGTGGTAGTACAGATGTTCCTGCTTTAACGCTCATGCACGTGCTAGTATACTTTATAAAAGTGTGGGCAGCAATGTCCTGCTTCTGTTTTATTGTGCAGACACATATTTGTCAGGCATTAGTCACCTTCTCCTATTCGGGTTTTCAGGCTACTGATGTCTGCATGCACATGTGCAGCTGAAGCTTTGCACTATTGTGTACAACTCCCTCACACCTGTATGTCTTGTGTACAACTCCCTTACACCTGTATGTCTTGTGTACAACTCCCTCACACCTGTATGTCTTGTGTACAACTTCCTCACACCTGTATGTCTTGTGTACAACTCCCTCACACCTGTATGTCTTGGCTGGCATGTTGTCTGTGTCTTTCAGCATGAGCGGAGCCTGAGAAGAGTGCTGCTTTCTACTGTAGGGTGTAGGAGTGACTTATTTTGTTACCTGTTCAGCATGGTAAACTAGCTTTGACTCACCATTATGAATAATACCCTTCCCATTAAGATTCCCTTCTGCAAGTCATGACAGTGCCTCACAGCTGCAAGTATGTCAGCTGTCAACCACACCCTGCACAGGCTGGTCCTGCAAATGGCTTAGGTGGGAGGGGTGGAAGTGCATTCCAGTGCGTTCAGATCCTCTCTGACAGGTAGCCTACCATAGTCATATGCCCCTTCCCAACCAAAGCTTGTGTATGAGAAGGAAATATCAGTTTACCTGTTGTTTTCACACTGGGCTACTGGACATTAAAACACACCTCAGCAGACTACAGCTTCACTGAATGAGGTGGTCCATGCCATCAGGCCACCAGAGGTAGATATAGACTATGTTACCAGCCATGTGGACCCTGGCCCAACATCTGCTTGGTCCCAGAGATATACCTCTGGATCACTCAGCAACCAGTGTGATCCCTGTACCCCATCCTGTCCCCAACCATTTGTATTCCTCCTGTTTGTTTGTGTGAATCCCATGTTTTACTCCTAGTGTATGTACACCATCCCTTGTGTGTTTGTATGTGTGTGTGTGTGTGTGTGTGTGTGTGTGTGTGTGTGTGTGTGTGTGTGTGTGTGTGTGTGTGTGTGTGTGTGTGTGAGTGAGTGTGTGTGTGTGTGTGTTTGTGTGTGTGTGCGTGTGTGTGTGTATGTGTGTTGCTTTACTGTCTACCCCTACTTTCCTTCTTCTACATAACCCTACCCTCTCCCCATACAAAAAATGCACTCTAATTCCCCCTTCCTTCCCTGTATTTGTTCTTACTGTGTTGCTCTGTTTGCTGTTCCCCTTTTCTTACCTATCTGTATTCTTCTTCCTACCCTTTCGTGGAACCAGTTAGGTGACCCTACTAGCTAGGTGCAAAATGAGTCGTATATGTTGTAACTCAACCCAGTATAGTGGCAGAGTGCCACAGCAGGTGTGTGATTGCTCTGTTAGATGTATGTATCATGTTTTTGAGAGGGTTGTGTGTTTGTATGCATGTGTGTGTGTGTGTGTGTGTGTGCACACGTTTGCCATACATTTTTGCAAACACACACATGCCAACATCACATTCTTGTACATGACAAGATGAGTTGCCACAATGTGCTATGGAAAATTAAAATGTTCTTCCACTGAAGGCATTTTGGTTTTTCAATATACTAAAAATGTACATTTCTTCTTGAGGTGTGAGCATATGAATATCATTATAACAGCACTGGCCTCTGATTTACTGCTCACAATGAGCAGAAAATAAAGGTCCTTACAGGCAGCAGATATTATCATACTGCTGACTGCAGCTCATAGGGTTGTAGTAACATCTGTGCACAGCATCTGCATAAACCAGCTGGACACAGACTGGAAAGATTGTATCACAACTTCTGTTGTAAGTCTGTGCATGTATCACTCCTTCTAACATTTAAATCATGTGCTGTACTGTTTCCATAACTAATACAGCCAGACTGACAACTGCCTCTGCCACCCTGTAACAATCAGTCCAAGGAAGGGAGGCTGGCATACAAACGGCATCTGGAAATTCACTCTACATGTGAAGAAGTGCGTCTGCTTGTTTTACAAGTGCTGCAATGACGTTCTACAGTTTTGAAGCTCTAAATTTTCTTGATTCACAACAGTCCTTTGCCCAGTGAAGAAAATCAGTGAAAAAAGGAAATAGCAGGGTTTTAAAACTATATCTGTTGATGTGCAAAAGTGATGTAGACGTCATTGTAGGTGTGGACAAATTAATATTGTTTTCAAAACAATAGTGAGAACCAAAGGGCATACCGTTATGGAAGAGAGTAAAGAAAGGTTGGTAATATGGGTAGATGAGGAATAAATGCAAGAAGAACTTGAAAAAACAAGAGAAAAATGAAATAAAAAAGAAACGGAAAAGCAGAACGCCGCCTATTGACAACTGCAAGAAGTTACAGAACTAGAGATAAATAAAAGGAGAATCCTAAAGTGTGAGAAAGACAGATGTAGGATCAAGAAAAAGTTTTAAAATGTGATATGGCTAATGAATGTTTTTCTTTGTATTAAATTTTAGTAGCTTTTTATAACAAACAATGAGTGATCAAAAAAAAAAAAACATATACATTCTAATCTATCACAGGATATCCAACACTTCATTAAAATCATACTACTCTTTAAGCAGAATCTGGTAATCAGACAAAAAAATAAACAAAAAAGCTATTCATCTATAATTCAAGTAGCTGTAACAGAAAAAAAAACACATATCCATAAGCTTCAAAAGAATCAGTAAACATCCCCATACATACAAGAGTTAAAGGAATATTTTCCAAAACTTTTTATATGCATAGCTCATCAAAATAACATCAATGAATCATTGAAAATATAAATGTATTGTAGTTAAGGGAGTTGTTTTATACACAAAATAAATTAAATATGTAACTCCAGATTTCATTAAAGCTTCGGGGCAGTTTATACAGAGATATCTAACAAGTAGAGAAGCCTTTGCATTTGTTCTTTGCTATAGCTGTGAAAATAAAGCATATGTTACTTTACAACAGTATCACTAAATTCCACCTCTGATTCAGGTTAAGGGGTATAGAATCAACTTCCTAACAAATAAGAATAGCGGTACGCTTTATGAACAGATGTTTTCTGCAATAACAGCACAAAATAAAATGTCAGATAATAAGAAAAGTAGGTAAGGAAGACTTGATTATAAACTTTGTAAAGTATCTGTTATGGGTGTTGAACCACCAGCCTATAATATGCCAATGAGTACAACCTAAAAAGCTCTGGTTTCCACATTTCAAGCTCAACATATCTATGACAGGAGATTAATGCAGTTTGTGGAAAGGCTGGACAAATCACTAATGCTTGGTGGTGAATTGTGAATGGGAGTGCCAACCCTACATCAAGTCTTGTTTGTAACAAGCATGAAGGTAAAAAGGGCTGTTGTTTTGCTAATGCAAGCATTGCAGACGTAGATGACTTTAGTCCCCACAGACAGCAGACTGCGCAAGACGGCAAGACAAGAAAGGAATTATCATGCTTTTATAACGAGGTAAAAGTAGAGATGCCAGAAATTAATTACTCACTGCTGGATGTTAGACACTAGGAGCTGACAGAATAGTTATGTATGAGGTTGTGCTAGGAGCTGACAGAATAGTTATGTATGAGGTTGTGCTAGGCCTGGGAGCTGACAGAATAGTTATGTATGTGGTTGTGCTAAGACAAGGAGATGACAGAATAGTTATGTATGAGGTTGTGCTAGGACTAGGAGCTGACAGAATAGTTGTGTACAAGGTTGTGCTAGGAGGGGAATGTGGTGAACTCCATTGGTGGGTTATATAGCGTTAAGGATGGTTAGTGTCTACAATCACTGATCGGTGCGAAAAGTGGTGGAATAGCTTTGGCTGCTACAGCTCAGAAGTGTAGAATGCAATGGAAGTTACTAGCATATCTATTCACTCCAAAAATATCACTTATGCAGACAGCTATTCAGGTCAGAGCTGGAAGTCATCACTGACTCCAAAAAACTCACTTATGCAGACAGCTACTATATTTCTTCTATATTTTCAAATAGGTGCCCTTTCCGCAATTTGTTCCATTGCTGTTCTGACACCTTTCTTGATAATGTCTGAAGATCTGTGTAAGTACTTATCCATCAACTACTAAAGATTTCTGGAGAAAGGCCCTCCCTGTGAACTTCCCCTAACTCTTGATTTCCATATCTCTACCATCGCTTCCTTTACTGTAAAATAGTAAAGTATCCTGTCAATAGCTTTTCAACTTCTTTTAATAGTCTTGGTACATTGCTGTCTGACAGCTTTCTTTTCATTTTTACTTGTTAACCCAGTATATTCCATACTATATATTTCTCTCTAATGTACTCCTAAATAGTTACTTTTGTAAACTTTGTATGTACCCTGTGGAGATTTTCTCCCCGGGCCTTCACTGAAAAAGGGCTCTAGCTCGTTTGGACATTCCTGGTCAACAAATGTCAAATAAATAAATAAAACAATCTTTGTTCATCTTTTTCTTCTGGAGTAGAGGATTCATTACTAAGAAGGAGCTAAAGTTCATTGAATTTAGTTATATACCATTGGGTCATTCTCTATATCTGTATCTGCAGACACACACGCACACACACACACACACACACACACACACACACACACACACACACACACACACACACACACATAGATAAATAGATAAATAGATATTTATATACAGACACAGAGAGAAAATTTAGCAATGTTCCAAAGGTGTATGCATTCCACAATATTCCACTGCCAGTTTATCTCATATAGTCTCATACTTCAAGAAATTAGAAAACGTCTCCACCATCATTTTAGGATTCACGCTCCAGGACTACTCCCTCTCAACAATAGCTGCCTGCAAATTGTCACTTGTGTAAAGTCAAAAGTCATCATTATACTTAATATGGCTTAATTCTTACTGAGATGAGTAACAAATTTTATATTTAGGCCCTGTGCCACAGGTATCGCTGTGTTCTATCATAAAAAAAACATGCATTTTTATTTTATTTGCTTTCCTCCCTGCCAAATATGTACAAACAGCCCTTGTGGGAATAAACCATTTTAACTGTCTCCTGTAGTCAAGGATTTGGGGTTTGATGCCATCCATGTCCCTACTGTGTGATTCTGAGCAAGGCGATGGACCAGTCTTGTGTGGCTAGTCATAACATCTCTTTATGCAGCCATTTTCTTTTTCTACTGTTGTACAGTTTGCTAATACTCCTTGTATTTGTACCTTTCTCCTCCATAAGATTACCTATCCAGGTATGTTTGTACCTAGTTATGGTTCTTTCTGTATTCTGTTTGTTAAAACGCCTCACTACTGCTTTTCTTCCATCAAATCCATCTAAAGGAAATACTTTTAGCCATTCTGTGGACATTGATAGTCAGTGTTTATTTATTTATTTATTTTTTAACTTTTATGCCTCGTTACATTACAAAATCTCTTCTACTTGTCCCTATTTACCACACTGTCCTTGTCACTCATTTATATAATGTGTATCTTATTACCTATGCTGTCATTTTGAGTATAACAGTTGTGTTTCATTTTTATTTCGGCACTTTTTTAAAATTTCATATTCAAATGATGAATAGGCTCATCCCTTGGGATTCCATTCCATTCATAAATTGCTTGCAAACTTTTAGTTCTTTGCACTTCAACCATCCATCCAAGAAGATTTCCATTCCTAAATGGAGTCATCCCCCTGAGACCTGCACTCTCTCTTCAACCATTTCTTATGTCTCATGACATAGAGATCCACAACGTGATTGACACCGATAAAAGAGCTTTACGCATCACTTTCAAAATTCCAGAAAATGGCTAAGACAGCAATGGTGACTGTAACTTTTTTTTTTGCGACAGGTTAAGTCTGCTTGACTCAAGTGTCCCTTTTTCAAGGCCAAACCAGGAGAACTGTCTGGTTAAGTGCCTTGTGGAAAATCACACAATAGGTAAACAAAGGTAGAAGGAATCAAACCCCTGTACCTTGGCCCTGAACAGCTCAAAGTGCTAATCATCTACATTAAAGGCCAGCGTCCTTGCTGGATTTATTATTTTTCATGAGACTATTTGCTTAATTTACTACATATTCAGATAAGGGAGATTTTGAAATGGAAGAACGGTGTAGTGTTACTTTTTTTGTTTACACTGGTCCACCAGTCTGAATACTTTCATATACAACCAGCATCAGTTTACTATATTTTGTTTGGTGCATCACATTGACATGAGAGCCTCAGTTATCATCACAGATTCAAATATCTGTACCTTTTATGTTAATATTTTAGTACTGAGCATAACAGATGAACGAAGAGAATTTCAATTTGAATGTAGAATGGAAACTCATTGTTTGAAACTAGAAAACAGTTTGCCTTTTAGACCGACTGAGGGCCTTGTATATAAGGAAGAAATTAAAAAAAATGAGTTTATTCAGTTTTATTTCCTGTAATTAGTAAAGTAGTGGGGCTTAAACTATAGAACTGCTGAAGTAAACACGAAATGTAGTGCTTGTACTTCACTGAAGCATTTCAGGAACAGTAAAAAGTGTTCAGTATTGGCTAGTAGATGTACTCTTGACTAATCACCCTGCTGGAAGTTTTTCAAGAATCATCATTAGTAGAGATGTAAAGCAAATACATTGTACCGAATGTTTATAAGACCAGGATAAGCGATATCACTGAAATAACAGTTTTTTAATTATTTTCACTTTTATCCCATCATCCTCTTCGTTGAATTGGATATGATGCTACAGTATATGTAATCAACACGTTTTTATTATACCCCAATTTCACTCGCACATAAATGATTAACAGGAAAATGGTGGCGCTGAGAAAGATAATTCACACAGTGACTCGAGTGATGAAGTAGGTTTTGTTCATAAAGTGAAAGCGATACAAGGAAAAGCTAATGAGATATTTTCAGCCTTTGGGCAACAGCAAAAGCAAGTTCCAGCATACAGATATGAAAACTTATCAGACATGAAATGAACCAGTAATCATATATTTTATTTAATCTAACATTTTTACTTAACACTGACAGTTTGTATGTATCTTTTCTTATTTATTCTTAATAAATACAAGTTAAACCATCTACTTATGACAGGAGTAGTGTTCATATATTTGTATTCTGTGCCCCTGAAATGGACTTTTAAAGCAGTACATTAACCACAAGGGAATCTTCTGACTGTTTATGTTTTAAAACTATTATATTTGCTCAATCTGTTTCTGTGATGAGCTGTCAGTGTAAATGATTTGTTGACAAGATCATCTTAATGGGTATATTTTGCTTTTCAATGACTGCTGCTATCCGGCAATATAAGCCTGAAAGAAAAGTACAAAATTATCTTACAAGAAGAAAGCAATTTATAATGAAATTTAAGATGACTATATGGAGATATTTGTATGAATGCATGGACATATTCTGTATAAGTAAAGCACTGATAGTAAGTCTGGTATAAATTGTTTCTGCTATTGTCTTCTTAATACTGAATTCATGTAATATAAGTTTCAAAACCTGTTTGTCATGTTAACTTGGCATTTTGGTATATATATATATATATATATATATATATATATATATATATATATATATATATATATATATAGGTTCCATACAATAGATCAAATTTTCACTAATTCGAAATAGTGAAATAGTGCATGGAATGCTCACTCTAGCAAAAGTGCACTTAATCAAAAGTGCACTTGCGCGAAGTTCAGTACAACAAACGGGTGTTGTACTGAACTTCCGTGCAGTACTCACGGACCTTAGGGTTAGGGCACGGGTCATAGTAAGGGGATAGCCCATAAGGCTATCCCCTTACCATAATCCGTGCCCTAACCCTAAGGTCCATGATGACTGCAGCACAGTGAAGGACATAGCAATGTCCTCCACTATGGTGCGATAGTCACGAACCTTGGGGTTAGGGCATAGGTTAGGGTAAGAGGATAGCTTTACTAACTATCCCCTTACCCTAACCTGTGCCCTAACCCTAAGGTCCGTGACTATCGCACCATAGTGGAGGACATAGCTTGTTTTTTATGTCCTCCACTGTGCTGTGGTGTTTTCGCTGAAGTGCACTTACGCAAAAGTTCACTTTCGTTAAAGTGAACTTTCACAGAAGTGAGGCTTCCTATTACAAGTTCGAAGTAGTGACCTTTCATTATTGTAATAGGAATCCATATATATATATATATATGTATATATATATATATATATATATATATATATATATATATAAGTTATTTTATACGGGGTGAAAACATTTTCATTGTTATTTTGTTTTGGTCTAAACATTTATTTTTGTTATATTGCTTAACATTACCTATAACTGACATTTTCCTATGCCACTTGATTTTAAGGATGCTCCTATTCAAATTCCAGAGGATGCAGATGGTATCCTTGGAAAAGTGAGTCAAAGTGTATAAATAATAGGACTGGTCTATAGCATCAGTACCCCAAGATATCCCCCCTGCTCTAAGGCATAACAGTCTTGGAATTAATATAAAACAGAAGGGTATGGGGTTTGAGCTGCTGGTCAGAGGCTAACTTCACTACAAGGGACTGCTATCAGAGTACAGGCAAAGATAAAAGAATAGGGGAGTGCTAAGTGAAAGACCTGCTCTGGTACAGTTTTTATTTGACACTAGAACAGAAGCTGCTGTTAAAAGATGGAATATTAGTAGAACATATTAAACATTGCATGATAACTGTAATAATCAGTCAGAGGAGCTTAGAAAACATTAGGAAGAAAGAAAGAAAGCAAAGGCAGCTTACGGAGGAACAGTGGGAGGATGTCTGTATGGCTCATAAGTATCCAATGATGTCCAGAAGATTTAGCATTTTTGCTTGGAGTTATTTGCATAGGCATTTTTATACCCTTGCAGACTTCAGAAAATATTTCCTCAGGTAGATAGCAAAGACTGGAGGTTGTTGTTGTTGTTTGTTGTTGTTTGTCTTTCGGCTTTTCCAGGTTAGGGGTTGCCGCAGCGGAACTCTGGTCCGCTAATGATTGGCAGTAGATTTTCACGAACGCCGAGGTGCCAGCTCGACATCCAACCTTCAACAAAGGTATGCCCTTACGCATGTCTTTCAAACGCCACCCAACCGTGGGGAGGACATGCAGACTCCACACAGAAGGCACTCCCCGCACTCCAGCCAAGAATCGAACGGGAGAACCTCTTGCTGTGAGGCAACAATGCTACCGCTGCACCACCATGGCACACATAGGAAAGATTGGAGGTACAATCAAAAAATCATAAACTTTCCTTAAACTAAAAGTTATAACTGATAAAATGTACTACAGACTCTCACCAGCTCAACTGTGATTAGATGACATGATAGGCCACTTGAACCAAACTCATACATGAACTTATACAGTATAAATTTGTAATGTTAAGCAGCTGATATGCTGAGCATCATTAGGAGTCCAAAATATTCTTCTTCTTCTTTCGGCTGCTCCCGTTAGGGGTCTCCAAAGTGGATCATCTGTTCCCATTTCTTCCTGTCCTGTGCATCTTGCTCTGTCACACCAGCCACCTGCATGTCCTCTCTAACCACATCCATAAACCTTATTATGCCTGTATATTTGGATATTTGACATTTTATATATGATATTATATATACATGCATATATGTGTGTGTATATATGTGTATATATATATATATATATATAGAGACACACACACACACACACACACACACACACATTGTGTTTAATTATTGTGTTCCCTTGTATTTTGCTTGTGGAGCTTTTCTCCCCGGGTCTCCACTGAAAATGGGTCTTTGACCCAGTGCACTTTCCCAGACAACAAATGTTAATAAATAATAAATAAATAATTATCGTAGGCATTCATCTTTTCCTCTTACCTGGCAGCTCCATCCTTAGCATCCTTCTCCCAATATACCCAACATCCCTCCTCAGCACATGTCCAAATCAATGCAATCTCACATCTCTGGCTTTGTCTCCAAACTGTCCAACCTGAGCTGACCCTCTGATGTACTCATTTCTAATCTTGTTCATCCTCGTCACACCCAGTGCAAATCTTAACATATTTAACTCTGTCATGTCCAGCTCTGACTCCTGTCTTTTTGTCAATGCCACCATCAACAACTCATATAACACAACTGGTTTCACTACCATCTTGTAGACCTTCCCTTTCATTCTTACTGGTACCTGTCTGTCACAAACCACTTGTGAAGCACTTCTCCACCCATTCTACCCTGCCTGCACTGTCTTTTTCACCTCCCTTCCACACTCACCATTACTCTAAACTGTTGATCCCAAGGATTTAAACTCATCCACCTTCACCAACTCTACTCCCTGCATCCTCACCATTCCTCTGTCCTCCCCCTCATTCACACATATATATTCTGTCTTAGTCCTGATGACCTTCATTGCTCTCCTCTCTAGAGCATATCTGCACCTTTACAGGGTCCCCTCAACTTGTTCTCTACTCTCACTACAAATCACATTGTCATCAGCAAATATCATAGTCCGCAGGTACTCCTGTCTGATCTTGTCT
Organism: Protopterus annectens; assembly: GCF_019279795.1. Classification (NCBI taxonomy): domain Eukaryota; kingdom Metazoa; phylum Chordata; order Ceratodontiformes; family Protopteridae; genus Protopterus; species Protopterus annectens. Next base: position 1,128,766,177 of record NC_056748.1, on the reverse strand, counting down.
GTGAACCTGTCCATCACTATTGCAAATAAGAAAGGGCTCAGAGCTGAGCCTTGATGTAATCTCACCTCCATCTTTAATGCATCTGTCACTCCTACCGCAGACCTCACCACTGTCACACTGCCCTCGTACATATCCTGTCCCACTCTTATGTACTTCTGTGATGCTCCCAACTTCCTCATACAATACCACAGTTCCTCTCTAGGTACCCTGTCATATGCTTTCTCTAAGCCCACAAAGACACAATGAAACTCCTTCTGATCTTCTCTATACTTCTCCATCAACAACCTCAGAGCAAACATCACATCTGTAGTGCTCTTTTCCTTCATGAAACCATACTGCTGCACACTAATCATCACGTCCCTTCTTAACCTAGCTTCCACTACTTTTTCCCATAACTTCATGCCATGGCTGATCAATTGTATCCCTCGGTAGTTACTACAGCTCTGCACATCACCCTTATTCTTAAAAATTGGTACCAATACACTTCTTCTCCACTCCTCAGTCATCCTCTCACTTTCTAAACTTTTGTTAAACAAACTGGTTAAAAAAAACACTGCCATCTGTCCTAAGCACCTCCATACTTCCACAGGAATGTCATTTGAACCAACAGCCTTTCCATTCTTCATCCTCTTCATAGCTGTCCTTACTTCCTCCTTGCTAATCTGTTGCACTTCCTGATTCACTATCCCCACATCATCCAATCTTCTCTCCCTCTCATTCTCTTCATTCATCAACCCTCAAAGTACTCTTTCCATCTGCTCAACACACTCTCCTCGCTTGTGAGTATGTTTCCCTCATTATCCTTTATCACCTTTACCTGCTGCACATCTTTACTAGCTTAGTCCCTCAGTCTAGCCAATCAGTACAGGTCCTGTTCTCCCTCCTTAGTGTCCAACCTTTCATACAGCTCACCATACACCTTATCCTTAGCCTTCATCACCTCTCTCTTCACCATACGCCTTACCTCCTTGTACTTCTGTCAACTTTTTCATCTCTGTTACAATCCCACTTCTTCTTCACCAACCTCTTCCTCTGTATACTCTCCTGTAGTTCCTCATTCCACTACCAGGTTTCCTTGTCCTCCTTTCTCTGTCCAGATGTCACACCAAGCACCTTTCTGGCTGTCTCCCTTACCACCTCTGCTGTGGCTGCCCAGCTATGTGGTAACTTTTCACTGTCATCCAGTGCCTGTGTTAACTCTTCCCTGAACTCCACCTTACAGTTATCCTTTTTTAACTTCCACCATTTGATCCTTGGTGATGTCCTCACTCTCCTCCACTTCGTCTTGATTGCCAACATCATCCTACAGACCACCATTCTATGCTGCCTAACTATGCTGCCCTGTCACCACTTTACAGTCTGCACTCTCCACAAAATATTGATATCAGAAATTCAGTGAGATCACGGTCTGGAAATTTCCCTTTCCCTGCTCTTGTGTGATCTCAGAGTTGGTGTGTATATACATATATATATATATATATATATATATATATATATATATATATATATATATATATATATATACACACACGCACACACACACACACACACACACACACACACACACTCATGCATATAAACGTGTGTGTGTGTGTGTGTGTGTGTGTGTGTGTGTGTGTGTGTGTGTGTGTGTGTGTGTGTGTAAGTATGTATAAATGATTAGCAGGGGTTACGGGGCAGCCACCCTGCACAGAACATGTGCCAACTTTTTCTGCATTTCGATATTTGGCATTTTATATATGATTTTATATATATATATATATATATATATATATATATATATATATATATATATATATATACATATACATACATATATGTGAATACACACACACACACACACACACACACACACACACACACACACACACACACACACACACACACACACACACACACACACACACACACACACACACACACACACACATGTAACTCTGTGGTCACATGAATACAAAGAAAGGAAAAATCCCCCAAAAGAAAGGAAAGTGTGCTGGTGCACACTTAGAAACCACATTGCCAGTAATTTTCTGCAGAAAACAATGAATGGCAAGTTACACTTCACTGACCTGTGCTTGTCAAGTTGGTTCCTTGCCTAACTGTAAATTGATGAGCAGCCCAGGAGTCATCCAGGTTCACCAGCCTGTAAAATAAAGTAAATTAACAGACTAATAAAAATGAATTCCCTCAGCTGAGGGGGATCAGGGCAGTTAACAAATCTGTTAATGCTAAATACACAGCAGTTAGCCATGTTAGATCACTAAGTGATAACTTAAGTTCAGATGGTGTTTCAAAAAATCTGCCCTCCCCACACATTTGAAACAATTATGCATATTATGTAACCAGTCATGCATTTTACACCAGTGATGCACAGTAGGATGCTCACAGTGCCCCATATTCTTCTCCTGCAGTTATCTATGACATTCTTCTTTCGGCTGCTCTTGTTAGGGGTCATCACAGCAGATCAACTGTTTCCATTTCTTTCTACGACATTGGATTTCCTAAAATGTGTATGCAGTTGTGAGGAATAAAAAATAATGATAAAAAAGAAAACATGTAACTGTAAGATGTATATGAAGATTCCTGCAGAGAAGGTCACACTAATCTCATGTAATAAAACCAATAATCCAACTAACTTCTTTCCCTTTGACCCTGCTTCTCCATTTCCTTTATGTTTTATATTCTCTTTGCCTCCGTGAAGTTATTATTTACTATTACTACTGTTTTACCATATTATCTTTCTCACAGACATATGGACTACTACCTCTCCTCCCCTTTTTCTCCTTTTACCTACCATTAATATTTATCAGCTTCCATTACTACTGCCTGTCTTGAAGCTGCAGTCCTTGCTTTAGAGACCTATTACCACACTTAAGGCCTTCAGTCAGAAAAGACAATCAAATGTCAAAAGCCACAAGTGACCACATGTCCCTTATCCATTCTGTCTCATTTAATGGACATAAAATTGTAGTAGTACTGTCAAGGTATCTCTCTTGTTTTGAAATTACTTAAACTTCAGCATGATGTTCTGACTTTGTTTTTAATGCACCTGATTTATGCACTTTCATTTGTTTGGTGTTTCACTTTTGGATTTGTTTAATCTGAGCAATGATAGTCATCTTCACTACTTAAGGCATTTTTACCAATAATTATTTGTTTTACTGTAACATGGTGTTGACTTTTCATACAGTGTAGTAGCTTACAGTTGAAAACCTTGATCCAGGTCTGTCAACCTGTAGTGTCGAATAGTCAATACGTAAGTTAGTATACAGAGTTATGCATGTTAAGTAGAAATGGAAATGATTCCTGTGATATCTGACTGCAAAAAAATGTGGGGAGAAAAGTACATTTAGCAAAGCAAAGCTCCATTTTCATAATTAAAAAGAAAATCTTGTACCCATCATGTTTTATCTTCGGAAGTCTATACTAAAAGGCACTAGGCACTACAAAAAGTCATTTCTGGATGTGATGCCAGTCTACTGGAGAACACAAATAATCCCACAACACACATTATTTGTCTTTCTCTTCTGTTACATGACAAGTCTTCATCTGCATACAATAACAATAAATATACCTGCCCATAATCCCATCACTTAGAATTCTGATTAATACTGTCACGCTGAATGTAAAATATCTGCTTCAGGGAAACAAAGAAAAATAATATACATCCCAAAAGGAAGAGATCCAGTCAATGTTCAGAATTATAAGTCATGCAGTATTCCTAGATAATATGCCAAAATGTCATAAAAAAGTACATTAAACAATTATCTGTTTTCTGAATTCAATGTTCTGTCAAAAACACAAAATGGCTTTTTGGATGCTCATGGCATCATTACTGTCCTTGCTAACCTGACTGACTATGTAATCATGTATCTTAATAGAGATTATTATATCAGGTCCTTACTCTTAGGTTACTTCTATGCTTTTTTTTTCTGTGAATGTGATCTTTTTTTTCTTATTCCCTTTATAAAAAAAGAATGGAACTGCAAACCCGTGGCATGGTTTAAATGCTTCATATCACACTGCAATGACACAATATATTGGAAGAAGTGCTGTTCATCTCCTCACACTGTCATTTCAGTGATATATCAAAGTCCATTATTACATATCTACTACTAATTCAGTAACTCCAAGTACAGATATAAGGGGATATCATCTTCTTCCAATATGTATATGATTTAGGTGTGGTTGGCCCATACTTTTCTGAGTGCAGGCCAAAACCAGTGGGCTATGGCTGACCAAGTTTGCAGATGACTGCAAGCTGGGAGCTGTCATCAATTCCCCTAGTGATGTGGGCATCCTCTAAGAGGGCCTCACCCAAACAAATGACTAGTGCCAGAAACATGGCCTCAAGCTGAACACCAAAAAATGCATCATCATCCCCTTTGGGGAGAGTGACGTCCCCACAAATTATCACATTAATAACAATATTCTAAGCAAGTAATCAACTGTGAGGGATCTGGGCACCCAGGCTAATAGTACCTGACTTTTGACCACCATGTTGCTTCCGTTGTACAGAAAGCTTTCTACATGGCCCAGCTCATGAGTAAGGGTATCTCATACAGGGACAAGGAGGTCATAACATCCCTGTATTGTTTCCTTATAAATCCCATTATTGAGTACAACGCCCCTTTCAGCATGTACCTCACAAAGCACATGCAGCAGCTGAACAGACCACAGAGGTTCCTCACCAGGAGAATTCAGGGCCTCAAATATATACCATACACAGATAGGCTATATCCCTATCCCTCTACTCACTTTCATACAGACTCCTCATTGGTGCCCTCTGTCTAGCATACAAGGTGATCTTGGACCCCACCTTCCTGGGACTGCTGCATATCTGGAAGCCAAGCTCCATTTGAGTAACCCACATGCACAGCCTCATCCTGGTCTGTGACGTTAACAGGACTTGTTGGCAGAACAGATTTGTGTGCCAGAGACTCCCCCATCTGTGGAATAAACTCCCTCTCCACTTTAAGCAGAGTACCCTTTTTAAGTATAACCTGGATAACTGGTTAGGAAACAGAAAATGCACCCTTGCTATTCCACCCTTGTCCCTGCTGGACAGGGGCATCAGGTGCTGACCTGTCTAAACATGGGCTAAACTCTTGGCTAGGCTTATAAGGGCCTCAGGGTCAGTAGCCTTGTAGCTTCCTGTGACATGGTTCCTTAGCAAAATCCATCAGGTACATTTTAGTACTCTTAAAATGATTTGCGAATGTTTTGAAACCTATCTTTGCACCACACCATGTACTTTCCACCATCAGGAAACATATTGGTCATCACCTTCATATTTAAAATAAAATGTATGCACTCTGATTTCCTTTGAGTTTGACCTCAGTGACGTAGGCATAAGCAAAGCATCTGTTCCATCCACAGACTTTAATGGGCGTATCAGGTGGCATGCATGAACATGCTCCATTCAAGTCTACGGACGTAGCTCACAGTACCCTATGGTAACATCTTAACTAGAAAAGCTCATTATTTGGGGGCTGTAGTTTAATAAAAAAGTTTAAGAAGCTTTTTTTATTAAAAAAAAAAAAAAAAAAAAAAAAAGAAGAAGAGCAAAGCTGGAAAATACATTGCGACACTCGCCTCATCAAATGCTGTAATGTATTCATTGCGACACGTGCCTTATCAAATGCTGTGATGTATTCATTGCAAAACTTGCCTCATCAAATGCCGTGATGTATTCATTGCGACAAGTGCCTCATCAAATGCTATGATGTATTAATTGCGACACTCGCCTCATCAAATGCTGTGATGTATTCATTGTGACATGTGCCTCATCAAATGCTGTGATTTATTCATTGCGACACTTGCCTTATCAAATGCTGTGATGTATTCATTGCGACACTTGCCTTATCAAATGCTGTGATGTATTCATTGCGACACTTGCCTTTTCAAATGCTGTGATGTATTCATTGCGACACTTGCCTTATCAAATGCTGTAATGTATTCATTGCGACACTTGCCTTATCAAATGCTGTGATGTATTCATTGTGACACTCGCCTTATCAAATGCTGTGATGTATTCATTGTGACATGTGCCTCATCAAATGCTGTGATGTATTCATTGCGACACTCGCCTCACCAAATGCTATGTATTCATTGCGACACGTGCCTCATCAAATGCTATGATGTATTCATTGCGACACTTGCCTCATCAAATGCTGTGATGTATTCATTGAGACACTCACCTCATCAAATGCTGTGATGTATTCATTGCGACACTTGCCTTATCAAATGCTGTGATGTATTCATTGCGACACTTACCTCATCAAATGCTGTGATGTATTCATTGTGACACTTGCCTCATCAAATGCTGTGATGTATTCATTGTGACACGTGCCTTATCAAATGCTGTGATGTATTCATTGCGACACTTTCCTTATCAAATGCTGTGATGTATTCATTGTGACACGTGCCTCATCAAATGCTGTGATGTATTCATTGCGACACTTGCCTTATCAAATGCTGTGATGTATTCATTGCGTCACTTGCCTTATCAAATGCTGTGATGTATTCATTGCGATACTCGCCTCATCAAATGATGTGATGTATTCATTGCGACATGTGCCTCATCAAATGCTGTGATGTATTCATTGTGACACTCGCCTCATCAAATGTTATGATGTATTCATTGCGACACGTGCCTCATCAAATGCTGTGATGTATTCATTGCGACACTCACCTCATCAAATCCTATGTATTCATTGCGACACTTGCCTCATCAAATGCTGTGATGTATTCATTGCGACACTTGCCTTATCAAATGCTGTGATGTATTCATTGCGACACTTGCCTTATCAAATGCTGTGATGTATTCATTGCGACACGTGCCTCATCAAATGCTGTGATGTATTCATTGCGACACTCGCCTCATCAAATGCTATGTATTCATTGCGACACGTGCCTCATCAAATGCTGTGATGTATTCATTGCATCACTTGCCTTATCAAATGCTGTGATGTATTCATTGCAACACTCGCCTCATCAAATGCTGTGATGAATTCATTGCGACACTCACCTCAGCAAATGCTATGTATTCATTACGACACGTGCCTCATCAAATGCTGTGATGTATTCATTGCGTCACTTGCCTCATCAAATGCTGTGATGTATTCATTGCGACACTCGCCTCATCAAATGCTGTGATGTATTCATTGCAAAACTTTCCTTATCAAATGCTTTGATGTATTCATTGTGACACGTGCCTCATCAAATGCTGTGATGTATTCATTGCGACACTTGCCTTATCAAATGCTGTGATGTATTCATTGCGACACTTGCCTTATCAAATGCTGTAATGTATTCATTGCGACACTTGCCTTATCAAATGCTGTGATGTATTCATTGCGACACTCGCCTCATCAAATGCTGTGATGTATTCATTGCGACACGTGCCTCATCAAATGCTGTGATTTATTCATTGCGACACTCGCCTCATCAAATGCTGTGATGTATTCATTGTGACACGTGCCTCATCAAATGCTTTGATGTATTCATTGCAACACTTGCCTTATCAAATGCTGTGATGTATTCATTGCGACACTTGCCTTATCAAATGCTGTGATGTATTCATTGCGGCACTTGCCTTATCAAATGCTGTGATGTATTCATTGCGACACTTGCCTTATCAAAAGCTGTAATGTATTCATTGCGACACTTGCCTTATCAAATGCTGTGATGTATTCATTGCGACACTTGCCTTATCAAATGCTGTGATGTATTCATTGTGACACTTGCCTTATCAAATGCTGTAATATATTCATCGTGACACTTGCCTTATCAAATGCTGTGATGTATTCATTGCGACACTCGCCTTATCAAATGCTGTGATGTATTCATTGCAACACGTGCCTCATCAAATGCTGTGATGTATTCATTGCGACACTCGCCTCATCAAATGCTGTGATGTATTCATTGCGACACTTGGCTCATCAAATGCTGTGATGTATTCATTGTGACACTTGCCTTATCAAATGCTGTGATGTATTCATTGCGACACTTGCCTTATCAAATGCTGTGATGTATTCATTGCGACACTTGCCTTATCAAATGCTGTGATGTATTCATTGCGACACTTGCCTTATCAAATGCTGTAATGTATTCATTGCGACACTTGCCTTATCAAATGCTGTGATGTATTCATTGCGACACTCGCCTTATCAAATGCTCTGATGTATTCATTGCAACACTCGCCTCATCAAATGCTGTGATGTATTCATTGTGACACTCGCCTCATCAAATGCTATGTATTCATTGCGACACGTGCCTCATCAAATGCTGTGATGTATTCATTGCGACACTCACCTCATCAAATGCTGTGATGTATTCATTGCAAAACTTTCCTTATCAAATGCTGTGATGTATTCATTGCAACACGTGCCTCATCAAATGCTGTGATGTATTCATTGCGACACTTGCCTTATCAAATGCTGTGATGTATTCATTGCAACACTTGTCTTATCAAATGCTGTAATGTATTCATTGCGACACTTGCCTTATCAAATGCTGTGATGTATTCATTGTGACACTCACCTCATCAAATGCTGTGATGTATTCATTGCGACACGTGCCTCATCAAATGCTGTGATGTATTCATTGCGACACTCGCCTCATCAAATGCTGTGATGTATTCATTGTGACACGTGCCTCATCAAATGCTTTGATGTATTCATTGCAACACTTGCCTTATCAAATGCTGTGATGTATTCATTGCGACACTTGCCTTATCAAATGCTGTGATGTATTCATTGCAGCACTTGCCTTATCAAATGCTGTGATGTATTCATTGCGACACTTGCCTTATCAAATGCTGTAATGTATTCATTGCGACACTTGCCTTATCAAATGCTGTGATGTATTCATTGCGACACTCGCCTTATCAAATGCTGTGATGTATTCATTGCGACACGTGCCTCATCAAATGCTGTGATGTATTCATTGCGACACTCGCCTCATCAAATGCTATGTATTCATTGCGACACGTGCTTCATCAAATGCTGTGATGTATTCATTGCGACACTTGCCTTATCAAATGCTGTGATGTATTCATTGCGACACTTGCCTTATCAAATGCTGTGATGTATTCATTGCGACACTTGCCTTATCAAATGCTGTGATGTATTCATTGCAACACTTGCCTTATCAAATGCTGTAATGTATTCATTGCGACACTTGCCTTATCAAATGCTGTGATGTATTCATTGCGACACTTGCCTTATCAAATGCTGTGATGTATTCATTGGGACACTTGCCTTATCAAATGCTGTAATGTATTCATTGTGACACTTGCCTTATCAAATGCTGTGATGTATTCATTGCGGCACTTGCCTTATCAAATGCTGTGATGTATTCATTGCGACACGTGCCTCATCAAATGCTGTGATGTATTCATTGTGACACTCGCCTCATCAAATGCTATGTATTCATTGCGACACGTGCCTCATCAAATGCTGTGATGTATTCATTGCGACACTTGCCTTATCAAATGCTGTGATGTATTCATTGCGACACTTGCCTTATCAAATGCTGTGATGTATTCATTGTGACACTCGCCTTATCAAATGCTGTGATGTATTTATTGCGACAATCGCCTCATCAAATGCTGTGATGTATTCATTGCGACACTCGCCTCATCAAATGCTATGTATTCATTGCGACATGTGCCTCATCAAATGCTGTGATGTATTCATTGCGACACTCGCCTCATCAAATGCTGTGATGTATTCATTGCGACACTTGCCTTATCAAATGCTGTGATGTATTCATTGCGACACTCGCCTCATCAAATGCTGTGATGTATTCATTGCGACACTTGCCTCATCAAATGCTGTGATGTATTCATTGCGACACGTGCCTTATCAAATGCTGTGATGTATTCATTGCGACACGTGCCTCATCAAATGCTGTGATGTATTCATTGCGACACTTGCCTTATCAAATGCTGTGATGTATTCATTGCGACACTTGCCTTATCAAATGCTGTGATGTATTCATTGCGACACTTGCCTTATCAAATGCTGTGATGTATTCATTGTGACACTTGCCTTATCAAATGCTGTAATGTATTCATTGCGACACTTGCCTTATCAAATGCTGTGATGTATTCATTGTGACACTCGCCTTATCAAATGCTGTGATGTATTCATTGCGACACTCGCCTCATCAAATGCTGTGATGTATTCATTGAGACACTCGCCTCATCAAATGCTATGTATTCATTGCGACATGTGCCTCATCAAATGCTGTGATGTATTCATTGCGACACTCGCCTCATCAAATGCTGTGATGTATTCATTGCGACACTTGCCTTATCAAATGCTGTGATGTATTCATTGCGACTCTCGCCTCATCAAATGCTGTGATGTATTCATTGCGACACTTGCCTCATCAAATGCTGTGATGTATTCATTGCGACACGTGCCTTATCAAATGCTGTGATGTATTCATTGCGACACTTTCCTTATCAAATGCTGTGATGTATTCATTGCGACACGTGCCTCATCAAATGCTGTGATGTATTCATTGCGACACTTGCCTTATCAAATGCTGTGATGTATTCATTGCGACACTTGCCTTATCAAATGCTCTAATGTATTCATTGCGACACTTGCCTTATCAAATGCTGTGATGTATTCATTGCGACACTCGCCTCATCAAATGCTGTGATGTATTCATTGTGACACGTGCCTCATCAAATGCTTTGATGTATTCATTGCAACACTTGCCTTATCAAATGCTGTGATGTATTCATTGCGACACTTGCCTTATCAAATGCTGTGATGTATTCATTGCAGCACTTGCCTTATCAAATGCTGTGATGTATTCATTGCGACACTTGCCTTATCAAATGCTGTAATGTATTCATTGCGACACTTGCCTTATCAAATGCTGTGATGTATTCATTGCGACACTCGCCTTATCAAATGCTGTGATGTATTCATTGCGACACGTGCCTCATCAAATGCTGTGATGTATTCATTGCGACACTCGCCTCATCAAATGCTATGTATTCATTGCGACACGTGCTTCATCAAATGCTGTGATGTATTCATTGCGACACTTGCCTTATCAAATGCTGTGATGTATTCATTGCGACACTTGCCTTATCAAATGCTGTGATGTATTCATTGCGACACTTGCCTTATCAAATGCTGTGATGTATTCATTGCAACACTTGCCTTATCAAATGCTGTAATGTATTCATTGCGACACTTGCCTTATCAAATGCTGTGATGTATTCATTGCGACACTTGCCTTATCAAATGCTGTGATGTATTCATTGGGACACTTGCCTTATCAAATGCTGTAATGTATTCATTGTGACACTTGCCTTATCAAATGCTGTGATGTATTCATTGCGGCACTTGCCTTATCAAATGCTGTGATGTATTCATTGCGACACGTGCCTCATCAAATGCTGTGATGTATTCATTGTGACACTCGCCTCATCAAATGCTATGTATTCATTGCGACACGTGCCTCATCAAATGCTGTGATGTATTCATTGCGACACTTGCCTTATCAAATGCTGTGATGTATTCATTGCGACACTTGCCTTATCAAATGCTGTGATGTATTCATTGTGACACTCGCCTTATCAAATGCTGTGATGTATTTATTGCGACAATCGCCTCATCAAATGCTGTGATGTATTCATTGCGACACTCGCCTCATCAAATGCTATGTATTCATTGCGACATGTGCCTCATCAAATGCTGTGATGTATTCATTGCGACACTCGCCTCATCAAATGCTGTGATGTATTCATTGCGACACTTGCCTTATCAAATGCTGTGATGTATTCATTGCGACACTCGCCTCATCAAATGCTGTGATGTATTCATTGCGACACTTGCCTCATCAAATGCTGTGATGTATTCATTGCGACACGTGCCTTATCAAATGCTGTGATGTATTCATTGCGACACGTGCCTCATCAAATGCTGTGATGTATTCATTGCGACACTTGCCTTATCAAATGCTGTGATGTATTCATTGCGACACTTGCCTTATCAAATGCTGTGATGTATTCATTGCGACACTTGCCTTATCAAATGCTGTGATGTATTCATTGTGACACTTGCCTTATCAAATGCTGTAATGTATTCATTGCAACACTTGCCTTATCAAATGCTGTGATGTATTCATTGTGACACTCGCCTTATCAAATGCTGTGATGTATTCATTGCGACACTCGCCTCATCAAATGCTGTGATGTATTCATTGCGACACTCGCCTCATCAAATGCTATGTATTCATTGCGACATGTGCCTCATCAAATGCTGTGATGTATTCATTGCGACACTCGCCTCATCAAATGCTGTGATGTATTCATTGCGACACTTGCCTTATCAAATGCTGTGATGTATTCATTGCGACTCTCGCCTCATCAAATGCTGTGATGTATTCATTGCGACACTTGCCTCATCAAATGCTGTGATGTATTCATTGCGACACGTGCCTTATCAAATGCTGTGATGTATTCATTGCGACACTTTCCTTATCAAATGCTGTGATGTATTCATTGCGACACGTGCCTCATCAAATGCTGTGATGTATTCATTGCGACACTTGCCTTATCAAATGCTGTGATGTATTCATTGCGACACTTGCCTTATCAAATGCTCTAATGTATTCATTGCGACACTTGCCTTATCAAATGCTGTGATGTATTCATTGCGACACTCGCCTCATCAAATGCTGTGATGTATTCATTGCGACACGTGCCTCATCAAATGCTGAGATGTATTCATTGTGACACTCGCCTCATCAAATGCTATGTATTCATTGTGACACGTGCCTCATCAAATGCTGTCATGTATTCATTGCGACACTTGCCTTATCAAATGCTGTGATGTATTCATTGCGACACTTACCTTATCAAATGCTGTGATGTATTCATTGTGACACTTGCCTTATCAAATGCTGTAATGTATTCATTGCGACACTTGCCTTATCAAATGCTGTGATGTATTCATTGTGACACTCGCCTTATCAAATGCTGTGATGTATTCATTGCGACACTCGCCTCATCAAATGCTGTGATGTATTCATTGCGACACGTGCCTCATCAAATGCTGAGATGTATTCATTGCGACACTCGCCTCATCAAATGCTGTGATGTATTCATTGCGACACTCGCCTCATCAAATGCTGTCATGTATTCATTGCGACACTTGCCTTATCAAATGCTGTGATGTATTCATTGCAACACTTGCCTTATCAAATGCTATGATGTATTCATTGTGACACTTGCCTTATCAAATGCTGTGATGTATTCATTGTGACACTTGCCTTATCAATTGCTGTAATGTATTCATTGCGACACTTGCCTCATCAAATGCTGTGATGTATTCATTGCGACACTCGCCTTATCAAATGCTGTGATGTATTCATTGCGACACTCGCCTCATCAAATGCTGTGATGTATTCATTGCGACACTTGCCTCATCAAATGCTGTGACGTATTCACTTTAAAGTGTTTTTAGAACTGCAGTTTGCACTGAACATCAGCCAGCGTATGTAGTATTGCTGCTTGTTTATCCTACATTGCTTTGTTTTTTGTTTGCTTACGTGAGGTTGGTTACTGATGTGTTTACACCATATTTGATTGTTCTCTGCTTGTTGTAGCAACGTATGAAGGACATTTTGCTCTCATTTAATGGCTATTTCAATAATGCAGCATCTTGGTGAAAGCCTGAGACATTATATGTTTGTTTATTTATTTATTTATTTTCATCATGATTGCTATTTCCCATGATTGCAGTCATCCTCAGTGAGCTCAGATCTGGGTATATGCCTCTTATTGCTGTTTCTAAACCCCAAAACTCAGCAGGTAACTCACTTTAGTCAGATTGTTTGTCAGTAGGCTGGCACTCCATTCCTCTCTCTCTCTGAAACAAATCAGTAACCTAAACACATTTAAATCCCATGTAAAGCAGCACCTGTTGGGTACGTGGTGATGTTCCTGCTCATCTTCTGGTGAAACCAACTTAGTTCAGCCCATTTTCAGAGTTTGAACTCATTAAGTACTAAATGTCTTATTCCCTCGAAGGTCATTATCTCATGTGAATCCACCTTTCTTTTTCCACTTTCCACTCTGGGCTTTCTGCCGCACTTCTTTTTTACGGAACATCCTTTTAGACTATTATCATTATTCATATTCCTGCTGCTGTTCCCACCAGTGCTCACTGTCTCTAACGTGCATTTTTTCTCCTTTTCTCCTCACAGTTTTTTTATCTATCTTTCCTGCTTTTCTTGTGTTACCTTTCTGACCTCACCCCCTCTTTTCATTCTGTCAGCCTAACAACCCGTATCTCAGCTATTTTCAGTAGTTTATATATTGTAATGAATATTCTTTTTATTTTTTCACATCATACTTTATACTACTCATACATTTTTTCTTGTAACTTTATATAATTTTTGTCCATCATTTCAGTACTATAAGATAATATCACAAAATTGAAACATATCGCCTTGTTTTTTTTTTTTATCTTGTATTCTACAGCATTATATAACACAGATTTCTTTCTTTTATACTTTATATAACACAGCTTTCTTTCTTTTACACTTTGTTCAATATCTTTCATGACTTTGCATTCTTTTATAATTCTCAACTAGCATAATCATTAATTCTAAACTGTATTTTTGTTCTACAGCTTTTTCCTTCAGGCCTCCACTGAAAAGGGGGTCTTTTTAGGCCCAGTCAGACTAAAATGATAAACAAATGCCAATAAATAAATATTCAGAATACTTGTGTTATTGAGGGAATAATGTCACACAGTAAGGGTCAAGAAGGTGTTATTAGAGACTGGCACTCAACAGAAAATATTGGTGCTGTTTGGTAAGCACACTGTAGCGCAACTGCGGTGGTGGTCCTGCGGTAGGGTTGTCACCTCACAGTAAGACATTGTCCTGTTCGATTCTCAGCTAGAGCGTCTTCTGTGTGGAGACATGAGTGAATGGGCGTACCTTCGTTGAAGGTTGTGCGTCAGGGCCGGCAACTCAGCACGTAAAAAATCTACTGCCAATCATTAGCAGACAGGAGTTCCGCTGTGGCGACCCCTAACCGGGAAAAGCCAAAAGACACAGCATCTGTTCCATCCACAGACTTTAATGGGCGTATCAGGTGGCATGCATGAACATGCTCCATTGAAGTCTACAGACGTAGCTCACAGTACCCTATGGTAACATCTTAACTAGAAAAGCTCATTATTTGGGGGCTGTAGTTTAATAAAAAAGTTTAAGAAGCTTTTTTTATTAAAAAAAAAAAAAAAAAAAAAAGAAGAAGAGCAAAGCTGGAAAATACATTGCGACACTCGCCTCATCAAATGCTGTAATGTATTCATTGCGACACGTGCCTTATCAAATGCTGTGATGTATTCATTGCAAAACTTGCCTCATCAAATGCCGTGATGTATTCATTGCGACACGTGCCTCATCAAATGCTATGATGTATTAATTGCGACACTCGCCTCATCAAATGCTGTGATGTATTCATTGTGACATGTGCCTCATCAAATGCTGTGATTTATTCATTGCGACACTTGCCTTATCAAATGCTGTGATGTATTCATTGCGACACTTGCCTTATCAAATGCTGTGATGTATTCATTGCGACACTTGCCTTTTCAAATGCTGTGATGTATTCATTGCGACACTTGCCTTATCAAATGCTGTAATGTATTCATTGCGACACTTGCCTTATCAAA
This sequence comes from Protopterus annectens, assembly GCF_019279795.1. Lineage (NCBI taxonomy): Eukaryota > Metazoa > Chordata > Ceratodontiformes > Protopteridae > Protopterus > Protopterus annectens. The sequence goes on along the minus strand of NC_056748.1, from coordinate 1,128,750,455 downwards.
TGCTGTGATGTATTCATTGTGACACTCGCCTTATCAAATGCTGTGATGTATTCATTGTGACATGTGCCTCATCAAATGCTGTGATGTATTCATTGCGACACTCGCCTCACCAAATGCTATGTATTCATTGCGACACGTGCCTCATCAAATGCTATGATGTATTCATTGCGACACTTGCCTCATCAAATGCTGTGATGTATTCATTGAGACACTCGCCTCATCAAATGCTGTGATGTATTCATTGCGACACTTGCCTTATCAAATGCTGTGATGTATTCATTGCGACACTTACCTCATCAAATGCTGTGATGTATTCATTGTGACATTTGCCTCATCAAATGCTGTGATGTATTCATTGTGACACGTGCCTTATCAAATGCTGTGATGTATTCATTGCGACACTTTCCTTATCAAATGCTGTGATGTATTCATTGTGACACGTGCCTCATCAAATGCTGTGATGTATTCATTGCGACACTTGCCTTATCAAATGCTGTGATGTATTCATTGCGTCACTTGCCTTATCAAATGCTGTGATGTATTCATTGCGATACTCGCCTCATCAAATGATGTGATGTATTCATTGCGACATGTGCCTCATCAAATGCTGTGATGTATTCATTGCGACACTCGCCTCATCAAATGTTATGATGTATTCATTGCGACACGTGCCTCATCAAATGCTGTGATGTATTCATTGCGACACTCACCTCATCAAATCCTATGTATTCATTGCGACACTTGCCTCATCAAATGCTGTGATGTATTCATTGCGACACTTGCCTTATCAAATGCTGTGATGTATTCATTGCGACACTTGCCTTATCAAATGCTGTGATGTATTCATTGCGACACGTGCCTCATCAAATGCTGTGATGTATTCATTGCGACACTCGCCTCATCAAATGCTATGTATTCATTGCGACACGTGCCTCATCAAATGCTGTGATGTATTCATTGCATCACTTGCCTTATCAAATGCTGTGATGTATTCATTGCAACACTCGCCTCATCAAATGCTGTGATGAATTCATTGCGACACTCGCCTCATCAAATGCTATGTATTCATTACGACACGTGCCTCATCAAATGCTGTGATGTATTCATTGCGTCACTTGCCTCATCAAATGCTGTGATGTATTCATTGCGACACTCGCCTCATCAAATGCTGTGATGTATTCATTGCAAAACTTTCCTTATCAAATGCTTTGATGTATTCATTGCGACACGTGCCTCATCAAATGCTGTGATGTATTCATTGCGACACTTGCCTTATCAAATGCTGTGATGTATTCATTGCGACACTTGCCTTATCAAATGCTGTAATGTATTCATTGCGACACTTGCCTTATCAAATGCTGTGATGTATTCATTGCGACACTCGCCTCATCAAATGCTGTGATGTATTCATTGCGACACGTGCCTCATCAAATGCTGTGATTTATTCATTGCGACACTCGCCTCATCAAATGCTGTGATGTATTCATTGTGACACGTGCCTCATCAAATGCTTTGATGTATTCATTGCAACACTTGCCTTATCAAATGCTGTGATGTATTCATTGCGACACTTGCCTTATCAAATGCTGTGATGTATTCATTGCGGCACTTGCCTTATCAAATGCTGTGATGTATTCATTGCGACACTTGCCTTATCAAAAGCTGTAATTTATTCATTGCGACACTTGCCTTATCAAATGCTGTGATGTATTCATTGCGACACTTGCCTTATCAAATGCTGTGATGTATTCATTGTGACACTTGCCTTATCAAATGCTGTAATATATTCATCGTGACACTTGCCTTATCAAATGCTGTGATGTATTCATTGCGACACTCGCCTTATCAAATGCTGTGATGTATTCATTGCGACACGTGCCTCATCAAATGCTGTGATGTATTCATTGCGACACTCGCCTCATCAAATGCTGTGATGTATTCATTGCGACACTTGCCTCATCAAATGCTGTGATGTATTCATTGTGACACTTGCCTTATCAAATGCTGTGATGTATTCATTGCGACACTTGCCTTATCAAATGCTGTGATGTATTCATTGCGACACTTGCCTTATCAAATGCTGTGATGTATTCATTGCGACACTTGCCTTATCAAATGCTGTAATGTATTCATTGCGACACTTGCCTTATCAAATGCTGTGATGTATTCATTGCGACACTCACCTTATCAAATGCTCTGATGTATTCATTGCAACACTCGCCTCATCAAATGCTGTGATGTATTCATTGTGACACTCGCCTCATCAAATGCTATGTATTCATTGCGACACGTGCCTCATCAAATGCTGTGATGTATTCATTGCGACACTCACCTCATCAAATGCTGTGATGTATTCATTGCAAAACTTTCCTTATCAAATGCTGTGATGTATTCATTGCAACACGTGCCTCATCAAATGCTGTGATGTATTCATTGCGACACTTGCCTTATCAAATGCTGTGATGTATTCATTGCAACACTTGTCTTATCAAATGCTGTAATGTATTCATTGCGACACTTGCCTTATCAAATGCTGTGATGTATTCATTGTGACACTCGCCTCATCAAATGCTGTGATGTATTCATTGCGACACGTGCCTCATCAAATGCTGTGATGTATTCATTGCGACACTCACCTCATCAAATGCTGTGATGTATTCATTGTGACACGTGCCTCATCAAATGCTTTGATGTATTCATTGCAACACTTGCCTTATCAAATGCTGTGATGTATTCATTGCGACACTTGCCTTATCAAATGCTGTGATGTATTCATTGCAGCACTTGCCTTATCAAATGCTGTGATGTATTCATTGCGACACTTGCCTTATCAAATGCTGTAATGTATTCATTGCGACACTTGCCTTATCAAATGCTGTGATGTATTCATTGCGACACTCGCCTTATCAAATGCTGTGATGTATTCATTGCGACACGTGCCTCATCAAATGCTGTGATGTATTCATTGCGACACTCGCCTCATCAAATGCTATGTATTCATTGCGACGTGCTTCATCAAATGCTGTGATGTATTCATTGCGACACTTGCCTTATCAAATGCTGTGATGTATTCATTGCGACACTTGCCTTATCAAATGCTGTGATGTATTCATTGCGACACTTGCCTTATCAAATGCTGTGATGTATTCATTGCAACACTTCCTTATCAAATGCTGTAATGTATTCATTGCGACACTTGCCTTATCAAATGCTGTGATGTATTCATTGCGACACTTGCCTTATCAAATGCTGTGATGTATTCATTGGGACACTTGCCTTATCAAATGCTGTAATGTATTCATTGTGACACTTGCCTTATCAAATGCTGTGATGTATTCATTGCGCACTTGCCTTATCAAATGCTGTGATGTATTCATTGCGACACGTGCCTCATCAAATGCTGTGATGTATTCATTGTGACACTCGCCTCATCAAATGCTATGTATTCATTGCGACACGTGCCTCATCAAATGCTGTGATGTATTCATTGCGACACTTGCCTTATCAAATGCTGTGATGTATTCATTGCGACACTTGCCTTATCAAATGCTGTGATGTATTCATTGTGACACTCGCCTTATCAAATGCTGTGATGTATTTATTGCGACAATCGCCTCATCAAATGCTGTGATGTATTCATTGCAACACTCGCCTCATCAAATGCTATGTATTCATTGCGACATGTGCCTCATCAAATGCTGTGATGTATTCATTGCGACACTCGCCTCATCAAATGCTGTGATGTATTCATTGCGACACTTGCCTTATCAAATGCTGTGATGTATTCATTGCGACTCGCCTCATCAAATGCTGTGATGTATTCATTGCGACACTTGCCTCATCAAATGCTGTGATGTATTCATTGCGACACGTGCCTTATCAAATGCTGTGATGTATTCATTGCGACACGTGCCTCATCAAATGCTGTGATGTATTCATTGCGACACTTGCCTTATCAAATGCTGTGATGTATTCATTGCGACACTTGCCTTATCAAATGCTGTGATGTGTTCATTGCGACACTTGCCTTATCAAATGCTGTGATGTATTCATTGTGACACTTGCCTTATCAAATGCTGTAATGTATTCATTGCGACACTTGCCTTATCAAATGCTGTGATGTATTCATTGTGACACTCGCCTTATCAAATGCTGTGATGTATTCATTGTGACACTCGCCTCATCAAATGCTGTGATGTATTCATTGCGACACTCGCCTCATCAAATGCTATGTATTCATTGCGACATGTGCCTCATCAAATGCTGTGATGTATTCATTGCGACACTCGCCTCATCAAATGCTGTGATGTATTCATTTCGACACTTGCCTTATCAAATGCTGTGATGTATTCATTGCGACTCTCGCCTCATCAAATGCTGTGATGTATTCATTGCGACACTTGCCTCATCAAATGCTGTGATGTATTCATTGCGACACGTGCCTTATCAAATGCTGTGATGTATTCATTGCGACACTTGCCTTATCAAATGCTGTAATGTATTCATTGCGACACTTGCCTTATCAAATGCTGTGATGTATTCATTGTGACACTCGCCTTATCAAATGCTGTGATGTATTCATTGCGACACTCGCCTCATCAAATGCTGTGATGTATTCATTGCGACACTCGCCTCATCAAATGCTATGTATTCATTGCGACATGTGCCTCATCAAATGCTGTGATGTATTCATTGCGACACTCGCCTCATCAAATGCTGTGATGTATTCATTGCGACACTTGCCTTATCAAATGCTGTGATGTATTCATTGCGACTCTCGCCTCATCAAATGCTGTGATGTATTCATTGCGACACTTGCCTCATCAAATGCTGTGATGTATTCATTGCGACACGTGCCTTATCAAATGCTGTGATGTATTCATTGCGACACTTTCCTTATCAAATGCTGTGATGTATTCATTGCGACACGTGCCTCATCAAATGCTGTGATGTATTCATTGCGACACTTGCCTTATCAAATGCTGTGATGTATTCATTGTGACACTTGCCTTATCAAATGCTCTAATGTATTCATTGCAACACTTGCCTTATCAAATGCTGTGATGTATTCATTGCGACACTCGCCTCATCAAATGCTGTGATGTATTCATTGCGACACGTGCCTCATCAAATGCTGAGATGTATTCATTGCGACACTCGCCTCATCAAATGCTATGTATTCATTGCGACACGTGCCTCATCAAATGCTGTCATGTATTCATTGCGACACTTGCCTTATCAAATGCTGTGATGTATTCATTGCAACACTTGCCTTATCAAATGCTATGATGTATTCATTGTGACACTTGCCTTATCAAATGCTGTGATGTATTCATTGTGACACTTGCCTTATCAATTGCTGTAATGTATTCATTGCGACACTTGCCTCATCAAATGCTGTGATGTATTCATTGCGACACTCGCCTTATCAAATGCTGTGATGTATTCATTGCGACACTCGCCTCATCAAATGCTGTGATGTATTCATTGCGACACTTGCCTCATCAAATGCTGTGACGTATTCACTTTAAAGTGTTTTTAGAACTGCAGTTTGCACTGAACATCAGCCAGCGTATGTAGTATTGCTGCTTGTTTATCCTACATTGCTTTGTTTTTGTTTGCTTACGTGAGGTTGGTTACTGATGTGTTTACACCATATTTGATTGTTCTCTGCTTGTTGTAGCAACGTATGAAGGACATTTTGCTCTCATTTAATGGCTATTTCAATAATGCAGCATCTTGGTGAAAGCCTGAGACATTATATGTTTGTTTATTTATTTATTTATTTTCATCATGATTGCTATTTCCCATGATTGCAGTCATCCTCAGTGAGCTCAGATCTGGGTATATGCCTCTTATTGCTGTTTCTAAACCCCAAAACTCAGCAGGTAACTCACTTTAGTCAGATTGTTTGTCAGTAGGCTGGCACTCCATTCCTCTCTCTCTCTGAAACAAATCAGTAACCTAAACACATTTAAATCCCATGTAAAGCAGCACCTGTTGGGTACGTGGTGATGTTCCTGCTCATCTTCTGGTGAAACCAACTTAGTTCAGCCCATTTTCAGAGTTTGAACTCATTAAGTACTAAATGTCTTATTCCCTCGAAGGTCATTATCTCATGTGAATCCACCTTTCTTTTCCACTTTCCACTCTGGGCTTTCTGCGCACTTCTTTTTTACGGAACATCCTTTTAGACTATTATCATTATTCATATTCCTGCTGCTGTTCCCACCAGTGCTCACTGTCTCTAACGTGCATTTTTTCTCCTTTTCTCCTCACAGTTTTTTTATCTATCTTTCCTGCTTTTCTTGTGTTACCTTTCTGACCTCACCCCCTCTTTTCATTCTGTCAGCCTAACAACCCGTATCTCAGCTATTTTCAGTAGTTTATATATTGTAATGAATATTCTTTTTATTTTTTCACATCATACTTTATACTACTCATACATTTTTTCTTGTAACTTTATATAATTTTTGTCCATCATTTCAGTACTATAAGATAATATCACAAAATTGAAACATATCGCCTTGTTTTTTTTTTTATCTTGTATTCTACAGCATTATATAACACAGATTTCTTTCTTTTATACTTTATATAACACAGCTTTCTTTCTTTTACACTTTGTTCAATATCTTTCATGACTTTGCATTCTTTTATAATTCTCAACTAGCATAATCATTAATTCTAAACTGTATTTTTGTTCTACAGCTTTTTCCTTCAGGCCTCCACTGAAAAGGGGGTCTTTTTAGGCCCAGTCAGACTAAAATGATAAACAAATGCCAATAAATAAATATTCAGAATACTTGTGTTATTGAGGGAATAATGTCACACAGTAAGGGTCAAGAAGGTGTTATTAGAGACTGGCACTCAACAGAAAATATTGGTGCTGTTTGGTAAGCACACTGTAGCGCAACTGCGGTGGTGGTCCTGCGGTAGGGTTGTCACCTCACAGTAAGACATTGTCCTGTTCGATTCTCAGCTAGAGCGTCTTCTGTGTGGAGACATGAGTGAATGGGCGTACCTTCGTTGAAGGTTGTGCGTCAGGGCCGGCAACTCAGCACGTAAAAAATCTACTGCCAATCATTAGCGGACAGGAGTTCCGCTGTGGCGACCCCTAACCGGGAAAAGCCAAAAGACACAACAACTGTAGCAGACAATAACAAAAGCTGTTGCAGTTAAATAAGGTTTCACCAAGTTACTTTTGAGGTGATTTTCACCTGTAAGTACTTTGAGGTTTTCACAAACCAGAGATGAACTCTTTGTTTTGTGCAGGACTTGTGGACAGGTGTACTTCAAAATACTGCAGGGGAATACTTTGTCCTATCATTAGTGTTTTGAAAAATGTCAAATTCTAAGGTCATAGTGCAAACAAATGTTGGCGTCTTCAGAATTTTGAATGCGAGTAGCAATGTAGGAAAAGAAAAAAATGATCAGCACAAACTTATCTTTACAATGACTGGCTTCATTAAATGATAAGTCTTAAACTGGATGTTTATTTTTAAACAATTTCAAATATGAAAGTGCACTTAGAGGATTCAGTTACAGTCGCCATCAAGGAGTTAACAGGTATCACCCACAAAGTATGAGGTAAACTGTAAAACAATAGGAAAATGAGCACTTATGATTTGAAATGACCTAACTACTATGTACAATTTAAAATAAAAGTGACTCTACCACAAAACGAAAAAAATACGACAGTTCATTCATACGTCTTGCTAAGCTGATCTCTATCGAGCCTTTTGATGAAACAATGTAAGTCCTAGTACAAACAGAAAGCTTTAGTTTACCTGAAAATAACAGAAGTGACGATGGACTAAAAGAGCAACAAACATGCATTCAAGCTATCTGCTTTATAATTACAATGATTGCACAGATACATCTTATCCCATATTACTGGACTGTCTGGGTAGACCCAGAGCATGTGATAAAAGTTAGCTTCACCTGTTCACACCTGGTGACAACTCCAATCTCTCTTAGTAAATGTGCTGAGAGTTAGATGCCAAAAGGGCAGCTCTATAAATTGAGAAAGGTCAGTTAATGGAAAATACTGACAGCACTATCCCAGGGTTAACGTTTCTTTCCAATCCCTTCCTGTGAGATCCTCTTTATATGTTCCTTTTGTGTTTCCCTTGTCTGTTGTCTCCTTTTTCCAGCTGTACTATCTTTCCCCTTTCCAACCTTGTAAAAGCCATAAGTAGGTGTTCACATAAGGACATACACAGAGCGAATAAAAAAACTTAAAAAAGATTTGGGGTACGCTGCAGGCCAGTGATGCTGAACTCAGCTCAGGAATCCAGGGAACATCTTGAGAGATCTGAGCTGGTTCTTGATGAAAATACATTATAGCATTCGTGACTTTATGCATATATTAAATTTTCTGCACATACCTCCACATCTGTTACCAGTTTATACCAAAGTTCAACATGAAAACTAGGCAAAGCCCAAAATTAATAACAATTCACAACTAAAAACAACCACAGCACAGTGTTAGAGCTGTAACAGGTGCGGTCCAACAGAATAAATAAACATAGGTGCGGTCCAACAGAATAAATAAACATACACTTGCACTGACAACTTTTAATGAAAAACTTAAGCACTTTCATCCTAAAATACAGGACTTCTTCAGAAGTAATAAGCATTTCGAGTTTAAATAACTCACCACACAAAACATGACATCAAACTTCATAAAGAATTTAAAGACATATGCATGTAAATATAACCCCCCCTTTTTTTCTTGGTTGGATAGGGAAAAACTCTCTGACTCAGTCGCATATCGCTTACTCAGAGGTGATCTCTGCCTGACTTACAAAGCCATGTCAAACTCAGAATTGATGGACATGCTCCACCTAAAGAAATTCAAGTCACTGCGAGCCACTCGCTCTAGTGAGCTAAACCTCACCACAACAATAAATAGAACATGCTGGAGGGATAGATTCCTGTCACAGAGACTCCCCATGCTTTGGAACAAAATTCCTAACTACATTAGGCAGAGCCCCTCACTAACACTCTTCAAGAGAAACTTTGACAAGTGGATGGGTAACAGAAAATACACCCCTGGGATCACTTCATTGGCTCTTCTTGACAAAGGCTCAATTAATTAATCAATGGAGCGGCGAAAGCTGACACACTCTGGCTAGGCTTATAAATGCCCTCAGGCAGATAGCCTAGTACCTACCTATGAACCTATGAACCTACAAGTGCCTTTCAGAATGGAGCCAATGTCTCAGATTCTCACAACAGACACCTCAGACTCTGCACGGTGGGCAAATATAGGGGAGCTAAGAGTATGAGGGTTATGGAACAGAAATATGGGCAGAAATTCAAGAAAGAAGCATTTAAACATCAAGGAGATGATGATAGTTCTTCTAGCTATCGAAGCATTAGAATGTATTTTGCAATAGGGAACTCTGAAAATCCTGACAGATAAGCAGTATCACGGTAATGTGGTCAGAGGTGCAGAGAGGGTGGGGTGAAGGGGGTTGCTGCCCCAGGTGCATGGTGTTTGGGGTGTGATTGGAAGACTCCTCTTTTGGTAGTGTTGACTTTGCTCTCCACAAAACAAAGGGGAAAGGATCGTTGTATTTCCTGAATGTGCTCATACTGTTTAACTCCTGCTTGGACATGACAAAACAACCTAGAAAGTCTGATCAGCTCTTTACTGTCTTTGCAAAAGGGAGAGAAGGAAAGCTTGTCAGTAAGCAAACCATATCAAGTATTGCATTATGCTTTGTTACCCCTACTATGCAAAACTAATTCCTGTTAGACTGAGAGCACATTCCACCAGAGTAATGATTATTACCACAGCCTTCCTCAGAGGGGCTATCTACACAAGCCATTCTGGTACCAGTGCTTTGGTCCATTGTTCACACTTTTACCAATTTTTACTAATTATTCAGCTTTTCCAGAGCAAGAGCAAGTTTTCATTTGACCAGTTTGCAGGTTCTTGTCTCCTGCGTCCACAGAAAGCCACTCATCTTATTCTTCTTCCTAAGGTCTTGGGGTCATCCCAAGGGTCAGTACTGTACCTGTGAATTATGAATAGCATTATGCGGTTTTGTAGGAACTTACTATGAATTGAGTTGTTCCGGTCAATTCATTGTTGCAGTATTAGTGTTCTCCCTTCATTCCATGCATCTTTGATGTTCCTTTGGATTTCTGTGAGCAGCCATACTGCATGTCCCCTCAGACCTATCTCCCTGCCCCCACTCCCTCAGGATCCAGATTTATTTTTCTCATCAGAATGTAAGAAGCTACCAAAGTGGATTCTTCTGGTTGTGCCCTTCCACCTGGGGTGGATTATCCTAAAATGGGACATATTCTGACTACCAACAGCTTTTCATTAAATTTTTAGGGCAAGAAAGATGAGATGATGACACTAACCTGCATCTCTTTATATCATCAAAGTCTTGACATTGGTAGAGGGGATGGAGTCTGTCTGACCTGGAGAAGGAAGATAAAAGCTATCCTATGCCTATACATGGGTCATGGCTAAAAAAGTACAGTTGTGTACCGACCATAAATGTAGATGTTCGAGTGTATTCACTGTTGCAGTCATTACTCTTGGGTTATCCTGCTGGCAGGTGACCCGCGGTCGGCCAGAATTCCAAAGTCTAGGTCCGGCGTCAGTTGCTGTCACCTCTTCCCTGACATCAGTGTGCCAGGGGTATAAAAGAAGCAGCTGACGCCATTTTCTTCAGTTTTTTCTTGCCCCAGATGTCAGGTGCCCCCAAAATAGGCTAAAAATATTATGCCAATAATTATGCATGCAGTAAAATAAACATTTCCTTCATCTACAAGCAAATACACCACATAGGTTGTATAGGATAGAGAAGTATAGAAAAGTCCCAGCAAAGAAAAGGGGGATGGAGGGTGGGTAACCTGGACTGCAACAGTGAATACACTTGAACATCTACATTTATGGTAGGTACACAACTGTACTATGTTCATCATGTTTCACTGTTGCAGTCATTACTCTTGGGTTGAATCCCAAAGCTAAGGCTGGGTGGCTGGGCCTAAATAGGATTAGGAGAGGCTATAAGGCCTTGCAAAACTGCAGTGGTGAAGCCTGCTCTAGATTTAGAGTAGAGAGGTAAATGGTAGTGCTTTGTGAAAGTGTGCACTGAACTCCAAGTTGCAGCCTCTAAAATGTCTTTGGTTGGTACTCCTCTGAGAAAGGCTGCTGAAGTGGCTGCTGCCCTGGTAGAATGAGGCCTAATGCCCTTGGGCACTGATTTGCCATGTTATGAGTAGCAGAAATGAATGCAATGGCCTATCCATTTTGAAATAGTCTGTTTTGAGATAGGCTTTCCTTGAGATCCTGCAGCATATGCCACTAAAAGTTGCTCAGTTTTTCTGAAAGCTTTAGTTCTGTCCAAGTAGAAGCATAGTTGTCTGTGTATGCCCAAGGAATGCAGAAGTCTCTCACCCTTATTCTGTGGGTTTGGATAAAAGGTAGGCAGATGAATAGTTTGGTTGAGGGCCACACTGGACACTACCTTAGACATAAATGTTGGGTTTGTTCTTAGGGAAACCCTGTCTGGGTGGAAAATGATGAAAGGTTCCACAGCCATGAGTGTCTGTAACTCTGAAACTCATCTTGCAGAGGTTATTGCTAGGAGCAGAGCTGTTTTCCCAAGATAAAAACTTTATATCAGCTGTATTGGCTGGCTCAAAAGGCGGCAGTGTGAGTTTTTCCAAGACATAGTTGAGGTCCCATGCAGGTATTGGGGCTCTCCTTGGAGGTCTTATGTTTTTGGCCCCTCTGAGGTACTGTCTTAGCAATGGATGGGAAAAAATAGGAGGTTCCGTATTGTAATGAACTGAAATGGCTGAGGCATGAATTTGAATTGATGAAAAGGATAGGCCTTTGTCCAGCATCTCAGTTAGGTATTGTAAAATCTGAGGAATATTTGGTACAGATGTGTCAAGTCCTTGTGCCTGGTTCCAAGCACAGAATGTTTTCCATTTGTCTGCATAAGATTTTCTGGTACTGGGCCTCCTGGCCTCCAAAATAACATCCATCACTGCTTTAGAGAAAGGTGTGTTTTGAATGGTTACATTACCCGCCATGCTGCCAAATTTAGGGTCCTGAGTTGGCTGTGCAGAATCTGATTGTTTCGCTGGGTCAGTAAGTGAGAAATAAGAGGAAGTGTCCAGGCTAGGCCTTGAGACAAGTTTTTTAGGATTGAGTACCAGTGCTGGCATGGCCAGTCTGGGGCAATCAGGATCATTCTTGGCTTTTCTTGTCTGACCTTTAGGAGTACCTTGGGGAGGAGAGGCAAAGGAGGAAAGGCATATACTGTAAGGGTTTTCCAGCTGAATGACAGAGCATCCACTTTCCATACTTGCTTGTGATAAGTCCTTGTGCAGAATTTCTGTAAGTTGGCAGTTGTGAGGGGAGGCAAATAGAGCTATGTCTGGGCATCCCCATTCCTTTGTTATCATGCTGAAGACTAGTGGATCCAGTTTCCACTCGTGGAGATCCGTAAGGTTTCTGCTTAGTTCGTCTGCCAGAGTATTGTTCTTTCCTGGCATGAATTGTGCTTGCAGGTGTACTTGATAAGTCAATGCTGTGTTCCGCAAAGTCATGGCTTGTCCGCAGAGGGGATAGGAATGTGTGCCTCTCTGCTTGTTTATGTACCACATGACTGTAGCATTGTCCATCTTTATCAGTAGTTGTCCTGGATGGAGTAGATCCTTGAAGGCTGTTAGGGCATTCTGAACAGCTAGCATCTCTTTTTGATTGATATGTAGATGCATTTGGCTTGTGGGCCATGTGTCCTGAATACATTTTCCTGCCATGTGTGCTCCCCAGGCATGGTCTGATACATCTGTTGTTATTGACTGCCTGGCTGTGAGTAGAGTGAAAGGCTGTGCCTTGTTGAGGTGACAGGCATGAGCCCACCATTGAAACTCCTGTTGCAGGCAAGGAATTAGGGTAATTAATGCTTCCAGGCTTTGACAATATTGAGTCCAGACACTTTTTAGGTACCATTGAAGTTTCCTCATATGCAGTCTGGCATATGGAATTAGCAGAATGCAGGATGCCATGAAGCCCAAAGCCTGCAGAATTTTTCTTGCAGATAACTGTGTCTTTGTTGCCAACATTTTGAAGTAAGAAGTTAGGTGCCTTTGTTTGTCTGGCGTGAGATAAGCCATCTGGGCAGTTGTATTTAAGCTTGCACCCAGGAATATTATCTCTTGAGAGGGTACTAGTTTTGATTTATTTTCGTTTACTGTGTACCCTAGGCAAATTAATAATGTTTTTACGAACACCAGATGCTTTAGTAGAGTGTCCTTGTTCTCTGCTTGTATAAGGCAATCGTCCAAGTAAGGATAAATTTGAATTCCTCTTTGTCTGCAAAATGCAATTACTGGTGCCAGGCATTTTGTGAAGACCCTGGGCGCAGTAGATAAGCCAAAGGGCAGTGCAGAAAATGGGTAGTGCATTGAGCCAGCTATGAAACTGAGGTATCTTCTGCAAGATTATCTGCTTTGTATATGCAGGTATGCCTCTTTTAAGTTCAAAGTTGCAAGCCAAGCCTTCTTGCCCAGCATGGGCAGAAGCTGCTGCAGAGTTAACATTTTGAATTTTGGAACGTCCAGAAATGTGTTTAGAACAGACAGGTCCAGTATTGGTCTCCAGGTTTTGCCCTTTCTGGGGAACTAAGAAAAGTCTTGAGTAAAATCCTTGTCCCTGCGCTTGCTGTGGTACTTGCTGAATGGCCCTCATTTGCATAAGGGTCAAAACTTGTTTTTGTGCCTCTGCCCATTGATTGTGTGGCAGGTTTGGCATACCTTTTGCCTTTGGCAGGGTGTGAAAGTGGAATCTGTAGCCTGGGACACTATATTCAATGCCCATTTGTCCTGGATGATCATGTGACAATTTTGAGAGAAAAGTGCTAGTTTTCCCCCTAAGGGGGCTGCAAGAAGATAAGTGCTTGGTGCTGGCAGAGGCAAGTCATTGGGACTGTTTCCTGTATGGCTGTGCTTTGACTTCTCCACTTTTGGAGGTAGAAGCGCCCCACTGTTTAGGCATGTATGATCCCTTGGGCTGGGATCTGCCTCTGGGACGTTTGTATCTGCCTCTTTGTGGCCTGTCTGACACTGGAAAGGACCAAGTCTTTGTAGGCCAGTTCCTGCTAAATTTTGGTGGCTGCACCTGTAAGAAATCCTTTACTGTTTGCATAGATTTCGCTTTGTCCTCTATTTTCTTCAAAACCTCCTCTGCTTTAACACCAAATAAATTATCATGCTGTAATGGAGCATCTAATAATTTTGCTTTAACATGATCAGGCAGATTTTGTTCCTTTAACCAAGCATGCCTCCTAATGACAGAACCCGTAACTGCGGCCCTGCAGGAGGCCTCCAGAGTCAAAACCACATTGCAATGTATGCTTTCCCACTTGTTCAGTTGCATGCAATAAATCCTGTATTTCCTTATTTTCTGTACAATCAGAATTAGTCAAAATGTTCTGTTTTAACAGTGACATTAAGTATTGCTGATATTTAATCATATGAAATTGACAATTTAAAGCCCTCACAGCCAAAGTAGCAGACGTATAAACCTTTTTTCCCCATCTGTCTAGTGCCCTTGAATCCCTGTCAGAAGGGACAGGGTTTTTAGCAGTAGCAGCCTTAACCCCCTTAGGACCCTGAGAAATAGTTTTTGGGTCAGCAGTAGGGTTTTTATAAAGACATTTATGAGAATCAGAAACCCTGTAATATCTGTCTGGTTTAACAGGAGCTGGAGGTAAGGAATCTGGAGAAAGACCGGACTCTGAAAATACATCATCTACAATGTCTAGCACAATGGGAATAGCAAGATGCCTGTGCTGAGGAAGTAAAAGAAAATCTCTGAGCCTTTTCTTTGATTCTGAGTAATCTTGGCTCTCCCAGTGGAAGTGTTCCCTCATGGTATGCAGGGTTTCCCCAAAAGAAAAATCCTCAGAGAAGAGGCTGAAGAAATGGATTCTTCATCATCAGAATCCTCATAGGGAGGAAAAGAGTATTCCTGTACAGAAGAGGAGTCAGAGGAAATGGAAACCTGATCTGAAGAGTCATAGTCTGTCTCTTGCCTAGGCCTTTTGTCAGGAGGGGGATGGGAACTCCTGATCAAGGTAATAAGGTCTTCGGCCATTTTGAGTATATGTTTTTTAGGCATGGAAGTCTGTCCTGTAGAATGCTGTACTTGTTTCTTTGTCTTTAAAGCTGCTGTAGTCTTTGCTTTTGAAGCTGAAGAAGGCTTTACATATAACTGTGTAGGTCTGCAAACACCCTCAGAAGCCAATGCCTGCTCAGCAGCTCTGGATCCATCTGAGGGAACGATTTCCAAGTGTCCAATACCTTGAGTATCCAGAGGCCTAGCTGGCTCCAGGTGGAAGTCGCCAGTGGCCTGTGGCTCTGAGGTAGCGGGAGTCAGGGGCTGCAAAAGCGCCTCACTGAGAACCGGCGAACTGGCGACTGGCTTAGTGGAAGCCTCGTCGTCGGTTTTGGATCTCGGATGCCTGTCCTTCTCTTTTTCCTTGCGTTTTTTAGAGACTCCGGTCGTCGGCTGTTCCGATGGCATTATGTAATTGAATTTTTGGCCAAAGTAATGATCAGCAAAATCAAACCGACGCTTAATAGTGCGTTTGTTGAATCTAGCACAAAACCGACAGCTACCAACATTATGCTCAGGGCCTAGGCAAGGAATACAGTAAGAGTGGTAATCCTTATGAGGTATTTGCTTCTCACAAAAAATACAATTGTTAACTTTTTCTGACATCAGTCTGGAGCAAGAAAAAAGTTTCCCCAATGGGGTACTTAGCTTTAATGAAGACTTCAGATCTGAAATTCATCTGTGAAAATATCAGGAGTCGGCCGACCGGCACTTGCGAATTGCTTTTGCTTCGGGCACCGCACGACAAGAAAGACTGAAGAAAATGGTGTCGGCTGCATCTTTTATACCCCTGGCACACTGATGTCAGGGAAGAGGTGACAGCAACCGACGCCAGACCTAGACCTTGGAATTCTGGTCGACCGCGGGTTGCCTGCCAGCAGGATAACCCAAGAGTAATGACTGCAACAGTGAAACACGATGAACATTGGTCTTTGGATTAGCCCACCTACCAAATTACCAAAGAGTAAACAAATTTAGGTCAGCTATTGGACTTCTGCAGGCCAAGAAATCCCAGGATTCCCAGGATTTGGTAGTACAACAAAGAACCTTTACCTTAATATTTAGGCTTTACTGCAGCACTCAGGATGATGTGGGGGTCTGAAAGCTACATGAAAAGTACATTGATGGAACTTGAGACCATTAACGACTGCTGTGTAGAAGCGTCTAGTACTTGAATATGATTTGTATGACTTACAAACTGATTTAAGGTATTTTGCAAATATTTATATAGGCTATTGGAACTGTCTTACTTGAGCATAGTGTGCGGGCATCATATTTGCTTCTCAGCTCTGAGAATGCTCCTGTAATATATTTTAGATGGCATAAGGGAATTATTAATATTTTACATGAGTTTATGTCTTTGAAATAGGTAATGTACTGGTTAAATCAGCAACTTATTGTAAGCACTGTGAGATTAGACTACCATCACCATAATACTTAGAAGATAAAAAAGTTATCCTATGCCATTTTTCATCAGTAGCTAATGCTTCAGCCAAAATTTTATGGGACACAGTTTATCTATGGAAGTGTTTCCAAGTTTTCATAGATTATTTCTTCATAATTCTGGGCAGACATCTGCAAAGCTGCAGATGCATTTTAGAACACAGATTGTCATTAAACAGCCTTGCAAAAGCTCATGGGCATGAATGTCTATTCAAAGAAACACTGCCGCTTTGTGGGTGATGAACAGAAAAAAATACTGTTAATAAAAAAGTGCAGCAGAAGTCATGCTGTGACACAGAATTAAAACGAAATTGCACAGGAGGAGTTCATTGGGCTTTTTAATGAGAAACATGAAAAAAAAGAGAAAATATCTGTGCTTATACATGAGTGTGATGAGGTCAAGGGTAGAATTTTAAAAAGTTATCACTACCCTGCTCTGCTTGCTTATAATATTTAAACAGCAGTGCTTTTCACAACATGGTCCACCCTCTGAAGCCAGTGACTTGCAAAAACAAGTTCATTTAATTTTCTTTCGGTCTGGAAAAAGAGCAAAAATAACATAAGAATAACAGAGAAGCAAAGGTGAGCCTTCTTTTTATTTGGTGGGAATGGAAAAAAAGTCAACAAAAACGTGGTTTGAATGCTGAATACATGACTTTATACACATACACATATATGAATAAATAAGTCTGCATTAGTAATTTGTCAACAACCAGTTTGCCTCACATGCATCACTGAACTGGCTGTTAACAAACAGAGAAAATTAAGAAAGAAAAGCATTTTTGTAGAGACCAACCCCCCCCCCCCCCCATATATCTAATTATCTTCCCTTCTACCTCAAAAATGAGTTATTTTATGAGAGTTTACTACAGGTGTGTGAATGTGATTTTTTTTTTTTAATAACAATAATCTCGACCACCGAAACTCTAAGATTAGAAATATCCTTCCTTAGTCTTTCAGGCAGTGTGTAATTAAATAGTGAAAAACTTCTGTTATATTAATGTTTATATACCTCATACATTTACATCTAATAGTTGAGACACTGATTCAGGGGGATTAATGTGGATTCCATCCTTTATGTACAGCAGTAGATGAACTCTTTGTTCTTGCAAAGTTTTTAAAGGGTTTATTAGAGTCGGGTAAAATAGTTTACATTTGTTTTGTGGAGATAGTGAAAGCATCCAGCTGCGTACCACACAATTGTTTTTTTGTCAGAGATATCATAAGACTACCACATCCCTATGCTGCTGCATGTCACTTTGTCTCTCTGTTTGCAGATTGAAAGTTGTCCCACAAGCTTAGCTGGACATAGGATTCCTTCAAGACAAGTCTTTTCCTCCCTTCTATTCACAATTTCATGGTCAGAATATCAAGGTACGACTGACATTTGGATATTATCTAATTAGGGGATATAATCCATCTATCCATCCATCCACAACCCCTCTTTCCCATAATGACCCTCTTGACGTGCAACCTTGAGGAGTGGATAGGAAACCACAAATTTGTCCTAAGATTCTACCTGTGTCCCTCACTAACAACAGGTGCTGAGTGATGTTTCTTTTCGGGGATAAACTCTTGGCTAGACCTGTAAGGGCCCCAAGGCCATTTGCCTAGTAACCACCTATGATCCTATGATACATCTTTATTGTTTGTAAAGTGAGTTGGCCTCTTTGCCTGCAATGCCCTAAAGTAGTCTATATATTGGTCAATCTGGGAAGCTCCCATAGGAGAGCCATGCTGCTGTTGGTTGGAAATAGGCAAAGGAAGTGATGTGAGCACATAGTTAGGACATACTCTGGGTAGAACTGAGACAGAACCAGGGTACGCTGGTGAGATTTTATTTCTTGACATTAGCAGTCTTGTGGATGCATCATGATGACCTGGATACTGCTGCTGTTGGTAAGGAAGACTGGCCTTTCTTGTTCATCTTGTTGCCACACTGACCATCACCAGGATAAAAATATATACAGACAGACAGACAGACAGATGAATAAGTACATCACTGCTGGAAAGGTTAGAAATCAACTGATTACATTGGAAAAGCTGTGAAGGGTGGCATAAACTTCTTACACGTCTGGAAAACAAAAGCCCATTTTTTGTGAAAAGTTTCCAAAGACTCATTGTTCCTGAATGAAATATTAATATCAATGATCTGAGAGCATATCTGACGAAAGGTTATTAGTCCAAATCGACAGTCATTCTGCCGTTATCATCAGTATTTTCAGCCATAACGCTCTTGTCATACTCTGAATGGCAAACAGCTGCAGTGATCCATTATAAAATATTCATTTAGAACAGGAAATACTTTCAAATACAGGCTTCTAATTTTGGAGAAATGGCAACCACTCCATGTGCTAATGTCTTAAACTATTAATAAATAACAAAAAAGTCATCTGCGTTCAGGCAATTTCATGCTGTTCAGTTAGCATTGTCTGTAATAGTCTATATTATGGTAGCCACAGTGATTTTTTTGACACTACAAAAATTACTTATGGCCATTCTACCTGAACAAAATTTATGTAAATAACATAGTTTTCCTTTATGCAAGTAAAATATGTACTATATATGTGTATATCGTTTTATAAACCTCTTAACAAAATGATTTGTGTCAGTTATGGAATTGGTTATACAGAATACTTCTTGAATGTAGGGTTACAAAGTACACCCAGAATATCAATTAGGAGTCAGTTTGAAATCTTTTTCTACTTATACAAGTTTGAAGATGCTTAAGGTTCACAGATGATCAGCATCTCAATTTTCATAGTCACACAGAAGCTATATTTTAGGGAATGTTAAATAAGTGAGAACATCACATATGCTTTCGCACGTTAACCACTATAGCTAGCACAGCCATTGAGATTAGTGTACATTAACAATAATTACCGTTCCTTCAGCTCAAAAAACAGTACTTCTTCAAAGCACAGAAAATAAAATATTCTAATTAAATTTACCCCTGAAGCACATAACACATCTTTACATCATAACTATAGCCTTATGAATGCAGATAAATGCACAGGATCATTACTTGCTAACTTGATTAGCATTCCACCTTCTAACTCTTTCTTCTCTCTACCTTACAAAGTTGAAATGAAACTCTTCAAGTGAAACTATCTCTTATACTTAGAATTGGAGAAAATTATTTTGTCAAGATGCTAGTTATCTGAAACATATTGGAATAAGTTATCTGAAACATATTGGAATAAAACAAGTGGAGCATTACTGAGTATATTTCTTGTGATGTTGCAGCCTTTAAATTCACAGAGCTGGCACTGATGAAACAAGTAACAAATGGATGCATATACTCCCATTCTGTCATACCAGTTAATGTATCGGTAAAGGGGCTACGTTGTCATAACCTGCACCACTGACCACCAAATAGTACATGAGGATTGATTTAGATGTTATGGCAAATGGACACAGCTGACCTACATAACAGACCACACCAACACCTATATAAATATTACAATGTTTAGATGTAAACTGAAATTCGAATCATGGGATCCCTAGGATGACAGCCACCTTATTCTGAGCCTAGTGCCTTCTGCTGCAATCTTTGCAGTAGTAATTTATTTATTTACGTATTTATTTATTTAGTTATTATTTTACTTTATCTTATGTTTGTTTACCGGGATAGTGGTTAACCCTTTTTCAGCAGCGCCCTGAGGAAAAGCCCCAATTACAAAAACTGTATAACATGATCAAATACAACAAATGAAATCACGATAATAGTAAAATATAGAACATGGGAAATAAAAGGAATTTACAGTTCCAATAAAAGATAGAAACATAGGAAAATGCAATCACAGGTAACATATCAGAAAATTTGTACAATCAAAAAAAGGAAAATTTCACACTTAATACATGTAAGAGAACAATACAGGTATAGGTAGCTTCATCCAAGAATCACATTGGTTTTCAGTCAATATATATAAAAAAGTATCTACACATATGTTAGGGTATTCAAGGTGGAAATGTGTAAGTAGAGAAGTTATTTAACCAGGATTTAGATGAGCAGAGCCGAGATTTGGAGAGGTGGGACTTGAGCAGTGATTTAAATTTATGGGGGCTGGCAGTGATTACTATAGATTGAGGCATTAAGTTCCATATCCTAGAGAAACAATTAGAATACAGAGAGTCACCATGTAAGTTGTTAGTCTTGGTAACTTATAACAGGAGCTTATCAGAAGATATGAGTTGTCTTATATTAGACTGCATTTTAGAGTTTGAAGAGATGGTCACTTTTCTGGTTGACATACTATGCTGTGGGATATTGTATGGTGGTTAAAAGTCAGTAGAATGGGTAATTCCAGCCAGTTAAGTTGTAATGCGATCCATGTGGAGAGTTGTTGGCAAATCAGGCAACTTTATTATAGCAGGCTTCTGGTTTAGTTAGTTCAGTTTTCTTTGGGTTAGTAAGGATGGCAGATGCATATAGGAGGGGAGACAGTAAATGTGTCCTGACAATGGATTGTCTGGTGAAATCAGTAAGATATGGTTTGGCCCTATATAGACAGCTTAGTTTTATGTGGATTTTTTTTAATGGCAGTTGCCAGTTGTTTATCAAATTTCAAATTGTAGTTGATAGCGATACCTACTAGTTTGGTGTGTGTTGTCGGCTCAAATTTGGTGTTATTTGATGAGTAGATTTGGAAAGGTGTGTGTTGGTCTGAGAGTTTCTTGTCTGAGAAGATCATTAGTTTTGTCTTTAGGACTCAAGATTAACTGTGAGGCAGTAAGCCAAGATTCTGCAGCAGTGAAAGAGAGTTCTTGTTTTTTATTTTTTTCATGAAGCTCAGGGGGGGAGGGAGCTGCACATATAAGTGTAGTCGTCCACATATTGGATGATTTTAACCATGTTAGTAGCAGAGTGGAGCTTGTTAGTAAAAATGTTAAATAGGAGTGGCCCTAATATTGATCCCTGTGGTAACCCTAGTATCCCTGTGGTAACCCTAGTATAACGGATAATGTAGGAGAAAAGTTATTGTGCCATTTTACTGCTTGATGTCAGTCTGATAAATAGTCATGGAACAATTTAATGGTAGAGTGGCTCAGTTTAAGAGATAAGAATTCTTGTAGAAGATGACGGTGTGAAACAGTGTCAAATACTCTTGACATGTTGATAAAAACTGAGGAGACTAGCTGACTGTTTTTTCTAAGGTGGTTTGTGGTATCTGTAAAGGTTCATAGGGCTGTGGTTGTACTATGATAGGGTCAAAAGCCATGTTGGGTGTTGGTTAGGAGATTGTTTGAGAGTAACTGTGAATGCATTTCTCTAAAAGTTTGGATAGTGGTGATAAAATTATGATAGGTCTGTAATTAGAAAACTCACTGCTCCCCCCTTTGTGTAGTGGTATTATGTAGGACATTTTACAGATTTTGGATACATGGAGTTCATTAATGGAGTGATTAGTACTGATACTGGATAGGCAATGATGTCTGCTGCTAATTTAAGGTAATCAGCTGGTAGATTATCGGCAGCAAGGGTGGTAGGTTTTAGTTTGTTAAACATTCTTCTTATGCTGGTTTGTACAGATTTAAAAGAAAAGTAAGTAGTTAAAGTATTAATTTAGTAGGGATTTTTAGTGCGGTAGTACTGTTTGTATTGGTAAGGTTTAGGATGGAGCTGGTAAAGGAGTTATTAAATTGACTTGCTATACATTCCTGTGTATTTCTGGTAGAGGGAGTTGGGGTTTTAGATTGGCCAGGCTTAAGTAGCTGATTTATGCTTATGTGATGCCCGTGCACTGGCCCAGCAATCAAGGAGCCTCAATCCTCACCACTAACACCAGTAAGGGGAGTCCACATTGGGAAGGTTCTCAAATACACACACAGTAAAGTACAATTTCCCTTAAGAGCACACAGAGATTACAGTTAGTCTGGGACTGGTTTCTCCCTTTCTCTCCAGATCCCCAATAAGACTCCCCACTGGCACAGCTATAGGGTCCAGATCTCAGCCTAGTGGTCAAGCTAAAACCTCCATCACCCTCTGTGTCCAACCATTGCTTCATTTCCCTGCCTAAGTAGCTGACATACACACACTTTGAGCTATGAGTTATATAAAAAACACACAGACACTCCTGGGAAAGGCTGGCACAGGTTCTCCAGCTATGCCCCTTTTGCCCAGACTATACGGTAGTACCACTTACCACCAACCACTAATATCAGCCACTAATAAGGCCCTTATCAAAGATTTCCAATTATTACTGTGCAATATTATTATCCAAATGGTAAGTCTGACGAACAGCAAGCCTTATTTGGAGTGGCTTGGACAGTATCACTTTATACATGTAATGTACACTAGAGCTTAAACTATATCTACATAAAACAGCCACAGTTGAAAGGTTTAAAAATATTTAATAATACATAATAAGAACACAAAACAATACTTCTTGCTACACAGTGCTAGTCAACAGTTCAGAGATCACAGAGAAATGCTTAAAATAATACAGTAGAAAAGTTCTGACATCAATACAGAAAGCAGCTAGACTAGACCTACTATTTCCTATCTATATCTAACAGCAAACACAGTTCTAAAATACAATTACATATAGACCAAGGCAGTGTTGGTGATGTTGTCAATTCTGAAGACAAATCCAACAACAAATACAAACCCATTTTAGGCATTGGGAATATACATTCTTCAATGGGTTCTGGTAATGTTCCAAAAACACCAGTAGGGCTACAAAGAGTCTTTGTTATAGATTACAGCGTCAATGCTGGCATTATCAGAAATATAGTAGTGAAGGAATGGGAAATTTTTAGTGATTTTACTGCTCTCCCCAATCTTAAAGGGAAGCCAGTAAAAACTGTTTTTCAGAAGGGTAGCAACATTAAAACAATACTTGAACATGGAGGGTTGGTAAATGGATTTCCAACCAACATAAGGGTACATTCAAGTGTGGGGCCTGTTCACAATGTAATAGTATTTCACAAACTGAGAAAATATTTATTTCAGCTAGGAATAGATGGATTACAGCATCTTCCTACTCCAACTGTAACACACAGGGGCTAGTATATATTGCCACCTGCCAGATATGTGAAAGGTTCTACGTCGAAAAAACTGAGAGATGTCTAAGATGTAGAATATATGAGCACATGTACGAAATCCAAAAACAAAACTCTAAAAATGCTCTATTCAAACACACCTTAGTTTGTAATCGAGCCGAGTTTTTGTTTTTTGTTTTGGAAACCCTTCCTAGGGAAGCCAAGGGTGGTCCTTGGGAAACTAAACTGGAGTACCGAGAGACTTATTGGCAAATAATACTAGAAGCCAATAGGACACCAGGATTAAATGACAATATATCTATTGTTCCTCTCCTTAAGCTAAGAGCAGCTAAGTTGTGAAGCACACATATTAATAAATATACAGGCTGTTTTTCCAATGTTTAAATAAATAATTTTCCATTAATGTTCATTCCAAACATGTACTAAGTACACACTGGATATATTTTACGTATTAGTATGATGTCTAACATGTTTTTAAATACAAAATACACTTTTGTGGCATACTAGGTATTTTTATACAAATGTGTATATAACATGTGAATTTAAGGTCTATTCTATTTGACACACTTTCAAACTAAGTAGCTAGTTGGGGGTTATTAATTATTTATTGTTTTTAAACATTAAACAATCATGTTATATATTATTGTCTTTTAAATATTATCCACTAATCTTTATATTTTATATCTTGTATTGTATTGTTTTATGTTGGTATGGAAGTCACATTGGCTGGTTTGCTATATTATCTATGCACATATTACATCTTGTTGCTTTAATAGATAATTGCTTATCAATTAACTTATTTAACACTTTATGGAATTGGTATTTAAATGGTCCTTTGAGTTATACCTGTATTATCTGAAGAAGTCAGAGAGCTTTCTCAGACGAAAACGTGTTTAACTGAGTTACAGCAATACATTTTGTGTGGTTGCGGTTTCTGCCTCCGATGAACTTTTTGGTGTACAGTAGAAAAGTTCTGACATCAATACAGAAAGCAGCTAGACTAGACCTACTATTTCCTATCTATATCTAACAGCAAATACAGTTCTAAAATAAAATTACATATAGACCAAGGCAGTGCTTGTGATGTTTTCAGTTCTGTAGAAAATCCAAAAAGTTCTGATTCTCTCTCTCTCTCTCTCTCTCTCTCTGTCCTTAAATTGGTAACACAGTACCCCTGACTCATTTCAGATACATCATTATTCTCTGTTTCCCAGGCTAACAGAAACTCAAAGTTTAACAGCCCTTTTGATCTTGCAGCTGGTCAGGAAGTTAGAGCAATAAAAGACATTATGCATGTAAATTTTAGCCATTAACTCTGGTCTCAAAACAATAGGAAGAATTCCTGCATTCAGACATCTCGGCTCCGAGTTTGTAGATCAAACAATTATACAATGCTTGACTTATCAGCGTTTCGCCAGCAGAGTGCAATGTGGATACATTTTTGAAGTTCAACTTTTACCATATTTTTTTCTGCATTTAAGAGAATAAGCATGTGGCTTACATTAATATTTACAAATGACAGAATTATCTAGAAACCTTATCTAGCTAGGCTGGCAGCCTTCACAGCTTGTCCAAACTTTTTTGGAATTATTTTAATAGTTATGTTGTGTTGTTATATAGTAGGAGTTTTTGTTATTTTTACCTGTTTTTTTTTGCTATGTTTCTTAGTCGACAGTAATTGTTTAGCGTAGTTGGATTTTTATTGGCGTGGTATTTTGCCCAAACTTTGTCTCTGGTTTTAACTAGAAGTTTTGTATCTCTGGTAAGCCATTGGGCATAGTTTGCTTTGGATCTTATGGTTCTAAGGGGGGAGGGCTTAGGTTCATAGGTGTATACTAGGCTAATGGCCCTGGATCCTTGACAAACATAGCCCATAGGATTACCCTGGTATAGTCCCACCTGACCTTAGTTCCCAGTGTCTCTGTTAAGCAGAGCCACTGGAGTGATCCCCAGGGTGAATTTTCTATTTCCCATCCACTCATCAATATTTCTCTTAAAGAGAGTCAGTGAGGTGCTCTGTTTGACATGTATGGGATGTCTATTCCATAGCATAGGCAGTCTCTGGGTTATGAAACTGTCCCTCCAGCACGTTCTGATGATTGTGGTAATGAGGTTGAGGTCTCTGGAGCATGTGGTATGGAGGGATTGGGATTTCTTTACATGTAACATTTCTAACAGAGCTGGGTCAGACATGGCTTTGTAAGTCAAGCAGAGATCGCCTCTAAGTAGGCGATATGAGACAGAGAATAGTTGGAGTTTTTTTAGTCTGTCCATATAAGGCAAATGGTTAAGGCCTAGGATCCTCTTTGTGAGGTACTTTTGTGGCCTCTCCAGTTGTTTCATAGTTTCATAGTATAGTACTAGGCTATCTGCCCTGGGGCATTTGTAAGCCTAGCCATAGTGATGTGGCTTTTGCCACCCCATGAAATGGTACAAAAAATGTACAGAATAAATTTAGAATACTGTGCCTCTGTCTAGTAGTGACACAATGAAGGTCCCCTTATATAATAGAATTAGTGTAATGTGCCCCTATCTAACAGTGGCACAGATGTGACCCCTGGGGTAAACTTACGATCTCCCATCCACTCATCAAGATTTCTCTTGAAGAGAGTCAGTGAGGGGCTCTGCCTAATACGAACTGGGATCTTGTTTCAAAGCATGGGAAGCCTCTGGGTTATGAATCTATCCTTCCAGCATGTCCTATTCATACTTGTGCCAAGGTTTAAGTCTTTAGCTCTCGTGGTCCTGATGGATTTGGATTTTTTGAGGTGAAGCATGTCCATCAGATCCTGATTGGACATGGCCTTGTACATCAGGCAGAGATCACCTCTGAGCAGGTGGTATGCTACTGAATAGAGCTGAAGTTTCTTTAGTCTGGCAGAATAAGACATATGTTGGAGACCCTTGATCCTCTTGGTGAGGTACATTTGTGGTCTCTCCAGCTGTTGCAAATGCCGGGTGAGGTACATACCAAATGGGGCATTGTACTCAATCATGGGTCTGATGAGGGAGGAATATAGGGGTACAATGACATCCTTGGATCTGGATGTGAATCCCTTCATGATGAGGTGTGCAAGGTAGAATGTTTTTCTAACCACTTTGGCAACGTGGGTGTCAAATGAGAGGTCACTGTCGACTTGGGTCCCTAGGTCTCTGATTACTTTTTCCATACTCAGTGGGTTGCTGTCTATGTGATAATTTGTGGGTACTTTGTTTTTCCCAAAGGGGATGACTATACATTTTTGGCATTTAGTTTAAGGCTGTGACTCTGGCACCAGTTGTCCATTTCTGTGAGGCCTTTTTGTAGGATGTGTGTGTTTGCTGGTGTATCGACTATGGTGCCTAGTTTGCAGTCATCTGCGAACTTTGTCAGCCACAGCCCTCCCATGTTTGCTTTAACATCTGAGAAATAAATGCCGAACAAGAGGGGTCCCAGGACAGATCCCTGTGGGACATCACTTGTGACTGGCTTTGAGTCTGACATTGCTCCAGCGATTTTAACTTTATGGGTTCTGTCCTTTAGCCAGTTTGCAACCCATCTAGTGACATAAGGGTTTACTTTTAAGCTGTTGAGCTTATCTATGATGCCTGAGTGGGGTATTGTGTCGAAGGCCTTAGCCAAGTCCAGGTATGCTGTATGGACTGCTTTGCCCTCATCAATGGCTCTAGTGACTGTTTGAAAAAGTCAACCAGGTTTAAAAGGCAGGATCTGCCCTTTACAAAGCCGAACTGGGTGGGGTCAAGTGTCTGTAGGTCCCCTATGTCTCTGTTTATGAGTTCCATAATGATTCTTTCCATAGCTTTGCAGACCAGGCTGGTTAAGCTTATGGGGCGGTAGTTTCCAGGGTCTGTAGAGGCACCCCTTGTGGAGTGGGACCACTGTTGCTGTACGCCAGTGTTCAGGTACATATCCCAGTAAGGCTAAGGTTGAATAGCATTTTTATGTGTGGGTTTAGCTCCTCTTGGAGTTCACGTAACACGCAACCTGGGATACCGTCAGGTCCCATTGATGCTGTGTTTTTTTGCTTTGTTTAGGGCGGTTCTCACTTGGACATCTGAGATGACAGGGAGATTACATTCAGCTGGGATAAGTATTTCTTCTTTTGGGGGTGAAGGAGGGGAGAAATTTGCACTGAACCTGTCAGCCAGAATGTTGGCAATATCTGTGGGTTCAGTGTATTTTTTGTTGTTGTGAACCAACTCTGAGCATATCTGAGGGTTTCTGCCCAGGTTTCTAACATAGCTGAAGAAGGCTTTGTGGTTATCTTTAGTGTCCTTAGCGATTTTTCTCTCAAAGTTGACCTTGGATATTTAATGAGAGAACGTAGTTTTCTGCTAATGTTGATCAGAGATGTCTTCCCTTCATGAGATTTTGCTCTGACGTGCAGTAGCTTCCTTTTTTTGCTATACAATTTGTTTATGGCTGAGGTCCACCAGACAGGACGCTTACCTTTGGTGGAGAGGGACTTGGATTTGTTTGGGATTGCATGATCCATGCATTCTTGGAGATGTCCATAGAAAGCATTTGTGAAGGATTCGGCATTGTGGGATGTGGTATCCATTGGCACAGTGGGCTTAAAGGATACCATCTCAGTCTTAAGAAGAGTGAAGTCTGCTTTTGAAAAGTTTTTCACTGTGGTCTTTTGTGCTGGGGTGGAGGTGGGATATGTATATCCAGGGTGATTAGTTTGTGGTCAGATCTCACTAGTGAGGGGTATACTTCCAGTGTGGAGCATTTTGTCCCCATGTTTGTGATGATCAGGTCTAGTATATTATCTCCCCTAGTGGGAGAGGTGACTAATTGTTCCAGTGCATTTGAATTTATGAATTCCAGGAACCTTTGGGCTAGGGTATTAGGGCTAGAATAATGTACCCAATCTATGTTTGGGTAGTTGAAGTCTCCCAGTATGATGGTATTTTGTGATACATTCATATCCTCCAATGTCTTCAGGAAGGCTGAGTGGGGTTCTTGAGATTGGGAGGGTGGTCTGTAACATGCTACCAGTTGTATAGCAGTTTTGCCTATGGTTAGTTGCACCTGTATGGTCTCTGATGCTTCATGTGTTGCTACTAACCTGGAGGTGTGGATGTCCTTGATGAATATGGACACTCCCCCTCCCTTTGTGGTTCGGCCCGGGTTTTGGGGCCGAAAAGTATGATACAAGGTATAGCCTGGTAGTGCTGGGTGCTCTCAGGAGCCTTGAACCAGGTTTCAGTTACTGCACAGACGTCGATGTTCTCCATGCTGAGGAGTGCATCAAGTGCCTGCATCTTGAGATTTAGACTTCTGGCGTTGAGCAGCATTACCCTTAGTTTTTTCCATTTTTGTTTTCTAAGGAGGTGGGTTTGTCTTTTGAGCCTTGCCTAAAAAAGGCACTATGGGGGTGGCAAGAGCCATAGCCAATATCCGGAAGCCCAGTGGTGACAGGTGTAAGCCATCCCTTGCGAAGCAGCGTGGCTTGTCCAACATGTCATCTTAGGCAGACAGACATTGGATCCCCTTAGAATGACACCAGTACTTGAGCCAATTGTTAAAGCTGATCATCTTGTCTTTGTATTGTGGTATCATTCTTGGTGAGGGCAAGATGCTGCTCAGGGTCAGGGTCATACCAGCCTGGGCTACATAATTGGAGAGCTCCTCTATGTCTCTTTTCATGTAGTCCAGGGAGGTACGTCTCAGGTCATTCACACCAGCATGGACAATGACGGAGTCATATTTGTACTTGCTTTGGAGTGACTTGAGTGTGCGTTATGTGGCAGATCCTAGCTCCCGATAGACAGCTCACAGTCACCTTCTCCTTGTTCAGCCTGGTCAGCGGGACATCAGTGTGTCTGACTATAGAGTCACCTATTACTAGTGTATCAAGCAAGGTGTTTGGCCTTAAGGGCTGTGATTGGTTGACACACTGATTTATTGAAGTATGTGTTGCATGTGTTTTGTTTTGAGGTGGTGGATTTTTGGATGTCTGCTTTGGGAGCCTCTGTTGTTTTGGTAAGGTTTTTTATTAGAGCCTCTGAGTATGTCTTTGTGTTTTTATGTGTTTGGTTTGCAGTTGTGGTAGGTCTATGTGGGACTGGGATTGTTGTGTGTGTGGTTGCCATCTCCTCCTGTCTGGTCATGCCAGCCCTGAGTTGAGAGAATTCAGCCTCCAGTTTGGCTATATAGTTGCATCTCTCACATGTATTTGTGTTTGTTGGGAGGAGGAGAGGGTTGTCTGTGTACATGAGACAATTGTAGCATTGTCTCAAGATACCCAGATTGACCAGCTGAATTGGAGACGATGCCAGTAATCTACCACTCGACATGCTAGAACTGTATAAGGGAGCGTTGTACCTTTAAGGGAAGTGGATATTCACAGGGGTGGTAAGTAGATGTAGTGCTTTACTTAGTACGAGAGTGCTTACTTAGTAGAGAAGTATTGAGAACAAGTGCTAGGCTTATAATATAGTGAGTAGTCTGGTTATACTAAGAGTAGAGCTTCCTTAAGGGAAAATTTGAAGAGCAGACTTGCAGGTGTTTATTGAGGTACATGCCAAATGGGGCATTGTACCCAATGACTGGCCTAATGAGGAGAGTAGAGGGAGACAATGACCTCTTTCTTCCTGGATGTGAAACCCTTAGTAATGAGATGTGCCACATAGAAGGACTTTCTGACCATAGTGGCAATGTGGTGGTCAAAAGAGAGGTTGCTGTCAACCTGTGTTCCCAGATCTCTTATAACGCCTTCTGTGTTCAGTAGACTACCATCGATGTGGTAATTCATGGGAACCAGTTTTTTTCCCAAAGGGGATGACGACATAGTTTTTGGCATTGAACTTAAGGCCATAGTTCTGACACCAGTTGTTGGTCTCCATGAGGCCTTTCTGTAGGATGTCAACATCACTTGTGGAGTTAATAATAGCTCCCAACTTGCAATCGTCTGCAAACTTTGTCAGCCACAGTCTCTTCATGTTGGCCTGGACTTCAGAGAAGTAGATACCAAAGTGGAGAGGACCCAGGACCGAACCCTGTGGGACTCCACTTGTGACTGTTCTGCAGTCTGACTTGGAGTCAGCTACTTTCACACTGTGGAGTCTATCTGTGAGCCAGTTTGCAACCCACCTAGTGATATAGGGATTGATGCCTAGCTTACTGAGTTTTTCTATGATTCCTGAGTGGGCAATGGTATCAAAGGCCTTGGCCAGATCAAGGTAGGATGTATGAACCACCTTGCCTTCATTCACAGCTCTGATGACTGACTCAAAGAAGTCGACCAAGTTGAGCAAGCATGATCTACCCTTCACAAAACCAAACTGTGTGGGATCCAGAGTTTGGAGATTCCCTATATCATTGTTTATTACGTCCATGATGATTCCATAGATTTGCATATCAGACTCATCAGGCTGATGGGGTGATAGCTCCCAGGGTCTGCAGTCACTCCCCCTTTGTGGAGAAGGAAGACTGCAGCAGTGCACCATTCGTTAGGAACAAAGCCTGAGGTGAGGCTGTGATTGAACAGAGCACACAGTTGAGGTGCCAGTTCACTCTGTAGTTCATGTAGACCACAGCCAGGGATATTGTCAGGTCCCATAGAAGCTGTATTCCTGACCTTGGAGAGTGCTGTTTTACCTGTACAGCAGTAATACTGGGTGCCTGGCAATCTACTGGTATTGTGATTGGTCCTTTGGGGGGGAGGGGTAAAGTTGGCACTGAATTTGTTGGCCAGTATATTGGCAATATTTGTTGGCTCAGTATAGGAGGTACCATTGTGCAGTAACACAGAGCAAACATGGCTATTGCCATGGGGATTCTTTACATAACTATAGAAGGCCTTGTGATTGTCTTTACTATCTGCTGCAATTCTGTTTTCATAGCTAACTTTAGAGGATTTGATGAGGGATCTCAACTTTTTGTTGAGGCTGATAAGGAAGTTTTTCCAGTCTTGGGCCTTCACCTTATTCCACATCAGTTTCCTCCTTCTCTTGTAGAGTTTGTTTATGGCAGGGAACCACCAGATTGGCTTCTTTTTTTTGGAGGAAAGCGTCTTGGTTCTATTAGTTATGGCAAGATCCATGCATTTGTGTATGTGTTCGTACAGTGCATTGGTGTATGATTTGGCGGTCATGCAACTATCCTCCATTTGCATGGTGCCATGAAGTTAGCCACTTCTGTTTTTAGGAGCCCAAAGTTAACTTTGGGGAAGTTTTTCATGGTGGTTACCTTTGTGGGGGGGGGGGGTGGATTTCCAAGGTGATTAATTTGTGGTCGGATCTAACCAGTGAGGATTTGACTATTGGTGTAGAGCAATGGTCACCCATGTTAGTAATGACCAGATCTAGGATGTTGCTACCTCTAGTGGAGGTAAGAATGAGCTGGTCCAGGACATTGGAATTAATGAATTCCAAGAAATTGTTGCAAGTGTATTGGTACATGAGTAGTTTTCCCAGTTAATGGAGGGGTAGTTGAAGTCACCCAGTATGAGAGTGTTAGACTGGACCCTAATATTCTCCAGGGTGCTTATGAATGTGGAGTGAGAGTCTTGGGACATGGTGGAGACCTATAGCAGGCTACGACTTTAATTGCTATCTTACCCAATGTTAGCTCTACCTGAAGTATCGGTGATACGTTATGTTGGGCTACCAGTCTGGAAGTGTGCACATCTTTTATGAATATGGAAACACCACCACCTTTGGAGCTTCGGTCCAGGTCTCTGTTACAGCACAAATGTTGATGTTCTCCATTTTAAGGAGTGCTTCAAGCAAGTGCATTTTGAAATTTAGACTTCTAGTGTTGAGAAGCATGACCTTCCTATTGCATTTGTTTCTAGCTGTTACAGTGGTAATTTGGTCTTTGGAACACCACCTAAAAAAGGCACTATAAGCGTGGCAAGAGCCTTGGCCAGTATCCGGAATCCCAGGGGTGACAGATGCAGGCCATGTCTGGAAAACCATTGAGGTCTGTCAATCATGTCATCCAGGCAGGCAGATTCTGGATCACCTTAGAATGACACCAGAAACTTAGCCAATTGTTGAACTCAATCATTTCTTCTACATAATCCGAGAGCTCTTCCATGTTTCTTTTCATGTAGTCCAGGGAGGTACGTCTCATGTTATTCACACCCACATGTACAATGACAGAGCCATATTTGTACCTGTTGTTGAGGGACCAGAGTACGTGTGTTATGTGGTGGATCCTGGCACCTGACAGGCAGCTGACTTTCTCCTTATTCAACCTAGTGAGTGTGCCTCACTATCGAGTCACCTATGATTAGTATGTTGGGCATGCTGTTTTGCCTTAGGGGCTTTGGTTGAGGGGCACTCTGTTTAGGAGAGTTATGTGTCTCAAGATTAGTGTTGTGTTGTGGGGGTTGAGTGCGTTTCTGTCTTGGAGGTCTCTGCTGTTTGGGTAGATTTTTATTGAGTGCCTCCATGAAGGTGGGTGTGTGGTTTGTGTTTTTATGTAAAGGCAGTGCTGGAGTGCATTCTGGAGGGCTATGTGTTCCATGTGGTGTGGTGCAAGTGTTGACTCTTTCTTCTTGACCAGCTATTCTGGTCTTGGCTGGAGAATACGTGGCTTCCAGTTTAGATATATAAGTGCATCTCTTGCAAGTGTGAGTTTTGGGAGGTAAGAGGAGAGGGTTGTTGGTGTACATGAGGCAGTTGCTACATTGCCTCAGGATGCTCAGGTTCACCAGATTAATAGGAGAAAGCACAGGGAACTGACCTTTAGACATGCTTGGAGGGGTAGGCATTAATAAGTACTGGAGCTGTTTTCTTGGAGAATGTGTAGTGCTGGTAGCACTTTTGTGTGCTACAGTAATTGCTACAAGAAGTCTGGTAAAGTGCTAGACTAATAAGCTAGTAAAAGTGCAGGAGAGGAGAGAACTAGCAGATCTAAGGGAGAAATTGAAGAGCAGACACTGGCACCACTTAGAAGCTTACAATCAGTCCTGGATACAGCAAATCTGTATCTGGACTAGACTAGTTACAGGAAAGACGGGAAAAGTGCAATCACAGGCTTTTAGACCAGAAAGGTGAAAGAGATAGAAAAAACTGCCCAAACAGCCAATAAACTGCAATTTCTGGGACAGAAACCACTCCTCTTGTGTAGATAGGCTGCCTAGTGCTTACCACTCTCACTGATAAGCTAGAAGGCTTCCCTCCATCACAGAAAGGCTCGGGGGGCTCAGAAGCTTACAAACAGTCCTGGATACAGCAAATCTATATCTGGACTAGACTAGTTACAGAAAAGGCAGGAAACAAGCTTAGATTTTTTTTTTTTACAGAAAAGCAGCTAAAACAGCACTAAAAGCAATTCAAGTGCAGTGCAAGCTAGCACGCTTGAGTGTGGAGCAATATTAATGCAAATTCATTTTAAATAAATGCAATTTCTTCAAACTGTATTCTGAACTGAATTCAATTATTGTTTTATTCAACTCTGAACAGTTAAAAAGTGCCAAAAAATATACTTATCAGCTGAGAATCACACTCAGTCAGAACACAAGGAGATTCTAGCAAAGCTTGACAATTTAGTATGTCCAGGAATATATCATTAAGGTATGATACTGCAGTGTCAAGTGGGAGGGAGGACAGAGGAGTCCATTCATATTGTTTTAAGGTTGAGTTTTGAGTACAAAAATTATTCTTGCTGCATATTTGTCTAAATATGGTGGTTTTGGGAGGGTTCCTATTACGTTATCAAAATTTTACAACTTCGAACACCATATGGTCGAACCCATATGTTTGAAGTTGTAAAACTTTGAATACTTAAAAAAAAAAAGAAATAAAGAAAAAAACGTACCTGACTGTTGTAAGAGGGGGGGGCAAACCCCCCTCCACTCCCACCCCCGCTATTTAAATATACCAATTCCGACATCGCACTACAGTGCAGTAAAGTGAAATCTTCCCTTTGCACATTGTACTGCATTGTAGTGCAGTCTCGAAGTTGGTATATTTAAAGAGTGGGGGTGTGGGGGTGCAGGGGTACTTTCCCCCTGCTTATAACTGTCAAGTAAGTTTTTTCTTTTTTTTTTTTACATTTTCGAAGTTTTACAACTTCGAACATATGGGTTTGACCATATGAAGTTCGAAGTTGTAAAACTTCGATAACATAATAGGAACCCATTTTGGGAGAGTGCATGTTTTGTCTGAAGATGTAAGTGAGAGAGTGGTCGCTTAAGCTGTTTGGAAGAAGTCCTGACTGTTAGCAAGGGATCATTTGTTGAATAAGGTCCAGTCTAATATTGTTTGTGTCTGTTTTTTATCTATATGAGTTGGAAATGTAATTAATTGGGAGAAGCCGTGTAGGTTTACTAAGATTGTGGGAATGATTTTTGGATGTATAGGTTGACCAGTCTAAACTGAAGTCACCCATGACAATGGTTTCTTGGGAGAAGGTATTCGATGTACAGTAAAGGAAGTCCTCTATTAAGGTGGGGTTGTTGTTGGGAGGAATGTAGATTGCTATTCTGATGATGAATTTGTTGGAATTTAGTTGTAATCTAGAAAAGAACATCCCAGCGTTACTGAGTTTTGGTGGGTGTAGATCTAGGTATTCAAGCTTTAGTAAGTTTTTGTACATGATTGCTACACCTCCGCCCCATTTATTGAGTCTGTCTAACCTATGAATATTATAGCCCTGGGGTAGAATCTCATTGTTATATATTGTTAGTTTTAACCAGGTTTCGGTTAACACAGCTATGTCAGGATAGTAAAGAGATAGGGATGCATGCAGTTCATGCATCCTGTTTGATGGACTCCTTAGGTTCATGATTAACAGTAATAGGTCATATTTTGTTCTGGGAAGGTTTGCATTGCTAACATTTTATAGGGAGTGAGATATGTGGTTGTAGTTGATTTGTTTTGGGTCCTGGCTTTGGGTGAACATCAATCACCACTAAGATTAATTGTGGGTAGTATTTTTATTAATAAGTTAGTGTATTTAAGTATGAGTTTGGATTGTTCACAGGTAGCCTGAGATGGAGTATGTTTATGAATGTATTTGTATGTGAATAGTTCTATATTGGTGGTGTTGAAATAGGCTTGATGAAATAGTGTTGTAGTGCAGTGTAGAGGCAGAATTGGTTGGGGATGGATAGGTTATAGAAAGTTCATGTTGTTAGGATGTAATTCTAGAAAAAAGTAGGAGCAGGGTTAGGAGTGAGATGTGGGTGATAAGCATATTGGGTAGGGTTGTAGGAGGAGTGTATAGAAATATGAGAAACAAGGGGATCCGAATATTTAATGTGTTGGTTAAAGGACAGTAAAAGTATTTATGGGTAGAGAGAGTTGAGGAGAGTGGGGTATAGTGTGTGTGTATTATAATGGGTAAGGTGAGAGGGTTAAGAATGGTGGTAAGTAAAGTATAGTAGGTGAGTAATGTATTGTACTATTGTGTGGAGAGTTGGAGTTGTAAGGTTTTGATTGGCTAATTG
This sequence comes from Protopterus annectens, assembly GCF_019279795.1. Classification (NCBI taxonomy): domain Eukaryota; kingdom Metazoa; phylum Chordata; order Ceratodontiformes; family Protopteridae; genus Protopterus; species Protopterus annectens. The sequence goes on along the minus strand of NC_056748.1, from coordinate 1,128,714,434 downwards.
GCAGTGAAGGAGTGGTTGGGTGTTGTGTTGGACTGTTGGGTGACTAGTTGATGGTGTAGGCTTTTGATTGGTTGACTGGAAGTGGAGGAGTGACCTATTTCAGTTAAATCTATGAGTAGTGGGGGTGGGAATTGGGGGTATGGTAGGGGAGCGTATTGAGACGAGAATAGTGGGCAGCACCTCAAATGCCTGGGATTCTTGTGTGAAAAAAGTATCACTAAGCCTAAAGTGTAATTAGAGGAAAAGGCAGTTGCAGGAGATTCAAAATAGTAAGCTACTGTGTCTTTTTAAGGTAATCTACCTATATTTAAAGCAGAATTTAGCCAAAGTTCTTATCAAGATAAAGGGGAATGTCTTATAAAAAGAGCTGAAATGACAAAGCAATGCACTGTGATAAGGGTCTAGACAGAAAAAATGAGAAAGAGGGAATGGGGAAGCAGAGAGAGAGCGCCTTGGTGATGTGCAGCTAATATTGGGAATTTAAAGCAAGTAAAACAAGACTCAAAGTTTAGAAAAGAAAAATCTATAAATTGCTTGAATGTGTTTTTCTGACTGAAGGGCAGCTGCAGCGCCTTTTGAAGGGTGCTTCAGGTACTGAAGGCTGAGTATATTGTCACATCAATTGGGCAAAAGTAGTTGTTGGGTATATAGATAACATGCATATTGTTCCTGTAAATATATCAAGTAAAACAGTAAGAAGAATATAGGATTTAATGTGATAGGTTAAAGAATAGAAAGAGAAGTCATTAATCATAAAAAGTAGTAGATAGAGAAGGGTTGGAAAAGGGTAAGAAATTGGAAAACAAAAGGCCAGGAAAAAGTAACAGATAGCTGAATTATGGGACTGTTAGTGTGTTAGAGTCTGAAGATATTAGGAAGGATATTATGCTAAACATAAAACTCAATAGCTACTCAAATCAGATGCAATTCAAGATTCAATTCAGAAAATATAACACAATAGCTACACAATTCAAATGCAGTTCAGAATAAATTTAGGTAGAACAATAGTATCAGACAGATCAAATATCACTTGAAAAATGCACAACGGATAATCACTACTATAAACATGATATAAACAGTTGTAAAAGTAGAGCCTGGGAAGCAGTTTAGCACATTAAAGATCAACAATAAATGTAGTCTGACATAAGCAAGGTAAAAATGCTATTCACAAAGGTAACATAGCAAGGCGTTGACGTATTATGAGACTAGTTGTGTGAGTCTGCATTTACACTGGGACTCCCGCCACTACTAATTGATATGCTTTTGCCAAAAAGAATGTTCCATCCCAGTATGCAACAACTAAAATTGCACTCTCATGTAGAATGAGAGCGTGTAAGATTGTTTACACTGTTATCACCCAGAAAGAGAAAAAAGCTAAATAGTATACTTGATTGCATTGCATTACAATTTAATACATTTTAAAAGTATTAATGGGTTCCCACCATTAGCATGTGCACATCACCAGACTTAGCTAGGCTGGGGAAAAGAGGAAAAAGATGGCGCAAGTTGTAGGTAAGGTTTATTATACCTTGCAAGGCATGATGGGAGATGTATTTGTCAAGGAAGAAGAGAAAGAAGACAGTAAAAGGTAAAGGTAAAGATACCTGTCACATTGTATAGGCTGATAGAGAAGACAGTGAGGACTTTAACTGCAAAAGAGGTATTAAGAATATATGGCCAGAAGCATGCTTATAGAGTGCAAAACTGAATGTACACCTCTTACACTTGGGATTCTTGTGGGGAAAAAGTATCAGTAGCCCTAAAGTATACTTAGAGAAAAAGGTAGTAAGCCACTGCATGTCTTTTTAAGGTAATCTAGCTATATTTAAAGCAAAACTTAGCCAAAGTTCTTATCAAGATAAAGGGGAATGTCTTATAAAAAGTGCTGAAATGACAAAGCTATGCACTGTAATAAGGCTCTAGACAGAAAAAATGAGAAAGAGGGAATGGGGAAGCAGAGACAGCATGCCTTGGTGATGTGCAGCTAATACTGGGAATTTAAAGCAAGTAAAATAAGGCTCAAAGTTTAGAAAAGGAAAAAAACTACAAATTGCTTGAATGTATTTTTTTTGACTGAAGGTCAGTTGGAGTACCTTTTGAAGGGTGCTTCAGGAACTCAGTGCTGATTATATGGTTGCTTCACTTGGGCAAAAGTGAATTGAAACTTGTCCAAGATTGTTTCACACAAAAACACACCCATTATATTTTCATGAGGGGTTTATGATATCTCTTCAGTGCCGGCACATAAAAGGTAAGTGATGCATTCAGGCACTGCCACTGACTTTGATTAATTGGCAAATGTAGTTTGCTTGCCAGAATAGTACACTGATCCCAAATGCCTATTTGCAGGCACAGCCCATGTGAAGACATTTACAAAAAATAAAACAGAACAAATTCACAAACATGGAATAATCATAGAAGGTAGAGAATTCCACAGACAATTGAAACAAAATGTATGTATTATTAACAGAGTAAACAAAAAATGTGAATTAATTTTAATAGTAAATATGTGAGGGAAGCAGAAGGTGAGAACAGAGGCTTGCAGTGAAGGTGATGCAGGTGAAGGGGGAGTTAGATGATGTGTCCAGTAGAAAAGCACTTGCGGTCAGATTTTTGATGGAAGTATCTTTTGAGCTGTGCTCTTGAAAATGGGGAAAGAGGAGACTTATTCTTTAAGAAGAGGGAGAGATTGCCAGAGTTTGGATGCAAGAATGGAGAGAGAAAGGTTGGTACAGTGCAGACTGGTTTGTGGTGACTAGAGTGAGAGAGTTAAATGGGAGAGGTTGCAGAGATTGTGGGGTATGGTTTCAGTATGCAGCTGAGCTGCAACAGTTGGAAATACACGTGGTTGAGTAGTTTGAAAAGAAGAACCCTAGGAGTAGCTCAGCTCCATGGGAGACTAGGAACCATTTGGCTTCAGAGATGGTGGTGCAGCCGTGTTCATGAGAGGGAGGGGAACTGGAAATTAATTTGCAGATTTTGTTTTCTGTGGACTGTAGAGAGGAGTCATTATTTTTTAGAGGCTGTGGCTAGGATGGAGAGCCTGTATTAAGTTAAACAAGGTAGTCTCCTTTGCCTACTGCAGCTTTAGCTAATCTGGAGAGAAAGGGAGATATTTTCCAGGATCACAGTGAAAGAAAACTGATCTTTTTCCTTGTATATTCAATGTGGATTTGGAAGTTAAGTGACTGTTCTAGCCATAAAACTAAGTATTTGAAGGATATGTTTGTTTCTATTGGTAACCATTGAGGTCTGCAGTCCTGAGATTTTTAGGAGTTTTTTCTGCTTTTTTAGGGTTCCAAATATCATACTTTTTTTTAAAGGAGATTAGGAGTAGTTTATGGATGTTTTGCCAAGAATTAAGGGATTTGAAGCCAGAATGAAGCTGGGTTTGAAAAGCTCTTTGTGAGGGACTGGATCAAAGGATAAACATGTCAGCTGCATAGAGCTAATGTTAATAATGACCAAAACTTATTTGAATGGACAGATAAATCCAGAGTATGAGAACTTAAAGTTTGTGTCTGACAGCACAAAAATGAACCATTCTGTGTAGATATTGTTATTGTGGATAAATTATTTGTCATTTTTGGGTGAAGTGATGCAGTTTGTGAGTGTGTACTGTAACTGTTGTCATTATTTTATTAGAATTTTTAAAATAAATTTTTATGCAAGATCGTTATATGTTTTTTAAGGTTTAACAGAATGTTTTGTTATTTTTCTGCATAATTTTGATTGTACTTTGGATGCATATGGGTGTTATATTGTGGCTGGCACAGGATCAGTTAGTGGGTGTTGAGTGTTAGCTTATTGTTAGAGTGGTTGAGATAAAGGTTGGAGGGTAGTAAAGGAGGCCACCCAGTGAGAATCACCTACTCATGAGCTCACCAGTCACCAAGAATCAACAATACACAATCTATCTATGTGTACTTGCATGTGGGAGGGGAACTCGAGCAGCAGAACAATGGATCTGAAATTCATAGAAAATAGAAATTCAGAGAAATAAGATTTAATTTAATGGAAACACTGCCCTTAAAATAAAATTAATGGCATTACAATGAAAATAGCATGCTGTGCATTGCATATATTTGCCACAGGAAGTGTAACAAAGCAGTAACAGAAAAGAAAACACACAACAGGTACTCTTAGCACAATAATTCTGGACAAAACCAATAATATTGTGGTAATAATTACCCCAAATCAAAGGCAGATTTCATATATTACACATAAAAATGTAGAAGGTTGCTAGAACCGTAGATTTTACATTAATATGCATTTTCCAAAGGTTATAAAGTTTGAACTCAAATATCTGTCCTTATTTCCTGACTTCAATATTCAGTGATTTTCCAGAAAACTACAAATTCTATAAGGTACAGACCAAATATATGAAGCAAAAATCTGGACATTTTGCAAATTTCTGGACATTTGAGAGGTATGTGTCTCAGCTATTAGTCACCTACTAAGAACAGCATTAACTTTATCAAAACAAAAACAATGTACTATATAATATGCAAAAAAAATGCACAACATAAAATACAATAAAAATAAGCTTTCATAACTTTGTAAAGACTAACAACATAAGACAAAACAATTGTGATAAATAAGTGAGACCTGATTACAGTGACATACAGCTATGTAATGCAGAAATAAGACACTATGTTAAATAATAGAAATGTAATATATTACAGATGATTAACTCAGTCCTTTTGCATTTTACAGAAGCTATCAGGTAACGTAATGCAGTTCCACCAACAAAAGGTCAGCATGCAATTGTATCAATGCAGGAAAACAATAATGCCACAGGAATTACAGCCATTGTAGAAATGGAATAACATTGTCTTACATGGAGATATTCGGAAATAAAATTAAATGAACACATTGCACAGTTCTGTTGAGAGTAGATTATTATGACAGTTTTGTCCATTGCTGAGTAAACCAATAAGTGGCATTAGGTTCTATGACAGCATTCATAAGAAAAAGGTAATGAAAATTCGGTTTTGCAAGATATTTTGAATGCTGATGTAGAGATTAATTACATTATATGAGTAAGAAGGGATATCCAGATCACCAGAAGGAATATGTGTGGTGTTACTCCTTCATATTTTAGATGATGGTTTGTGTGCAATCAATATTTTTTTCTGTTGACTCTCAGGATTCATGACAAATTGGCCCTCCTTTACCCCATGACTGAGACCCAACATTATAAGCCATCGTGCATGTTAGCATCCATTTTTTTCCTGAATATCCCTAACCCCAACCACTGGAGTCTTATGTCAGTACCCACATTATTATAAGGTTGCCTGACTTCTCTCCATGTTCTGTGCATGTTCACACATACAAACACACACATACACACACACACACACACACACACACACACACACACACACACACACACACACACACACCTGAGAGCTGCCATCACTCATTGGGGATCACCAAGTGTAGATCTCCTGGTCCAAAACCCATTGTGAACATGTGACCTTATGCTTGCACAGGAGTAGTCAGACTAGCTGAACCCCCATCTCTGTCCCACCAGGATGTGGGAGGGGGCTGCTTTATGCCACTAATTTCCACTCTCCCTTGCCTAGATCTTCCTGTATCCGAGTCACTAATCAGTCAGGGCTTGTGTTTGTCATAGTCAGGACTTTATACTGTAGGCCACAGAGCTGAGAATGTATTCAATAAATTGTGATTAGTGAATTGCAATGGTAAATAAATATTGGCAGTAATTTCTGCTCACTCATTTGTGTGCAAAGGTAAGGACAGTGTTGTGAATTTTGTTTTCAAATGTCATCTAGCTTAATCCTTTTAATACATCACAGTGGTGAGCTGAAGTTGGTTCCCAGGCTTCAAATTTGGCTGCTTTTGTTGTACATACATTAATATCAGCTTCAATTCCATGCAATAGGTTAGGAAGACACAAGGCTTATCCTAATTTGTGCCTTGAATTTGGAAGTAAATATTTTCTCATTGAATATAGGGCTGCAAGTTTTTTCTTATTATTTTTTTTTTTTTTTTGCTTTTTTTTTTGCAATATCCACATGCTCTTGAAAATTTGGAAGGTCATCTGTAGCAACAGCAGGAATTTTCTAGTTGTGATTTTGTTCAGGAGTTATTTGTCTCTTAAAATATTTACTAGATGTGACCATCTTTTTTTATTTACTACCATTTTTTGTAACTAGTCAAGATTGCAGAAGGGATCCTGCACCTCAAGTAGTGCAGTATATATATTATCTATGTTGTGTTTGTGTGGAGTCATTGACATGCATCCTGTAGCAACTGCAGACCTTTTTGTGTCTATAAACTCATAATCCGCTGTGGTGCAGCGGTAGCATTGTTGCCTCACAGCAAGAGGTTCTCCCGTTCGATTCTCGGCTGGAGTGCGGGGAGTGCCTTCTGTGTGGAGTCTGCATGCCCTCCCTGCAGTCAAGTGGTGTTCTGAAAGACATGCGTGAATGGGCGTGCCTTCGTTGAAGGTTGGGCATCGAGCTGGCAACTCGGCACCGTAAAAATCTACTGCCAGTCATTAGTGGACCAGAGTTCCGCTGTGGCGACCCCTAACCGGGAAAAGCCAAAAGACAAACAACAACATTTGTGTCTGTAAACTGACTTTCTGTGACTTTCTGACTACTTACAAAAGTTAAGGGTCAAAGACTGGTCCTTGCATTTCTTCGATGTACACAGAAACCCTCATGCTAGGCAGTTCTGTTTGCAGTAAAGCTCTTATCTTTATATTTACTTTATTGCTTACTACAAAAAACTGTTCCTTTAAGTTATAAACATACACTAGTTATACTACAGGGAGGAGCAGAACCCTCATACATCTGTCATATTGCTAACATTTACCGACTGGCAAAAATACTTGAAAAAAAAATGTACAAACTGAAACTAGAATATCATTGTAAATATGATATACTAACTCTGATGCCACATGATTTCCATCCCATTTACAGTACCTTAATTGTAATATATGTGCTCAGTGATGACTGGTACAATATTTCTTGATCTTATAACAGCCTGAAAAATAGTCATGACCATTACTAAGTATGCTTACAGACTGCAGTTTGTCTCCGGAGGATGAACAGTGGTTTCACAACTACCTATCCAGTGATTTACTATCAAAATGATGAATGGAGATACTCTCCAGACAGACAATCAAACTCTAGATGTTTCATTCCTGTGTTGCCAAGCATTACATAAACGAAAGTTCACATCACTGAATGCTACTGTGCAGTCACTGATATGAACTTGAAGTAATGTTCAGAAATCGTGATACAGTATGGATTGGGACATTTATTAGTTTCCTCACTGTAGTGCGATCTTGGAGTTGGAATATATAGCTAGCAGTGGGATGGGGATGTAGGGGGGGCTTATCCCCCCTTGCAAAAATGTGATGTGAGGTGTAGGTGTTCCACTTACCTGAGCTCCTATATGGATATCACATTCGCTGTTCGGCAAAAATGTCGAATCTGCTGAATTCTTTCAGCAGATTCGACATTGGGAACTGACGTATATTATGACTTTTCACATTTTCTTCAATGTTCTGAACAAATTTTTTTAAAGTTCAACATTTTGATAGTAAACCCTATCCAGTCAATCCCACGCAGTTTATGGATCATACAATTCAAACAGAAAACTTTCCTTTGGACTACCACAAAGGTCCATTTTTGGACCACTTCTATTCTAATTATTAATGATCTCCCTTGAGACATCCTGACACTCGATTTCATAATGTATGTAGATGATATAGAGTTCACTATGCATGGGAAAAGCAACTCAAGAAATCTTTACAAAGCTACAGTTTGGTTTTGAAGTACTTTGGAACTGGTTAGATAAAAAATACATGTTGCAAATACAGCAAGACCTACTTCCATGATGTTTGGCTCAGCTCAAAAGAGTAAACATGCTCCCTCTTTTAACATTTTGCCTACAACTTCCTCTCAAATATACTTAGGAATTGTGTTACATACTTCTCTCTCTTTTATTCTTCATGTATGAACCCAAGTTAACAAACACCCAGGACAAGTTGGAGCAACCTATGCAATACTCAGTCTCCTCACTCCAGACAACAGACATTCCATGGCCATCAAAGTACTCATTGCTATGGCTGTATACAGACTGCCCCTTACTGTTGCAAATTCAGATGTTAACACATTTTTACAAACCACCGACAATAAAATACTGCAATCCATCAACCTAGCTAACGATAGAGAAAGTACAGTTTTGTACCTACCATAAATGTAGATGTTCGAGTGTACACCCCGCTGCAGTCATCACACTAGGGTTATCCTGCCATCAGGTGGTCCCGCAGTTGGCCCAAATTCCAAAGTCTTGGTCCGGCGTCGGTTGCTGTCGCTTCTTCCCTGACGTCAGTGCATCAGGGGTATATAAGAGGCATCCGACGCCATTTTCTTCAGGTTTTCTTGCCCCAGATGTCAGGTGCCCCCAAAAGGTAGGCAATATATATATATATATATATATATATATATATATATATATATATATATATACATATGGCTATATAAAAATAAAACAAAACCCTTAGGTACAAGCAAATGCACCACAGAGGTAGTATAGGATAAAGTGGTATAGATATGTTCAGCTAGTTCAGAGGGGATGGAGGGAGGGTAACCTGGACTGCAGCAGGGTGAACACTCGGACATCTACATTTATGGTAGGTACAAAACTGTACTATGTTCATCATGTTATCCTGCTGCAGTCATCACACTTGGGTTGAATCCCAAAGCTAAGGAGGGGAGGTGGAGTCAAACAGGGTTAGAAGAAGCTAGTAGGCCCTGCAAAACTGCAGTGGCAAAACCAGCTCTAGTCTTAGAGTAAAGAGGTAAGTGATAGTGTTTGGTGAAGGTGTGCACTGAACTCCAAGTAGCAGCTTCCAGAATATCCTTGGTTGGCACTCCCCTGAGAAAGGCAGCTGATGTAGCTGTAGCCCTGGTGGAGTGGGGCCTAATGTTAGCAGGTACTGGTTTCCCATGATGTGTGTAGCAGAAACGTATGCAATGTCCTATCCATTTAGAAATGGTCTGTTTTGAGATAGCTTTTCCTTGTGATCCTGTAGCATAGGCTACAAAGAGCTGGTCAGTTTTTCTGAAAGCCTTAGTTTTATCCAAGTAGTAACGTAATTGCCTGTGAATGTCCAAAGAGTGCAGGAGTCTTTCTCCTTTGTTCTGGGGATTTGGGAAGAAGGTGGGCAAGTGAATGGTTTGGTTTAGGGCCACACTGGATACCACCTTTGGCATAAAGGAAGGATTAGTTCGTAGAGACTCTGTCTTGATGAAAAATGAGGAAAGGTTCCACTGCCATTAGTGCCTGTAGCTCTGAGACTCTTCTAGCTGAGGTTATTGCTAGTAGTAGGGCAGTTTTCCATGAAAGAAATTTTAAATCAGTTGAAAAAGCTGGTTCAAAGGGCGGCAGTGTAAGCTTTTCCAGGACAAAGTTGAGATCCCAAGTAGGTGTTGGAGCTCTCCTTGGTAGTCTTAAGTTCTTAGCCCCTCTGAGGTACTGTCTTAGGAGTGGATGTGAAAATAAAGGAGGATCCGTGCTGTAATGAGCTGAAATTGCTGAGGCGTGGATCTTAATAGATGAAAAGGAAAGTCCTTTGTGTAACATCTCAGTTAAATATTGTAGAATCTGAGGAATGTTCAGCTCCAGGGGATTTAGGCCTTTAGCCTGGTTCCAGGAGCAAAATCTTTTCCATTTGTCTGAATAGGTTTTCCTGGTGCTGGGCCTCCTGGCCTCCAGAATGACATCCATAACAGCTTTGGATAAAGGTGTTGGCTGGTTGTTTAGGTAATTTGACATGCAGCCAGGTTTAAAGTCTTGAGCTGGCTGTGTAGAATCAGATTGTCTCGCTGGGTGAGCAGGTGAGGAATTTGTGGCAAAATCCATGGTGGGCCCTAGGCCATGTTCCTTAAAAGTGGGTATCAATGTTGGCGTGGCCAGTCTGGTGTAATGAGAATCATTTGTGGCCTCTCTAATCTGACTTTCAGCAGTACCTTTGCTAGAAGAGGCAGTGGAGGGAAGGCATACACTGTTAATGTTTTCCAACTGAATGAGAGACCGTCCACTTTCCAAGCTAGTGGATGGAAGGTCTTGTGCAAAATTTTTGAAGTTGGTGGTTGTGGGGGCTTGCAAACAGATCTATGTCTGGATGTCCCCATTTTTGAGCTATCATTGCAAATACTTGTGGATCTAGTTTCCATTCGTGTGGATCCATGATGTTTCTGCTTAGGTCATCTGCCAATGTGTTTTTCTTTCCTGGCAGGAATTGTGCTTGTAATTGAACCTGGTAAGACAGTGCAGTGTTCCACAAGGTCATTGCTTGCCTGCATAGAGGGTAGGAATGTGTGCCCCCTTGCTTGTTTATGTACCACATAACTGTGGTGTTGTCTGTCCTTATTAGTAGTTGTCCTGGGTGTAAAAGGTCCTTGAAAGCTGTTAGGGCATTCTGCACTGCTAGCATTTCTTTTTGATTGATATGCAGGTGTCTCTGATCTGTAGTCCATTTGCCCTGAATGCACTGTCCTGCCATGTGTGCTCCCCAGGCATAGTCCGATGCATCTGTTGTCATAGTTTGCCTGGCTGTGGGCAAGGTGAAAGGCTGACCCTTGTTGAGGTGACATGCCTGTGCCCACCACAGAAACTCCTGTTGAAGGCAGGGAATGAGTGGAATCATTGTTTCCAAGCTGTGGCTGTGCTGAGTCCATACACTTTTCAGGTACCATTGTAATTTCCTCATATGCAGTTTTGCAAATGGTATTAGTAGTATGCAAGATGCCATGAATCCCAAGGCCTGCAGAATTTTTCTTGCAGGGAGTTGGGTCTTTGTCGCCATTATTTTGGAATATTGAAACAGCTGTCGTTGTTTGTCTGGTGTGAGATAAGCCATCTGGGCCATTGTATTCAAGCTGGCACCCAGGAATGCTATGTTTTGTGAGGGCACTAGTTTTGATTTCTTTTCATTTACTGTGTACCCTAGGCAACTTAGAAGGTGTTTGACAAATGCCAGATGCTGTAAAAGAATGTCCTTGCTTTCTGCTTTAATAAGACAGTCATCCAGGTATAGGTATATTTGAATTCCTCTTTGTCTGCAGTATGCAATTACTGGTGCCAGGCATTTTGTGAAGACCCTGGGCGCAGTAGATAAGCCAAAGGGCAGTGCAGAGAATTGATAATGCGTTGAACCTGCAATGAAGCAGAGGTATATTCTGCAATTTTGTTGCCTCCTTGAGGTCCAAATTGACTAGCCAAGCATTCTTGCCCAGCATGGGAAGAAGCTGCTGTAGTGTTAGCATCTGGAATTTTGGTACTTGCAGATAGGTGTTCAGAATTGAAAGATCCAGAATGGGTCTCCATGCTTTCTCCTTTCTTGGAACTAGGAAGAGTCTTGAGTAAAAACCTTGTCCCTGCTCATGTGTAGGTACCTGTTGAATGGCTCTCATGTTCATGAGAGCTGTAATTTGTTTTTGTGCATCTGCCCATTGATTTGGTGGCAGGTTTGGCATTCCTTTGATCCTTGGTAAGGTATGAAAGTGGAATCTGTATCCTTGAGAGACAATGTTTAGAACCCATTTGTCTTTTGTGATGATGTGCCAGTTGTCTGCAAAATATGCTAGTTTTCCTCCCAAGGGAGCTGCCAGGAGAGATTTGCTTGGTAGTTTGAGGATTGAGTCACTGCATTTGTCTTCTGCTAGCTTGGGGCCTTGTCTTCTCCTCCTTTCTGGGTAGCGGAACCCCATTGGCGAGGTTTGTAAGAGCCCTGTGACTGACCTCTGCCCCTTGGGCATCTGTATTTGCCCCTCTGTGGTCTGTCTGAAGCTGGAAAGGACCAATTTTTTGTTGGCCAATTTCTGCTGAAGCGAGGGGGTTGTACCTGCAAGAAATCCTTGACCATTTGCATAGATATAGCCTTATCCTCCATTTTCTTTAAAACCTCTTCTGCTTTGACACCAAATAATACATCCTGTTGTAAAGGTGCATCTAATAATTTTGCTTTAACATGGTCAGGGAGGGTTTGCTCTTTTAACCAAGCATGTCTACGAATGACTGAGCCAGTAACAGCTGCTCTACAGGAAGCTTCCAGTGAATCAAATCCGCATTATGAAGTAAGCTTGCCCACCTGTTCAGCTGCATGCAATAGATCCTGCATTTCCTTGAATTCAGGCTGTTCTGAGTGTGTACTCAATTTTTGTTTTAACAGACATCAGGAATTATTGATATTTCAACATTTGAAATGCTCTCATAGCCAGAGTTGCTGAGGTGTATATTTTCTTTCCCCATCTATCTAGGGCTCTGGAATCTCTTTCAGAGGGCACAGGATTTTTAGCCATACAAGCCTTTACTCCCTTAAGACCCTGGGATATGGTTTCTGGGTCAGCTACAGGGCTCTTATAGAGGAATTTGTGTGAGTCAGGTACTCTGTAGTATCTGTCTGGTTTGGCTGGAGCAGGAGGTAGAGAGACTGGATTTAAACTAGACTCCAAGAAAACATCATCCACAATATCTAAAACAGGAGGGATAGCAAGAGGTCTGTGCTGTGGTAATAAAAGGAACTCTCAGAGCCTTTTCTTAGAATCTGAGTAATCCTGGCCTTCCCAGTGGAAATGTTCCCTCATGGTATGTAATGTTTCCCCAAAGGAGTAGTCTTCAGGGGGAGATGCTGAGGGAATAGAGTCTTCAGCATCAGAATCCTCATAAGGTGGAAAAGTGTAATCCTGTTCCTCAGAAGAATCTGAGGAGAGAGAAACTTGGTCAGAGGATGCATAATCCTCCTCTTGTCTTGGTCTTTTATCAGGAGGGGGATGGGAACCCCTGATAAGGGAAATTAAATCTTCAGCCATCTTAAGCATCTGTTTCTTAGGCATGGGGCCTTGACCTGTAGACTGATGAACAGTTTTCATAGGTTTTAAAGGAGTTTTAAGCTTAGCATAATGGTGAGTGCAGTCGGTCTGAAGACACCTTCTGCAACCGAAGGTGTTTCCTCTGCACCAATGTCTAAATCTGCTCCGGTGTCGGTAGATGGCTGCGTTGGCCTAATAGACTCTGCATGGGAGTCGGCAGCTGTCTGTGTTTCCAGCTTTGCGGTCGTCAGTGGCTGTGTAGGCGCCTCACTGAAAACTGGAGAACCAGCGACAGGCCCAGCTGAGGCCTCAGGGTCTGGCTTATTCCTAGGCTGCCTGTCCTTATCCTTGCGGTTTGTATGAATTGCGGTTGTCGGCTGCTCCGACGGCATGATATAATTGAATTTCCTACCAAAGTAATGCCGTGCGAAGTCAAAACAGTGTTTGATAGTGCGTTTATTAAACCTAGCGCAAAACTGACAACCTGTGACGTTGTGTTCTGGGCCTAAGCAAGGAATACAATAGGAATGGAAGTCCTTATGAGGTATTTGCTTCCCACAAGGAATGCAATTGTTAACTTTTTCTGACATCGGACTGAGGCAAGAAAATGTTCCCCAACGGGGTACTTAGCTTTATTGAAGACTTCCGACTGAAATTCAAATCGAAAATCTCAGGTGTCGGCCGACCGGCACTTGCAAACTGCTTCTGCTTCGGGCACCGCGTGGCACGAAAGACTGAAGAAAATGGCGTTGGATGCCTCTTATATACCCCTGATGCACTGACGTCAGGGAAGAAGCGACAGAAACCAACGCCGGACCAAGATTATGGAATTCGGGCCGACTGCGGGACCGCCTGACGGCAGGATAACCCTAGTGTGATGACTGCAGCAGGGTAACACAATGAACATCACCACTGCACTACAATACAGAATGGTAGATGGCTTACAGGTTCAGCAAGAAATGAGATGCTGCTTAACACTTACACTTACAAGCTCCTTACTACTGTAAACTGTCCACCTTAAAAATCTGGAGTCTTTAATAGGGATTGTAATTATACTCTTATTCTTACAGATGGCACTCAGTTAGTCAGACCCCCCCCCCCCCCTTACAAATTAACCACTACTGAAAAAAAGTCTTCTCTAAAAATACACATTACAGGAGGCACAAAGTCCCAGAAGAAGTAAGACATGTGAATAAACTTACTAGCTTCAAACTTTAACTAAAAATATCTGATAAAACAGCATCCCTGTAAGTGCTTCCGAGATGAGGCTAGGAGCAGTTGCATATTCCATCACTAATGTGTCTTTTACCATATTTATTGAAATGTCTCTTTGAAATTGAACTGTAAACTAATTTGCTTTATATGTGATGTATTCTACCTACCTGATAATTAAATATGATTTTTTCCAAAATGCAAAGTCTGTACTCTGCTATACCTACAATTATGTTGCTGCCAATACATTTGTAAATTTGTAAATTTCTGTGTTAAGAGTTCCACATTCCGTTATATGCTTAGTGGTCTGCTCTGGCCTCAAAGCCAAGGCTGTGACTGAAAGAGGTCCTTGGATCAGTTCACCAACCCAGTAAGCAAATGTGAAATAAATATTTCCTTACTGATTTCTTAACTCAAGGAAGAGTGTTATTCTATATCTCATTTTCCTTTATGGTGTCAATTTTTTTAAATATGTTATTGATTTTACAAGGATCTACAGATAAGTCACATTAAATTAATGAAGAAATAAATAGCATAAGAGTTAAGAAACAAAAAAACAGTATTCATCAACCAGTAACTATATACAACAGGCTCCTATTCTATAAAAAACAGCAAATACACTTGCAATTAATGACAGTTCAACTAATCTTTGTTTAACAGTTCTTTTAATGTCATCCAGTAATTATATATGGATGTAATTCTAGTAGTCCTTGATTTGATGGTCATCAGTTCTAAATGACATACCTCATTCATTTATTTATTTTATTTATTTATTTGCAGTTTGATTACCGGGAAGTCCACTGGGCTGAATTGACCCATTTTCATTGGAGGCCCGGGGAGAAAAGCTCCAAGATGCATTATACAATTTAGATACAACTGATAGTTAATATTAAAGATAATATTATCTAGAATAGTTACTCATAAATGCATTCAATATCATGCATAGTTAACAAATACATTAAGCTTGAAGGTAGGGATCATACAGTTTCATTTGAGGAAAACAGATGTGTGTTAGGCGTGGAAACAGTTTACATACAAACCTTTTAAGAAAATGTAAATATGCTTTACATACACACATCAAGAGTAGAATGCTATTTACAAAATTTACAAGGTTGGGCTGTGTGAGGGTAGCTGTAGGAGTTGTTGAGAGCTTGGAGAGAAGCTATAGAAATTGTTGAGAGCTTAGATAGGCTCATAGGAAGATAACTATGAGGGTTATAGAGCTTGAGAACCAGAGAGAGAACCCCCTTGGATTAAGTTGGGTGAAGGTAGGTACATTTCCATTTAGTGGACAGGTGATTGAATAGTTGGGTTTTGAAGTTTTCTGAGTTTGGTATTGTTCTTAGTGTGGAGGGAAGGGAATTCCATTTTTGCCTAGTGAGAAAGATAGGAAAAGTTGGCTCTGTTGGGTGTATAAGGGGGAAGGATGTTAGTTAGAGTGGGACATTTTGTTGGGTGAAATATGAGTCTATGTGCAGTAGTGAGTTGGAGATAGTCTAGGTAGTTTGGGAGTTCAAGCCATTTCAGGGATTGTAGGGTTAGGCAAGTGATGGGTGGTATTTTTAGATTTAGAGGCAAATTTGGAGATTTTGTTGTAGCAGTTTTCTAGTTTAGAGGTGCTAGAGGAGGACAGGTTGGTTAGGAGAGGGGCTCCGTATAATAAGGAAGGAAGAAGATAAGTCGAGGCCAGAGTTTGCCTGGAAGAGTTGGAGAGAAAGCGATTATTCCTACACAGCATACCTAGCTTTTGGTGGGTTTTCTTAATATTTTATTGAATATGAATATCAAACTTGAGGTGTTCATCTACAGTAATGCCAAGTAGTTTGGTAGAGGGGACCACTTCTATACGTGAGTTGGTTTGACTATAGACTTTGAAGTTGTTTTTATTGTAGGAGAGGGTCTTTGTGGGAGAGAATAGTAGAATCTTTGATTTATTTGCATTGAGAGAGAGGTGGTTTTGGCGCATCCAGTTTTCAGTTGTTGAGAAGGCAGTTTGGGTTTTAGTCAGCAATTCAGAGAGGATTGAGGCAGAGCAGACTAAGGTTGAATCGTCTGCGTATTGAATGATTTTAGCATCAGGAATAGCAGTGTAAAAGTTATTAATGAAGATGTTAAAAAGCATTGGCCCAAGGATGGATCCCTGTGGTATGCCAGTTGGGGGGACAGAAGGAACAGATGGAGTTCTTCCATTTCACTGCCTGTGATCTGTCTGATAGATAGCTGGAGAATCAGGATAAAGCATTATGTGAGAGATTAAGGTTTGAGAGATGACAGACAAGGCGCTTGTGGGAAACAGTATCAAAAGCTTTAGACAGATCGAGTAAAACAGTAGAAACTAAGTGTCCTGAATCTCGGGCTTGATTGACAATTTCTAGGAAACAGAGTAGAGCAGTTATTGTGCTATGGCCTGGACGGAAGCCATGCTGGGTAGGAGTGAGAAGATTGTTTCGGGTCAGGAAAGGCATAAGTTGGTGGTGGATGCATTTTTCTAGGATTTTGGAGATTGGTGAGAGCAAAGCAATGGGGCGAAAGTTTGAGATGCTGGTATTTTTGCCTCCTTTATGAAGATGAAGAATATAAGCTGAGCGCCAGAGTTTGGGGACTTATGATTCTTTTATGGATCGGTTGATAATGATGTTGATTGGGAGAGCAATGCCATCAGCAGCACATTTTAGGAAGGAAGAGGAAATATTGTCGGGAGCATTAGAACAAGGTTTAAGTTTGGACAAAAGTTTTTTTTATAAAGTTAGTGGAGATGAGTTTGAGTTCAAACAGATGAGGTGAGTTAGAAGGGGGAGAGTATAGAGCAGTTAAGTTATTATTGGGAAATGTCTTGGTGAGGGTAGTAATAGTTTCTATGAAAAATTAGTTAAATTCAGAGCCTAGTTCGAGGTCAAATTTACTTGGGTCAGGATAGGGATTATTCTTGGAGTCTAAATTGAGGAGTGAGTTTATTGAGTTCCAGAATTTTTGGCATTTTTTATTGTTATTGGACTGAAGTTTGATATAGTAGGATTTTTTGTCTTTGGTGATTAATCGTTTTGCACGGTTGCAGAGCTATTTATATTGGAGCAAGGTATTGGCCAGTTTATTGTTTTGGTAAAGCTTCCATAGTTTGTCTCTGTGGTGCATAATCTGTTTTGTCTCTTTACATAGCCAAGGAGCAGTTTTAGTTTTTATCCTTTTACTTCTTAGTGGGGCTAGTGAATTGAAAGTATCAAGGAAGACAGAGTTGAAGAATTCTATAGCCTTGTCAAGAGTAAGGTTGTTTAGAATTTGCCAGTTCATTTGTTTGAAAGTATTTGAGAAAGTAGTTGGGTGGAAGCTACTGAGGTTATGAGTTTGAATGTATTGATGCTGGTGTGGGGGGAACTAGTTGAGTGATGCATGAAGGCTGGGAGGTGGTCACCAAAGATATCAGGAATTATGCCAGAATTGGTTATTTTATTTGGATCTGAGACTAGGATCCAATCTATAGTGGATCTGGGAGGATTTATTTTGTTAGGTCGAGTGATGGAGGGGATTATTTGAATGATGTTATAGAGGTTAATGGATAGGGAGGGAGAGGGGCAATTGATTTTATTCCAGTCAATATTCACATCACCAAGAATATAAGTTTCATAGTTAATTTCAGTAGAGGCCCATAGGAGAATATTTTCGAGTGTAGAGATATTGTTACCAG
The DNA here is from genome assembly GCF_019279795.1 of Protopterus annectens. Taxonomy (NCBI): domain Eukaryota; kingdom Metazoa; phylum Chordata; order Ceratodontiformes; family Protopteridae; genus Protopterus; species Protopterus annectens. The sequence continues at coordinate 1,128,696,683 of NC_056748.1, read as the reverse complement.
GTGAGATATATAGGGCAATGATAATTGTAAAAATCTTTAGGGTGTTGAGATAGGAGGAAGAGGGTAAGGGATGACTGTAGTTAATAAATGATGTAGGACCAGGGTTAGGGTGGATATCACCAGCTTGGACAAGGTTGTTGAAGGAGATATCCTTTAGCCATATTGGTCTGCCAGGCATGAATTTTGGTAAATTGTAGATTGGAGCATGTGATAGTGTCTTGACTTTAGGGGAGAAGAATTTAGGGTGGAATAGGTGCAGAGGGTTGGGCTGAATGAAAGAAGAGGAGATAGAGTGGAAATGGGAGTAAGAACGAGGGAGCAAAATCCCATGAAGGGAAGACATCTCTGATCAACATTAGCAGAAAACTACGTTCTCTCATAAAAACATCCAAGGCCAACTTTGAGAGAAAAATCGCTAAGGACACTAAAGATAACCACAAAGCCTTCTTCAGCTATGTTAGAAACCTGGGCGGAAACCCTCAGATATGCTCAGAGTTGGTTCACAACAACAAAAAATACACTGAACCCACAGATATTGCCAACATTCTGGCTGACAGGTTCAGTGCAAATTTCTCCCCTCCTTCACCCCCAAAAGAAGAAATACTTATCCCAGCTGAATGTAATCTCCTGTCATCTCAGATGTCCAAGTGAGAACCACCCTAAACAAAGCAAAAAACACAGCATCAATGGGACCTGACGGTATCCCGGGTTGCGTGTTACGTGAACTCCAAGAGGAGCTAAACCCACACATAAAAATGCTATTTAACCTTAGCCTTACTTGGGATATGTACCTGAACACTGGCGACAGCAACAGTGGTCCCACTCCACAAGGGGTGCCTCTACAGACCCTGAAACTACCCCATAAGCTTAACCAGCCTGGTCTGCAAAGCTATGGAAAGAATCATTATGGAACTCATAAACAGAGACATAGGGGACCTACAGACACTTGACCCCACCCAGTTCGGCTTTGTAAAGGGCAGATCCTGCCTTTTAAACCTGGTTGACTTTTTCGAAACAGTCACTAGAGCCATTGATGAGGGCAAAGCAGTCCATACAGCATACCTGGACTTGGATAAGGCCTTCGACACAATACCCCACTCAGGCATCATAGATAAGCTCAACAGCTTAAAAGTAAACCCTTATGTCACTAGATTAGTTGCAAACTGGCTAAAGGACAGAACCCATAAAGTTAAAATCGCTGGAGCAATGTCAGACTCAAAGCCAGTCACAAGTGATGTCCCACAGGGATCTGTCCTGGGACCCCTCTTGTTCAGCATTTATTTCTCAGATGTTAAAGCAAACATGGGAGGGCTGTGGCTGACAAAGTTCGCAGATGACTGCAAACTAGGTGCCATAGTCGATACACCAGCAGACACACACATCCTACAAAAAGGCCTCACAGAAACAGACAACTGGTGCCGGAGTCACGGCCTTAAACTAAATGCCAAAAAATGTATAGTCATCCCCTTTGGGAAAAACAGAGTACCCACAAATTATCACATAGACAGCAACCCACTGAGTACGGAAAAAGTAATCAGAGACCTAGGGACCCAAGTCGACAGTGACCTCTCATTTGACACCCACGTTGCCAAAGTGCTTAGAAAAACATTCTACCTTGCACACCTCATCATGAAGGGATTCACATCCAGATCCAAGGATGTCATTGTACCCCTATATTCCTCCCTCATCAGACCCATGATTGAGTACAATGCCCCATTTGGTATGTACCTCACCCGGCATTTGCAACAGCTGGAGAGACCACAAAAGTACCTCACCAAGAGGATCAAGGGTCTCCAACATATGTCTTATTCTGCCAGACTAAAGAAACTTCAGCTCTATTCAGTAGCATACCGCCTGCTCAGAGGTGATCTCTGCCTGACGTACAAGGTCATGTCCAATCAGGATCTGATGGACATGCTCCACCTCAAAAAATCCAAATCCATCAGGACCACGAGAGCTAAAGACTTAAACCTCGGCACAAGTATGAATAGGACATGCTGGAGGGATAGATTCATAACCCAGAGGCTTCCCATGCTTTGGAACAAGATCCCAGTTCATATTAGGCAGAGCCCCTCACTGACTCTCTTCAAGAGAAACCTTGATGAGTGGATGGGAGATCGTAAGTTTACCCCAGGGGTCACATCTGTGTCACTGCTAGACAGGGGCACAGTAAACTAATTTTATTATATAAGGGGACCTTCATTGTGTCACTACTAGACAGAGGCACAGTATTCTAAATTTATTCTGTACATTTTTGTACCATTTCATGGGGTGGCAAAAGCCACATCACTATGGCTAGGCTTACAAATGCCCCAGGGCAGATAGCCTAGTACTATACTATGAAACTATGAAACTATTATATTGTAGTTGTCTTTGTAGGTGGTATTGGACAAGCATAGGTGGAATATGAGGTAGCATAGTATAAGGGAAATAGGAAGAGAACAAGGAGGCTGTGGGACTGGAGGGTGTGATAACTTGAGGAGAGCATGTTGGAGCAAAGAGAGAGTGGTATGAGTGGTTAGGAAAATAGAAAAGGCTATGAAGAAGAAATGGTTTAAAAAGTGATGGAGGTATTCTAGAGATTTAAGGAAAGAGGAGGGGACTATAATTATTGGGTGGAGTACAGATTACAGAGTTTAAGAAGGATGGCTATAGGTGGGAGGAGTAATGAGGGGGAGATGGTGTTAGGTAATTAGGCTGAGAGGGTGGGGTAATATAGGACTAAAGCTAGGAGTACTGGGAGTGGGTGGGAATTGGGGGCAGGGTAGGGGAGTGGAGTGAGCCCATAGGGCGAACAGAGTGGGAAAGAACACTAGAGGTGAGTATGGCAGAAAAGTATCAACAAAGAGAAGTTTAAAGGCTGTAGTTGGAAGGTATGAGCTAAATATTTTCAGCCAGAAAATGAACGCTGCCTTTACAGATGGTGGTTTAGCAGTGGGGGGAGAAGATATTTACTGTCTAAGGATATTAACTCACAACTGTTTGTGAAAAAATAAAACTTGTTGGGATTATAAAGAATATCTAGGATTTATATTGGTAGATGCTGCCACCTAATGGTAGAAGGAGATAGCAAACAGCAGGGATATTTGGACCAGTCTTAGGTTTAAATATATTCTAGGGTAGTGATAACAGGAGGGGGAGAGGGCAAACGGTCTGCGGTAGACTGCCAAAACACGCACACGAGAGGGCAGACTAACTCTATAGATAGTACATCAAGTCTACATTTAATTAGTGTTAAGCAACATACATTTACACAATCTTGTTGGGGGATCTTCTCAGTAGTATTTTTCTAAGTACCAGGCAAGCTGGCCAATTCAGGGTGTCTTCAGGTGATGGCCGGAGGTATTCCTTTTGCGTTTAAAGCAGGGAGGGAGCACCCAGGATGGATTAATTTACACAATCTTGTTGGGGGGGGGTCTTCTCAGTAGTATTTTTCTAAGTACCAGGCAAGCTGGCCAATTCAGGGTGTCTTCAGGTGATGGCCGGAGGTATTCATTTTGCATTTAAAGCAGAGAGGGAGCACCTGGGCTGGATTACGGGAGGCGAAAACAAGCAGCCTAAACCACAGGACCAGCACAGAGGAGCTGTGGACGCTCAGGACATAATACTGGAAAATTCATTAAAAGAGGGAGAAGAATCAGTTTTCCAATTTCTTGTTATGAGTTTTCTTGCTGTTGATAAAATGCTCCATAAAATTGAATATTTTAGTTTTGTACCACACTTAGGTATAGGAACATTAAATAAAACCAAAGATTTGCTTAAAGAAAAGTTATCTGAAAATAACGACTAAAAAGATATTCATTTCTTCCCAATAAGATTTAAGCATAATACAATCAAAAAACATGTGCTGCCAATCAGCCTTGAGATCTAGTTCACATCTCCAACAGACTGTTTTAGTCTTGTATAGCAATTCAATTCTGTGGGAGTAAAAAAGGATCTGTGAAGAAATTTCCAAGAAAAAAATCTCCATTTAAAAGAGCTCGTGGAGAATCATTATTAATCTGTTTAAAATAAGACCAATGGCTATCTTTAATGTATTCCTGTTCTATTCTAATCACTTTATATATTTTTGATAGAAGTCCTTTAACAGAAATCTCCTTGTATATGAAAAGAGGTAATATGTCAATTACTTTGGGAGTAGGACTTCTTGTTTTTGGTTGCATAAGAATATGTTTTCCATAAATTGTCTGCAGTTTTGTACATGCAACCACAAATCTTTATCCAAGTTAAACTTATTTAATATATGATGATGAGTAACTAATGTACCTTTAGCCATCAATTGAAATCAATATATTGCATTAGTATCTTTAAACGTGCTCATAATCTGTAAGTTAAATGTGGAGACATTGTTTTGAGTGAATGCTATTGGAAAAATAAGAAAAAAAAACATGCTTTATACATCTGGTTTTTGTACATAAAATATCTTAAGATATTAATTATAGTACTGATATAGGAGGAATTAACATTTGGATTTACACTGTTAAAGAAGTAGTTTTTTAATAACCAAAACAGTCTACCAAACAAAATATATCGCATTTTATCTCTAATGCAACAGGTTTTTAAGGAATCATACAGTGGAAAATCTAGCTTGGCTAGATTTTTCTTGTTTTTACTAACTGGTTTCTCTGTGTGACATTGCTTTAGATTGTTAGTTGGGATATTTTGCAGACACCCTTTTGGCCAGACAGTCCACTTATGCTGTGCTGACGAGGCCATAAGAAGGCTGAAATATGCATGCCCACAGCTAGTGGGGTCTGGCTTTATTGGTTTGAATTTGTCCATAATAGACTTAAAAAGGAAAAAAAAGTCATTGACATTCAGAACTGCCATATAGCTGAAACATCTTAAGGACTTATTTGCATATATCCCATGTTACCTCTAATACAAGAGGTTTTAAGGAGTCACACAGAGGACAATCTAGCTTGGCTAGATTTTTCTTTTAGTTTTTACCTTTAAAATCTGGTCAATTTGTTACATCAATAGTGACAAATATGTTTTCTTCAGCTAGTCAAGAGCTTGACCACCCATTCATCCTTGCCTATGGTGCCACATCACCTTATTTGCTCCCCCTGTGGTGATATTCATGTTGTAGGAAAAATAACAGCATTTATATCTAGTGATGCAACCTGCCATCCAGCTAGTGGAATTCCCTGAACATCCTGGCAGTGCTGTGTGTTTTGTACCTTCCACTGCTGCTGCAGTCTCTCCTCATGTTCTTTGGACTACATGCACATATGTGTTCATGGGTCTGTGCTTGATGGGTGCAACACCTACTGTTCCTGTTATATGTCAATTGTGTGGTCAGCCAAAGCTGCCTCCCTACCATCATGATGAGTGAACAGCTAGTGGAGTCTCATGTCCACCCTCCCCTGCCAGCTTCTACAAGCACCTAATCAATTCAAACTCTGCCCACCTGTGTCCTGTTACACCATAGAGCTGGCTGATCACAAACAGCTTTGGCGCAATACTTCTAGCAAGAGTGATTGTGTTCGTGCCTTGTCATTATACCGTGATAAATATATTGATTATATTATTTATGATTTTTATTAAAAAATCAATATCTTTCTGAATTTGTATTCAACCTTTTGATATTTTTTTTATTTTACACAAGTGTAGCTTTAAATCTGCATTATTTTGTAAACATTTCTCATTAATATTCCCATAATCAAAAAGAAAGATCACCCTACTTTTGTGACATACCTAACACTATAGCTCTTTTGTGGGATACCTAACACTATAGGTCTTTTGTGGCATACTTAACACTATAGCTCTTTTGTGGCATGCCTAACACTACAGCTTTTTTGTGGCATGCCTAACACTATAGCTCTTTTGTAGCATACCTAACACTACAGCTTTTTTATGGCATGCCTAACACTATAGCTTTTTGTGGCATACCTAACACTGTAGGTCTTTTGTGGCATGCCTAACACTATAGCTGTTTTGTGGCTTACCTAACACTATAGCTCTTTTGTGGCATACCTAACACTATAGCTCTTTTGTGGCATACCTAACACTATATGCATTTTGTGGCATACCTAACACTATAGCTCTTTTGTGGCATGCCTAACACCACAGCTCTTTTGTGGCATGCCTAACCCTACAGCTCTTTTGTGGCATGCCTAACACTATAGGTATTTTGTGGCATGCCTAACACTATAGCTCTTTTGTGGCATACCTAACACTATGGCTATTTTGTGGCATGCCTAACACTATAGCTCTTTTGTGGCATGCCTAACACTATAGCTCGTGAGAAGAGTTTACAGCAAGGAGATGAAATCTGACATTAACATCTTGAACATTATGAATTGTAACTTAGAAATCACTGAATCACTAATTATTGAAATGAACTGATTATATCATCAAGTGATCATTAGGAAGTCTGTAGAAACACGAGGTACTGAATCTTACTGTTTGAATGATACAGCTGTCATTGCTATTCTTCTGACTAAAAAAATTGAACAAGTTTTGAGGGATTAGTTGCAGAAGTAAGTCATTCTGTATGTTAATATCTCTTTCGCCAAATCCCTGCTACTTAATTTTTACAGCTTTGATTATATCAGACTCAGGAAAAGGACCTTTTTTTATTATCCCTGAGGCTCTACTGTTAACTGTACTAATATAGTATAGGTGACAGATCAACTCCTAAAAAGGTGTGTGGAGAAGAGAATGCAACCCTGTAAATCAAGATATATTTTATAATTTTGCTTATCAGTGTTATTTCCTGGGCATGTTTCTTAGTTTACAGTTTTCATACAGTTTGAATTTGTGGCTTGCCTTTTCAGTCAAATTTATTTGAGAAGTAGTGATTTAATTAGATTTATTTGGTAGGGTGTGATATGGGAGGAGTTTATGTTACTTCATCGAGTTTATGGAAACTCAAAATTGATATGGTCGAGACCATATGAGTGAGTTTCCGAAAACAAGAAATAAAAAAGTACAAATATAGATTTTTGCAGGGGGCAAGCAGTTCTGTGTATCGTGGTGCAGTGGGGATAGGGGAATTTACCCTTTTCCCCACTACACTGCGATCTTGGAGTTGGCATATAGAATCTGCATGGGGTGTGAGGTGCTTACCCCCCTGCAAAACCATAGATTTTTTTTTTTATTTCAAGTTTTCAGACACTCGATCATATGATCTCAACCATATGAACTTCAAATTGTTGAAAACTTTGATGAAGTAAAATAAACCCTAAGGGTTATGAGTCAGTCAATTAACAGATAACCACAACATTACTTATAGAGTTCTACAGCATTAAAACTGTTTGAATGTGTTTATATCTTTATTTCTACTGTCCTCTTAAGACACTTCTTCTTCTTTCGACTTTTTCCCAGTTAGGGGTCGCCACAGCGGATCACCTGTCCGCTCATGATTGGCAGTGGAGTTTTATGGTGTTGAGTTGCCAGCCCGGCACCCAACCTTCCACAGAAGGCACACACATGCACGCACTCACACCTAGGGCCAATTTAGAGTGTCCAGTCCACCTACAACATGTCTTTGGGATGTGGGAAGAAACCAGAGCACCCGGAGGAAACCCACGCGACCACAGGGAGGACATGCAGACTCCGCACAGAAGGCACCCCAGCCGAGGATCGAACCAGAGAACCTCTTGCTGTGAGGTGACAACGCTAACCGCTGCACCACTGAGTAACAATAATTCTCTAAATATATAAAATGAAGATGCCTTGATATATCATGTCTTTCAAAATAAGCACCATTTGCTGCCCTCAGCATTTTGTTTTTGTGTTACTTTAAAGCAAGTTATGTTTCAGTCCGGTGTTCATTTTATCTCCTAGGTACTTTATTTGTTTTACTCTTTCAAAATGAGTGTCTGCAGAAAATAATTAAGTGGTGTAATTTCTCTGCTTCATTAATGACACATGGTTTGTTTCATACCTCTAGACAAATAGCTAATTGCCGTAACTAGTAATGCAAGTTTATTTATATTTATTTATTTATTTACATTTGTTAACTGGGTAGTGTCCAACTGGGCTAGTAGCCGGTTTTCAACGGAGACCCAGTGAGAAAAGCTCCAGTACAGTGGATCATAGAATAACAGCTATTAGGTATATACATAAATAAACAATGCCTTGTAGCAAAGTCACACGAACAGCACCGGTAGTGGAATGAAAGAGTAAGAGTACACTTCAACAAGTCAAATAACAATCATACATGTATAACTAGCATGCAAAAACATACAGAGACTGTTCATACAATATAATCTGTAATCTGGATTTTTTGCCAGAGTGAGGTAATAAATCTCTCAGTTATGAAGAGTTATTTAAAGGTTATTTATTTATTTATTTATTTATTTATTTATTTTACATTTGTTAACCGGGCTAGTCCAGCTGGATACATGTCCATTTTCAGTGGAGGCCCGAGGAGAAAAGCTCCGTTACACTACTAAAATAATACTTTCAAAAATACTTTACAAATACTTTTAAAAAAGAAATCAAGTCAGATACAACGATATGATAGAATAAACATTCAATTTCAGCCTGCTACATTGAGTATGGGATTTAAAATACTTTGTTAGCTTGGGCAGAAGATAAGGCAAACATTTACATACACAACTGTACTGCAAGAATAGTTGAAGCATAACTTATTGTTATGAAGGGAAATGGCATTCAGCTTGGAGAGGAGATTTTTAAATTGCAAGCGAAGGAAGTAAGAAGAAGGATGGGTGGTGGAGAAAGCAGATAATATGGGAAAAAAGAAAAGAAAATGTTAGTCAGGGTTATGGCAAGAGCATAGCCACTGGTTGGAAAGGAAGAGTTTTAGGTTGGTTTTGAATAATGGGAGAGATGTAAGGCAAGTAAGGTCATTTGGTAGATGGTTCCATATTTTACCCACTGAGTTGGAGAATAAGGAATTACCTGCTAAGTTATTAGATAAAGAAGTATGGATCAGAATTTTGTTGGATGAGCGTAAATTCCTCAGATTGTTATATGGCATAATGAGGGTGGAGAGCATTGGAGTATTGTCAGGGTGGTAAAGGGCTTTGTGGGCAATAGTGAGTTGGTTGAATGATATTAGCTGAGGTAACTCTAGCCAGCCTAGTATTTTTAGGTTTTGACAGTGATGAGTCCTATATGGAGAGTTTGTGGCAAATCTGGCAATACTGTTATAGGCTGTAGATAGTTTGTTAAGATTGTACTTAGAGAGCTTAGTATAGATGGGGGAGGCATATAATAGGGTAGAGATTAAGTGGGTTCTAGCTATAGTAGTTCTGGCTTCAGGAGTTAGGAAAGATTTGATTCTGTACAGAGAACCTAGTTTTCTATTGGTAGATTTAATTGTAGCGTTTATGTGGTTGTCAAATTTTAGTTGATTGTCGATTGTAATACCTAAGAGTTTGGTTGCATGGTCAGGAGAGATAAGGGTACCATTATTGGATGTAAGTACGAAGCTAAAGGAGGGAGACATATGAGTAGGTGTAAAAAGTAGGAGTTTGGTTTTCTTAGGGTTGAGAAGGAGACAATGGTTAGAGAACCAGTGCTCAATGGTTGTGAAGGTTTTTTGTGTGAGTGAGTTAAGTTCAGATTGTGTTGGGGCAGAGCAAATGACGGTGGTGTCATCTGCATATTGAATGCAAGTTGACAGAGGAGTGGCTAGATGAAGGTCATTAATAAATATGGAAAACAGTAGAGGACCTAGGATAGACCCCTGGGGAACCCCTATAGAGGTCGGGAGGAGGTCTGAGAGATGGTTATGCCAGAGAACAGCCTGTTTTCGGTTGTCCAGGTAGGATGTGAACCAGTCTATTGCAGGATTATCAAGAGAGAGAGCTTTTAAGCGATGGAGGAGCAGATGATGATTGACCATGTCAAATGCTTTGGACAGGTCAGCAAAGAATGCTGAAGAAAGAAGATTTTTGTTACGGTTAGTGTTGATTGAGTCGATGAAGGATAGTAAGGCTGTAGTGGTACTATGGAAAGGCCGAAAACCATGTTGACAGTTAACTAGGAGATTATGGTCTAATAAGTGATTTAGTACCTGCTTGTGGATACATTTCTCCATTATTTTTGCAAGAGGAGATAGCAATGCTATGGGGAAGTTGGAATATTCCAAAGAGTCACCCCTTTAAAGAGAGTGATAATATGTGAAATTTTCCAGATAGAGGGAACCACACCTTCTTGTAAGGTCCTATTAATAAGTATGGAGATGGGGTAGGCAATGGCTTTTGCACTTAGTTGAAGGTATTCAGCAGGTAGTTTGTCAGCTGAGGGGGTGGACAGTTTTAATTTCTGTAGCAAGGATGAGATATAAGAGGTAGGTATTGATTTGAGGTGGAAAGTGGGTGGGGTAGGGGTGGAGGATGGTAGTTTGGAGATATCAGGGCTTTGTTGGTTTGCTAGCTTAAGTATAGCTGAGGTAAAGAAAGTGTTAAAGGCATTGGCAGTTTGTAATGGGCAGTCAGGGGTAGAGCCTAGTGGATTTGGTGTAGTGACTTTGCCAGGGGAGGTTAGCATATTAATAGCAGTCCAAAATATTTGAGGTTGATGAAGGGATGATTGTTGTAGTTTAGTATAAAAATTCTTTTTGTCTTGTAGGATAGCTTTTTTTGTGGTGTTTCTTTGTTGTCTGTATGCTAGCTGGTCTGTTATATTTTTAGTGTTTCGCCATTTTGCCCAGATTTTATTTCTACTGTGGATAAGTTTCCTAGTATCGTTAGTGAGCCATTGGGCTGTTTTAGATTTAATCCTTCTAGTACGCATTGGGGCATGGTGTTTGAGTATGGTCAGAAAAGTATTATTAAAGTGACTAACAGCTTCATCTATCGGGAGAGAACTAAGAGGTGTCCAGTTTATTTTCCTAAGTTCATTTTGAAACAGATTGGCGTCAAAGAATTTTTTGCAACGAGATGTTCTGACTAAAGTAGGGATGGTAAAACTTGATTTATGCCTGATAATATATGTAAGTAAGTGGTCGCTAAGGTCATCAGGGAGAGTACCTGTTGTGTATTTTTGGTGTGGACTATTTGTTAATATCCAGTCAAGTATGCTTTCCTTATTGTTAAGTTTGTTAATTCTTGTAGGTGAGTTAATGGTTTGAGAGAAGCCATATAGGTTTATAAGGGTGGAAGGATCGGTTTGATTGCATAAGTTCCAGTCAATGTTAAAGTCTCCTAGGATTATTGTTTCTTGGGGGAGATTAAGGGAAAGCCAATTTAGTAGGTCTTCTAATATAGTAGGGTTTTTCCCTGGGGGAAGATATGTACAGACAATGTAAATTGTTTTATGATGGTTTAGCTGCAGTTTTGAAATAATTATATCAGTATTATTGTCTGATGGTAGATTATATGTAGTTTTACTGAGTAGCAGTCCGCTTTTATACAGAATTGCAGCCCCACCACCTTTTTATTTTAAGCGATCTTGCCTGAGGATGTTATAGCCTGGGGGGGTAATTTCATTATCTTTTATAGAGGGTTTGAGCCATGTTTCTGTTAGGCAGAGGATGTCAAATTGTTGAACATCTAGAAGAGCATGAATTAGTGGTATTTTATTACAGATGCTACGTATGTTTAGATGGGCAATTGAGAGTGATTTGGGGGCTTTAGTGGACTGTGTTGGCTTAGTTTGGAAAAGGTGGCATTTAGTGGACGGTGGGGATGAGTTTGGGCCGGGATTGGGGTGAATGTCGCCATCTAATAATGAGTGGATTAATATAGGGTTGAAATATTTAGGGGTTTTGCAGTAGTAGTTGGAATATTTTCTGATGATACGGTTTGGATATTTAAAGTGAGAGAGACGGTGATATTTGGCTTGAAGGTAGGAGGTATTGTAGATAACATAGAGATAACTTACAGACAGAGTTAGGGGTGTTATTAGTGTCTGTTTGTGCGGGATTGTAGGAGAAAGAGGAAGGGGTTGTTCATAGGAGGTTAAGAGATAGGTAGCTGTAAGAGTAGTTAGGAGAGTTAGGAGTAGTAAAGGTAGGTATTGTGAAGGCATGCTTAAAAAGAATGTGATGAGTTGTGAATGCAGGATTAAGGGAGTGTGGCTTTAAGAATAGGTAGGCAGGGGGGAGGAGTTATAGTAGAGGGGAGTGGAACAATTATGGGGTGTGGTAATAGGAGGAGGTGTGATAGGTTGGGAGGAGGAAGGGGAGTGACTATGAGGGTATAAATGTAGAGGTGCTAGGGGTGGGTGGGATTTGGGTGCAGGGTAGGGGAGCGGAGTGAGCCCGAAGGGCGAACGGAGCGGGAAGACACAAGAGAGTGGTATAGCAGTGTGAAAGAAAAACAATCTGTAAGGTGAGGAAGCAGCAGGTGGGTATGTAAAAGGTAAGAGTTAAGTATGAAGTTAATTAACCTCTGAAAATAGACAGGTTTGTAGAGATACCGTGCAGCAGAAGGGTTTGGCAGGGTTCAGAGAGAGTAAACAGCAAACTGGGTTAGAGAAATAGATTTGGGAACAGGACAAAAGTAAGGTGTTGGAGAGTGTAGAAATAGTGAGGCAAGAGTAGATATTAATTAACCTCTGAAAATAGACAGGTTTGTAGAGATACCGTGCAGCAGAAGGGTTTGGCAGGGTTCAGAGAGAGTAAATAGCAAACTGGGTTAGAGAAATAGATTTGGGAACAGGACAAAAGTAAGGTGTTGGAGAGTGTAGAAATAGTGAGGCAAGAGTAGATAGGATAGTAATAAGGTTATAATAAGGTTATAATAAAGAAGATAGTAGATTAGAGAAAGGAGGAGGGATTAGCCAGGAGCTATACAGTTGCAGAGCCAGTGACTATTGAGATGCTCCTTTCGGGCTATTTTAAAAGAGGAGAGGTTTGAGTTAGTTTGAATGTGTTGAGGAAGAGTGTTCCAGTCCTTAGCTATTTTGTAGGAGTAGAGGGAATCACCGTAATAGTTGTGAGGCTGGGTAACTTTTAGCATAAGTTTGTTGGATAATCTAAGGGATCTACAGGTAGAGTTGGGTTGTATCAGGTTTGAGAGAGCTGGACAGTTACCGGGGTTGTGAATGATTTTGTGAGTAAAGATAAGTTGGTTTTGTAATATGAGATTGGGCAGTTCTAGCCAGTTGAGCTGTTGAAGAACAGAGCAGAGCAGAGGTGTGTTTTATGGGGTGTATTGGCTACACTGCCACATCCTATTCCCATAATATTTTTTTCTGAATACTCTAAATAAATTTGAAACTTTATGGGAAAGATGATGACTACTTACATATTCACTGGCTGGATCACAACTGATACCAAAAAAACGTAGCTTACATGCTTTAAACATTTGGGTGTACAGTGGACCAAGATTCGGAGAACAGAATTGCCTCAGTGTTTAACTACGTACAAACAGAGGCACATCAAGATTAACTGGAACAGCTGGAATGTGCCTTGTGTGCAGACAGCCTGTCCTACCACTGGCTGTACCATAAAGCGATTATTATTATGGTGTGTTTGAAAGACACTAAAATTGCTGCCAATAAATCCATGTAAAAGACAAGTAATCTTTTTTTTTTCTACTTTGGGTATTAGCTTGAATTTTTACATCTGTGATGTAAAAGGAAGAAAAAATGGATGTAGCATGGTCTGTTATGGCTAATAAAAGACCAAATCATAGTATACTTGTTAAATGATACTTAGAATTATATGCTATAGTATCACAACTAATTTAAATGCATCATCTGGTTCATTCCTGGAGGCATACCATTCATACACCAAGCTATAAAAATTTTTTGTGTTTAGTTTGCTTGTGGCAATTATGTGCAAAGATATAAAAAGATTTATTTTGGGGAACAGAACTGCACTTAGATTATACATTTTTCTTAATGTCAGCTCTCTGATCATTTAATTTATGCATCATAGCCTTACTACATAGCATAAAAATACTTATTCACAATTTATAAATGATGTCTTTTCTGCCTTTTCTCAGTATGCTGTGAAAGAGCCACTTGTTTCTTTTAGAATGCATATTTTTTTTCAGTGAAAATGTTCAAATGTTCAAGTGAAAAGTTCAGATTGACTTTTTGCGAACTTACAGTTGCTGAACTAATCATTGACAAAGGTGTCATTGAAGGAGGGGCACAAATGCTTAAAAGCAAGTGTGTGAAGCTGAATGAAAACAGAATAGTCTGAAGAGTATTTTATATTTGGAACATTGGTACATGCATAGCTTTTCCTTCCTCTGCTGTCATGACAATAACAAACTCATTTGGTATGACTGAGGCAGAAGCTATTTGCAAGGCATTGTTATCAGGTGACACATCGCTGTGCAAGCTTCATCAGTGAAAGCTCTGTTGCATCCCTGTGCTTGGGCTTGCCAGGGAAAGATCGAGACAATCTGTTTTTATGTGCTGTATTCCAAAGCAGGACGTGTTGCTACATTTCATTCTTAAATAAGTTGTTCTATTCAATATAATTAAGGCTGATGTCATTGCTCACCCATGTTCAAGGCTCCAGAGAGCACCCCTGCACTACCAGGCTATGACTCATACCACACTTTTCGGCCATGTAACCTGGACCGAAACACCAAAGGCGGAGGTGTGTCCATATTCATTAAGGATATCCACACCTCCAGGCTAGTTGCTCAGCATAATTTATCCGAGGTTATCCAAGTGCAACTAACGCTGGGCAAAACTGCAATCCAAATTGTAGCTTGCTACAGATCCTCCCACCATGCCCCAGCATTCCAACTCCTCTTTTCTTGATGTACTGGAAAATATTAGGGTTCAACCAAACACCCTAATAATGGGCGACTTCAACTACCCCACCATTAACTGGGAAAACTACTTCTGTACCAACTCCTTAGCTCAACGCTTTCTGGAATTCATAAACTCCAATGCCCTAGATCAACTTATCCACACCCCCACCAGGGGCAACAATATCCTAGACCTAGTCATTACCAACATGAGTGACCGGTGTTCCGCACCTGAAGTCAAATCCTCGTTGGTCCGATCCGACCATAAGCTTATCACCCTTGATATCCACATCCCACCTCCGCCCCCACCCCCATTAAGGAAACCACAGTAAAAAATTTCTCCAAAGCCAACTTCATGCTTCTTAAGACAGAAGTGGTAAACTTCATGACACCCATGCAGATGGACAATACAGTTACAACTGCTGAATCCTACACAAATGCACTCTATAAGCACTTACATGAGTGCATGGATCGTGCTGTCCCAAACAGAACCAAGATGATATCCCCCAAAAAAGGAACCCAATCTGGTGATCCCCTGCCATAAACAAACTGTACAACAGAAGGAAGAAACTGTTGCAAAAGAGAGTAAAATCCCATGAGTGGAGGAGCTCCCTGGTCAGCCTCGGTAAGAAGCTGAGATCCCTTATAAGATCCTCCAAAGCTAGCTACGAAAACAAAATCGCCACTAAATCCAAGGACAACCACAAAGTATTCTATAGCTATGTCAATAATCTAGATGGCAACACCCAGATCTGCTCTGAGTTACAGCACAAAGGCACGAAAATTACAGAACCAACTGATATTGCCAACATCCCGGCAGATCGGTTCAGTTCTTACTTTACCCTCCTGTCACCCCCTAAAGGGCCCATATCTATACAGGAAGAATGCAAAGTCCCTGTAATCACAACTACGCAGGTAAAAGCTGCATTCTCTAAACCCAAAAACACAGCATCCATGGGACCGGACAAAATCTCAGGCTGCGTTTTACACAAACTTCAGAACAAACTGGCTCCCCACTTAAGCACCATGTTCAATAATAGCCTTGCATCATTCTTTGTGCCCACTGAATGGCACACAGCAGCAGTTATCCCACTCCACAAAGGGGGAGCCACCACTGATCTCGGGAACTATCGACCTGTTAGCCTGATGAGCCTGGTCTGCAAGGCCATGGAACGTATCATCATGGAACTCATAAACAAAGACATTGGTAACCTCCAAACTCTGGATCCCACCCAGTTCGGGTTTGTGAAAGGCAGATTATGCCTCCTGAACCTGATCAACTTCTTTGAGGCAGTCACCAAAGCCGTGGATAAGGGTAAGGTGGTTCACACAGCCTATCTTGATCTCACCAAGGCTTTTGACACCATCCCCCATTCTGGAATTATAGCTAAACTCACTAAACTAGATATAAAGCCCTATGTCACAAGATGGGTTGCCAACTGGCTCAGTGACAGAACCCACACTGTAAAAGTTGCAGACTCCTAATCTGACCTCAAAGCATTGACAAGTGGAGTACCACAGGGTTCCGTCCTGGGACCTCTCCTGTTTGGTATCTACTTCTCTGAAGTACAGGCTAACACAGAAGGCCTCTGGCTAATGAAGTTCACAGATGACTGCAAACTAGGAGCCATAGTTAAGTCCCCAAATGATGTGGACATCCTACAGAAGCGCCTGACTGAGACAGATGCCTAGTGTCAGAGCCATGGCCTCAAGCTCAATGCCAAACTGTGCAGTGTCATCTCCTTTGGTAAAAACTCTGTACCCATGAACTACTACATAGGCAGCAATCTACTTAACACCAAATGCATGATAAGACACCTTGGGACCCAGGTGGACAGTAGTCTCTCCTTTGATAATCACATCGCCACAGTAGTCAGGAAGTCCTTCTATGTGGCACACCTCATCATAAAAGGGTTCTCATCCAGGAAAAAAAGAGGTCATTGTTCCCCTCTACTCATCACTCATTAGACCCATTATAGAGTACAATGCCCCTTTTGGAATGTACCTCACAAGACATCTGCAGCAGCTGGAAAGGCCACAGAAGTACCTCACAAAGAGGATTACTGGCCTCAAACAAATGCCCTACACTGACCACCTCAAAAAATGTCAGCTTTTACTCTATAGCATATTGCCTAACATATAAAGCTATGTCAAACCCAGAGCTGTTGGACATGCTACACCTAAAGAAATCCCAATCCCTGCAAGCTGCATGCTCTAGTGACCTAAACCTTGTCACCACAATAAACAGGACATGCTGGAGGGATAAATTCCTGTCCCAGAGACTTCCTATACTCTGGAACAAGCTATCCATCTATGTCAAGCAAAGTTCTTCATTAGCACTCTTCAAGAAAAATCTTGATGAGTGGATGGGAAACAGGAAATACACCCCGGGGATCACTTCTGTGTCACTGCTGGACAGTGGCACAGGAAAATAACTTTCTTGGGTGGCATAAGCTATGGTACCTTGCTGGCTAGGCTTACGTAGGCCCTTGGGCCAATAGCCTAGTACCTACCTATGAACCTATGTTGTGCATCTCATCAACATTAATTGGACATTGGATTTTGAGCTGTAAATCTGATGACAATTGTACATCTATAAATCCTTGTTACTACTCCAAAGTATCATTCAGAGGCTCACACGCACTCTCTTTCAAACACAAACACACACATATGTGTGTATATATATATATATATATATATATATATATATATATATATATATATATATACTACACGCATACATACACACACACACACACACACACACACACACACAAGCATATAAAAATCTCCAGAAAATCTGCACACTGAAAGGCCTTTCTCTGGCTAACTATTTGTGCAAGTAGGATAATACATATTTTACTATTTCATCATGCAATTAATTAATTCTTAACCTGAATTAATACAGAGCATGGAAGCTAAAGTGTTGCAGCCTTGTTGCTTCAACAATAAAATCTGACTGTGGTATATCACTCAAGTCCTTCTTTATACGATTGTCTTTCTTACTGCTTACATAGGAAAGGAATGAAGTTTACATCCGAAAATGTACACATAATGGTATGTTCTCTAAAATGTACACATTATGGTATTTTCTCTAAAATGTACACATAATGGTATGTTCTCTAAACATATGTCACTAAGGCGAGATGGGAGATGATGTAATTTTACTAAGAACACCAAGTAACATATAGCACTATATTTGTTTCTTGCTAATCAAACAGCAACAATTCTGACTAAATATGCTTCAACTCCCATGAAAATACTTTGCTTTTAGAAAATCTTGAACAGGAAAAGGTAGCCTGAAAGACAGAAAGATTCATGGGCAAATTTCAGCTGGTTCAGGGTGAAGTGATGTCTGAACTCAAGCCAAGGAAATTCCCTTAGGCAGAGACATAGTAATGAGTTATATTATAATCAGAAAGAAAGACATCAGCAGCGGCCTTAGGTCAACTGGTGCCCTAGGCAAAAGGGCTCCACAGTGCCCCCCACCACACTACCTGGCACCCCCATCCTGGTCTAACTACATCAGATAAATACTAGAAAAGTGCCCCTGCTAGACTGGTGTCCTAGGCGGCCGCCTAGTTGGCTTATGCCTAAGGCCGACCATGAGCATAGTTACTCAAGTTTTTGTTGTAAGAATGAGAAAGGCTGAACGTATGCAGAGTACCGTAAAAATGAGGACAAAATAAGTATTAAGTTGCAGTAGAAATTCTAGAACTAGCAGCTAGAAAAAAAAGTTTTATTCTTTAGAATCTAATGAGTTTCATGTTTGTTCTACAAATAAGAATTGAAACACATTTATCGGAATATAAGCTGATTGCCAGTAATGTAATCATTTGTATAGGTAAATTCACTTTCAAAGAGGTGACATGGAATTCATAAAGCAAAGAGAGACACAATTGACCTTGCATACAGAAATGCAAAGACATCTTTAAATGTCTATAGGTGTTTCTGCACCTTCACTCGTAAAGTTGAATTGAATTGCTTTCATCCTTCTCTCTCTCTCTCTTTTTAAGTGTGACTTCCTCATCATAACTACAACAAACTCTCTCTCTCTCTCTCTCTCCCTCCCTCCTTACAGCTTAATCCTACTCGACTCCCTCGGGCATTTCCCTACTTATTTTAACAGCATCTGAACTGGGAAGACGTCCTGGGACTAGCCAAATTACCTGGCATCTTCAGCACAGTTGTTATAGCCTACCTACCCCTACAAATCAAACAGTGTGTATGTGTTTTACCATGTACTATTTTTAACTGATGTTAAATAGTAAGATTTAGTTGTTCCAGTGTACCCGCAGTGTTACGCTAGCAGCCTACTGTAGTCCATATCTCCCATCTCATCTTTCTTTCTCTCGCTAACCTTTTTACCTGATAAACTTTTAACTTCTACAGTAGTTGCACCATTAGGTGGCAGCATACTCCCATAATTATACAAATTTACCCCATACAATCCACACTAATTCCATACCAGCCTTTCTCTGAGATTATCATTTCCCCACACTTAGTCCCACACACTTCTCTACTCCCTTAGCATTACTAGTAATTACCTACACATTGTATACATTGTGCAATTTCTGTATTTGTACCTACCACTTGACTATTACCATACCACCTGGTTCTGAATGGGTCTGCATTACTGATTACTTTTCTTTGGGTGACTTCTCTCTTCCTCAGCTCTACCCACTCTGTTCACCCTATAGGGTCATTCTCCTCTCCTACCCTGCCCCAAATTCCACCCGCCCCAGCACATCTAACTTTATACCTATCTAACCACTCCCACACCACAACTCCCTATCATAGACAGACCCTCCCTCCCACTAATCACTGTTACTTTCTTCAGCTTGTTTTCTAGTTCCACCCACTTCCCTCTGCTTAACACATCCCTTCACACTGAAACATCTCTGTCTAGAAACTCACAGACTAACCTTTTTAACCTACATCATTTCCTGTCTTTCTCCTAAATATCCCTCTCACTTAACTTCACCTAACACCTATCATGCAAGCAAACCCTTCACATGCTCTACTGTCTTTATTCTAATCTCTCATTCTCTTCTACCTGCTCTACCTCAGTAACCTCTCACAATTCCATTATTCTTCTCCCCTTCACACAACTTCAATATATATTAAAAAAGAATCTCCCACCACAGCCCAAATCTCCTCCCATTTCTATAAACATAATGTATCTCTTCTCTTTAAAAGGAAACTCTTCCTTGCTCCCTGTAAACCACTTCCCATACCCATCAAGCTAAGCTGCATAGGTTCTAGTACCCTAACCTATAACCCCTTAGAACATAGATACCTATACTTACTCTATTCTAAACTAATCTTCCTCCTCCACTCTGGAGATATACACCCTAACCCAGGGCCTTCACATAACTCCACTTCCAAACTAAACTCAGATTGCTCACCTCCTCCCTACAAATCTCTTCTCCTTGCTACACTTAATGCCAGGAGCCTTTGTAATAAAATACCTGCTTTTCATGCCTGGATCTCCCACAACAAACCTGATATGCTCTCTATCACAGAAACCTGGCTAAAGCCACATGTAAAAGCTACCAAAATAACACCCCCAAACTATAAACTCATAAGAAATGACAGATGCCAAAATAAAGGTGGAGGAGTAGCCTTACTTTTTCCTCCTCCTTAACAGTGACACCCTATACTAAGCCCATACCCCTATTTGACACTGCTGAGGTAACCCTCACCCTTTTCAAAGTTAACAACAGTAAAAGTTTATGCATTGCCACCCTCTACATACCACCAGGCAAAAATATCCTTATTCTGGAAGATATTCTCTCCTGGTTCACCACCTACATAAATAATGAGACAATAATCCTAGGTGATGTCAATATTAACTGGTCTTTCATTAACTCATCAATCCCCTATTAAAACATTAACCTATATCAAGTCACACAGCTAATCAAATCTCCTACTAGACCAAATAAAGATAATACCACAGGTAACATTCTCGACTGGATACTAGTATCCCACCCATGCAGAATTTCTGAAAGTGGCACTCTCCCTGACTCCCTTAGTGACCATCTCTCTGCCTTTGCACACCATTCCCCTTCCCCCCTCCTGCTTCAGCACAAATATATTACAGTTCGCATCATAAAAAACTTCAATCCCCAAATCTTCTCCAATGCCTTAAATAAACTGGCACCATCTAAAGTCCCTTCCCTTGGACGCCGCTGTCTCACACTTCAATACAATTTTTTCTGATCATCTTAACTGCTTTGCCACCTGCAGAACCAGAAGACTCAAATCCAAAACAGCCCTCTGGTTAACCAAAGAGACAAAAATCCTTATGCATCTCTGAGACTAAACCTGGAAATACTATCAAAAATTCAAAACTTCCAACTTTCTTGCTGAATACAAGCAACTACGAAATCAAGTAAAAAAAATAGCCTTCGATCATAAATCCTACTATCTTAAACTTCAAAACAGGCATAAAACCAACCCAAAAAATTCTGGAGTAGCATCACATCAATTTCTCTCCAGGCAAGAAAGAAACCCCTGCCCTGACCCAGACTCTCCTAACCTTCTCCTAGCTACCCAGTTCAACTCCTTTTTCATTGATTCCATAGCCAAACTTACCTCATCTTTCCAAAATAATATCTCCTCCAACATATCCAAAACCATGGCTTCACCCTCCAATAACTCTCAGTCCTATCCTTTCACTCTCAAATCCATTCTTACCCACAGTATAATAAAACTCCTACTAAAATTAAAACCCTGTTCTAATGCCCCAAATAACATTCCATTCTCAAACTAGTGGCCGATGGCATAGCCTTTCTCATCACCATCCTAATTAATCGATCCATCCAAGAATCCTATGTACCAATCCTCTGGAAAAAAGCCTTTATCATCCTCCTCCACAAAGGAGGTAACAGCTTTTCAATCTCCAACATTCGCCCAATAACTATTCTATCCTATCACCTATCTCCAAGATTCTCGAAAAATGTATCCACCTGTAACTTTTACCCTATCTGCTTGACAACCCACTATTAACTCCAATACAACATGGGTTTAGATCAAGACGTAGCACCACCACTGCTCTCCTTTCCTTCCTCACAATTATCAACTCTGCTTGAGGCTCTGACGACAGTTTCTACCATCCTCCGCGACTTATCCAAAGCCTTCGATATTGTTTCTCATAAGCTCCTCCTTTCTAAGCTCTCTCATCTTAACCTTTCCTCTTCTTCTATCAACTAGTTCACCAGCTATCTTTCAGCCAGGGAACAAGCTGTAAAATAGAACAACTGTACGTCTTCTTTCCTTCACACCCCAACAGGTGTTCCTCAAGGCTCTATATTGGGTCCCTTACTATTCAATATTTTTATTAATGACTTCCACTAAAAAATCCCCAATGCTAAACTTGTCCACTACGTAGATGACTCTACTATCATCTTCTCTGCCAAAACTCTCCCCAAATTAATAAACCTTACTCAAGAGGCCTTCTCCTCCACTGAGTCCTGGATGCTTGACAACCATCTAGCCATTAATGCATCCAAATCCAAAATAATGATTTTTTTCCCCTTATAGACACACTGCTATTCATAGGTTCATGGGCTGGTACTAGGCTAGCAGGAAAGGCAAATGCAGCAACTTGAAATAATGTGATATAAAAAACACAGGAAAATAACCAAACTTTTAATGTTTATATCACATGTGGCTGGTACTAGGCTATTGGCCCTATGGCCAATACAAGCCTAGCTATAACAATTCCCTGGATATTTCTTCCCACAATATTTACTTCCCTGACAAAGCATCCTTCTCTATACTCGGTCAAAACAAGACCTCTATTAAAATAGTTCCCCATGCAAAACTTCTGGGTGTCCTTACTGATGACCAGCTAAACTTTGGCATCCATCTACAAACCAATATAAAAAAAAACATCAAAAACTCAGACTGCTTTATTGTCACAGACGCTGCCTTTTTCTTTCATCCAGACAACTCCTATCCACCATCTACCTCATCCCCTCCCTTTTAAATGGAGCCCCACTACTCACTAATCTCCAATCAATCCTGAAATCTAAACTATCTACATACTATAATAAAATTTCTAAGTTTGCCACAGGATCCAAATCCTCCACGCATCATTGCAACTCCCTCCATGCCCTAAACTGGTTGGAACTCCCAAACTACCTAACTTTCTTTCAACTAACAACAGCACACAAGCTCATTTTTAAACCCTCTAGCTGTCCATCCCTCTCCTCTACCTTAAAAATCCACCAGCCACACAGAACACTAAAATCCACATATCAAAATCTCCTGGAACTCTACAAACCTTTACATTCTCCAGAGTAACTCTTACTATACTTCTCCCTTGCTAGATTATGGCACTCTCTTCCTCCTCACATTAGAACTTCCCAGAATCTCTCTTCCTTTAAAACCTTACTCCACTCTTATCTCTTCTCTCTGGGAATGCTCCTGTACTCATCCTTCCTGAATCCTGACACCTCTCTTTATCTTATCCTATTCAAAACACAGCCACTGCATGAATAATTCTTTTGTCTCCATTTATGATGTGCTAATTAAACATTAATTTGTTATTCTTGTAAATATCTTAAAATGTTGTACTTTGTTATTACTTTTGAATGTTTTTTAATATTGTCTTTCTGTCTGGAGCTTTTCTCCTCGGGCCTTCATTGAAAACGGGCTACTTTGGCCCAATGGATTTTCCTGGTTAACAAACTGCAATAAATAAATAAATAAATCAGGAACAATAACTGCCGACAGAATCCCTTCATCACACTGGTATGTATGATGATGTAATGGCCTATGACACTGCTATGTATGATGATGTAATAGCCTATTGCACTGCTATGTATGATGATGTAATGGCCTGGCTGCATTTGAGATGTGTATAACATGAGTACTAAAAAGCTTTTATTTTAAAATATTAACATCGACATGGTTACTTTTTTGCAAGGTATTCCTGGATTGTATAGAAAATGTTACTTTTCTAGCCAATTCTCTAGCTAATTTTTCAAGGTAAGTGAAATCTTTAAACTTGATCTTTAATGGGGAATGAACGACAGATGAAATGTTAAGGGATGATATTTACAGAATCTAAGATAATTCAGTGGTAATGTATGCCAGTAAGTCTCTGTGGTTGGATTGGTGACAATGGGGTGAAAACAGAGTAGATATGATTTTACTAGCTTCAAGATGCCTGATATCAAATCATGGCTGTAAAGACGAAAAGTTTTCTTGAACTTCTGAATTCATGGAAAAGGGATTGCAGTTAGAAATGAGGATGGTGGCACTTTATATATTAGATGAGCAGTAAATCGCAAGGTACAAAAGGGCCGGGTTCCAGTTCCAGTGAGACAAAGGTAGAGAATATTTTCTGACAGTGGTGAGTCACAGATTTAAGAAGTTTTTAAAGATACGTTAAACTTCTTTCAAGATTAAATTTATAAATGAGTATTGCAGTATTAAGATGTTCACAAACACTAGCAAATACAGTTAGTTGGTATTGATACAGATTATTTGCTGATTAGCTTCCTTGGCTTTCCTGACTCAGTGGCTTTGAGACTTCAGTGGCTTTGAGACTTGGTCAATCGATTTTTTTTAATGGCTGAAGTGAGGGAGACCAAAAACACTCAACTGAAAAACAGGATGAGATGAATTATCAAGAAGAAATATACAAAATCTAAACATCTTTTGTGGATGGCTTAATCATGAAGTATGTAGAACAGTTTAACAGAGTGATTACAGGAAGGCAGAGTCATAAGAAGTGAGAATAAGGTCAGAAGCAAATGGAAGACTTAAGGAGAACCAGTAAACAGCAGAATGCATAAAGTCTGCAACCGACTGAATGAGAATTGTGAAAAGAAAATGAAGATGTCTGTTTTCCAAGTTGTCCAGGTATGCATTGTGGCTCTCTAGATCATTTTGAAACTGTTCTCAGATTAAGCAACGTTTCATGCTGAAGGGCATTCACAGTAAAGAACATCGAACTGATATTCTCACTTAAACGTGAGTACCAGAGAATGTTTGAGTCAAGGAAAAAGGGGCATCATTCAGCTACATGAAGTGAAATGCGGAGAAATATTTGGTGAGCATGAATGGCGAAGGATGCATTAGGAAGTTAAGTACTACTCCAATAGCTCCTTAAGAAGTAAAGCAGATCTCCAGGATGTAGTCGCGTAAAGACCTCTGTCACTATTTTTATTATTGTTTAACTGCAGCTTGTAACAAATGTATTTATCAGAAAGTCTGTAAAAATTTGTACATTTACTAATATAATTCAGCAAAACAGTCTGGCAGCATTCTAAAATGAATTGAGGTAATTCATACTTGGTTGCAAAATATATTTATTTGCAGTATTTAAAAACATAATTTTTATTGGCTTTTTCTTATGTTACTGTCATCTGGAGAAAGAAGTCTTTCAGTGAGTTCGCCACTGAAAAATAGAGAAATTTTATTCCATAATATAGTCTCTTTATTAATCCCCTTAAATTAAGAGTTAATGAATAGTAATATCAATGAAATAACGTATAATTTTGGTATCCATGTAGCAGGCATTGCTATTTCTCACCATATTTTTTGAAATCTGACTTCTTATTACATTTTGAAAGAACGTTTTACCAATCTGTAGGGAAATAAACAAAGCAGAAAAGGAAGAGAAAGGAAAAAAGTCTATGACCCATGAAAAAATTGATTTAACGTTTATAAGAACGTGTGATGCCGAAAGCAGAGAATGGCGAAAGCATTTACGAGCTGAAACATACTGGAGCTGATGAAGTCTGTTATGACTTTCTAGGACATAAATGACTGCATTTGTATGCGTACCTTATTTATTAATATAGATGTCACAAAGAGATATACTTGTAAACTTTTTGACAAGTCAGAAACAAATGTTCACACTGTTTATGGTACTGTAAGGCTGAATAAGCGACAATTATAATTTTATGTTCTGAACATTTTAAATGTTATTACATTTGTTTAAGTCCACAAAAGAACATTTTTTATTAGCTTACACCTTTTCAGTTACCTGCTGAAAAGGATATTAACAATCAAGTTAATGAAAACAAAAAAAAACACAACAGAAATCTGGATATAAATATATATAGGAAGTATTAAAGGTCAAGTCAGATGGACAGAAAATTCCTACTGTAAGAAAAAGAGAGAAATAGTATAGTACGGAGAAAGGTAAAAGATGAAAGGAGGTAAAAAATTGTAAATATATATATATATTTCCTAGTACTACTGACTGTTTCTGTGGCAACTGCTCTGCGACTCTCCAAAGATACCATAACATATATGCATACCAGGGATAAACTCTGGAAACTTCACCAAAAACTCAAAACACCACAGTCTCTTAATCAGTATAAACAACTGCACAACATGATAAAAAAAGTATTGGCTCTGATCGTAAATTCTACTACTCAAAACTCCAAAACTATTATAAAACTAACCCCAAGAAATTCTGGAGTAGTATCACTGCCCTCTTCAAATCTGGCAGAAAAGACAGCCCCTGTCTTGACCCTAGTGCTCCTGGGTCTATATTATATAGTTGAAGTTTCAAAACTTCGAACCTCACATGAGCAAACTCATATGAGCGAAGTTCGAAACATCGACTATATAATAAAATAAAAAAATAAAAAACTTACCTTATCACTCTGAGCAGGGGGGCTTGCCCCCCTGCACCACCACACACCCCTTACTTAAATATACCAACTAAGAGAATGCACTTCAGTGCAGAAAGGGAACATTTCCCAATCTACTTGTGAAAAGCTATTGTCTTTCACCTTTGACCTTTCCAACGTTCGATCATATGATGTCGACCATCTATGAATCGAACATCTGAACGGTCACTCATCTAATATAGACCTGTGCTCCTGACCATATCATAGCCACCAACTTTAGCTCCTTCTTCATTCACTCTATAGCCAAACTTACCACATTTTTCACTGTGAATTCTATAAATTCTTCTGCCCCTCTCTTCCTCTGCCACCAATTCCACTCTCCCTGCTCCCTCAACCTTATCCCTGTCAACACTGTTAAAAAACTTCTCAATAAACAAAAATCTTGCACTAACGCCCCTGATAACCTACCAACAAACTTTCTAAAGTTAGCTACTGACAGCATTGCCCTACCCATCTACATTCTCATCAACCATTCCATCCAAGAATCTTATGTACCCCTCTTTTGGAAAAAAGCATTCAACATTCCCCTACACAAAAGAAGCAACAACATTAACATCCCCAACTTCTGCCCAATAGTCGTACTCTCCCCTATCTCTAAAATATTTTAAAAATGTATCCACCAACAACTTCTATCCTTCCTCCCAGACAATAACCTCCTGCCTCCTACACAACATGGTTTCAGACCCCACCATAGTACCTCCACAGCCCTCTTATCTTTCCTGAACATTCTGAACCACGCCCGAGACTCCGGTAATGTCGTATCCTCCCTGTTCTTAGACTTATCTAGAGCCTTCGATACCATTTCCCACAACTTACTATTGTCAAAGCTCTCACACCTTAACCTCTTTTTCCCAACTCTCAATTGGTTTTCCAGTTAGCAGGCCATTAAATTGAATAACTGTACCTCCTCCTTCCTTGACACCCTCACAGGAGTACCCTAAGGGTCTATCCTAGGTCCTCTACTATTCAATATCTTCATTAACAACTTCCATCAGTGCATCCCTAATGCTAAACTCATCCAATACCTGGATGACTCTACTATCATCTGCTCTGCTGAATCTGTGCCTAAATATATGCAAATAACTCAGGCAGCCTTTAGTAGTAGTGAGAACTGGATTCTAAATAACCATCTAGCCTTTAATGCAACTAAAACCAAAATTATGATCTTTACCCCATCTAAGTACTTCACAATAGACAAAAACTTTCTCTATAAAAAGCCAAAGCATGATCCGTATTGAAGTAGTCCCTCACACCAAGCTTCTCGGATTCTTTATTGACGAACATCTAAAGTTTGACATTCACCTTCAAACCAACATCAAGAAAACCCACCAGAAACTTGGCATGCTCTACCACCATAACTGCTAAGTAACCTCCTCAACTAGGCTTACCCTCTCCACCACTTACCTCCTCCTCCCCTCTCTCCTGTGAGGTGCACCTATTCTCACCAACCTTGAAACCACTCTCACAGCTAAACTGGCATCCTGCTATAATAAAATCTCTAAGTTTGCTACAAATTCCAAATCTTCCTCTCACCACTGCGTCTCCTTACACTCACTGAATTGGTTAGAGCTCCCCAACCATCTCTCTTTCATTCAGCTCTCTACTGCCCATAAACTTATTTTCAACCCTTCTCTTTCCTCCATCCTTACCATGCACCTTCCTGTCTGTTCTCCTCCATCCTTACCATGCACCTTCCTGTTCATTCTCCTCCATCCTTACCATGCACCTTCCTGTTCATTCTCCTCCATCCTTACCATGCACCTTCCTGTTCATTCTCCTCCATCCTTACCATGCACCTTCCTGTTCATTCTCCTCCATCCTTACCATGCACCTTCCTGTTCATTCTCCTCCATCCTTACCATGCACCTTCCTGTTCATTCTCCTCCATCCTTACCATGCACCTTCCTGTTCATTCTCCTCCATCCTTACCATGCACCTTCCTGTTCATTCTCCTCCATCCTTACCATGCACCTTCCTGTTCATTCTCCTCCATCCTTACCATGCACCTTCCTGTTCATTCTCCTCCATCCTTACCATGCACCTTCCTGTCCATTCTCTCAGATCCAGTAATCATAATTTGCTTGAACTGCATAAACCTTTACGTACTCCAGGCCAGTTTCTATTAGCCTTCTCTCTTGCACAAAAATGGAACCCCCCCCCCACATTCGGACTACCCAAAATCGTTTTGCCTTCAAGAACCTACTCCACTCTTATCTCTCCTCTACCTAGGGAATGGTCCTGCTTCCACCCCTCCTAAACTTCCTCTACATCCATCTTGCAATCAAACTTCACATCTTAAAAGCTCTAGCTTTCCCCTACTGTACTTCTCCTGCTTTGTCTCCTCTAATCTCGCCATAAAAACTCTCTGTCTCTTAACTCCACAAAAATCTAATTAACCCCCTAGTTTTCATCTCCTGATTAAGTCTATTATGTGTTTCTAGGACATAAATGAATGAAATTGTATGTGTAGCTCATTTATTAATATAGATATCACAAAGAGATATACTTGTAAACTTTTTGACAAGTCAGAAACAAATGCTCACACTGTTTATGGTACTGCAAGGCTGAATAAGTGGAAATTATAATTTTATGCTCTGAGAATTTTAATTGTTATTACATTTGTTCAAGTCCGCAAAACAACATTTTTTATTAGTTTACTCCTTTTCACTTCTGCTTCTTTTGGCTTTTCCCAGTTAGGGTTCGCCACAGTGGATCACCTTGTCCGCTCATGATTGGCAGTGGAGTTTTACTGTGTCGAGTTGCCAGCCCGGCACTCAAACTTCCACAGAAGGCACACACATGCACACACTCACACCTAAGGCCAATTTAGAGTGTCCAAGCCACCCACTGCATGTCTTTGGGAGGAAACAGGAGCAACCTGGAGGAAACCCATGTGACCACAGGGAGGACATGCAGACTCTGCACAGAAGGCACTCCAGCCGAGGATCGAACCAGAGAACCTCTTGCTGTGAGGTGGCAACGCTAACCACTGCACCACCATAGCCGCCAGCTTAGTCCTTTTCAGTTACCTGCTGGAAAAGGATATTAAGAATCAAGTTAATAAAAAGACAAAAGAAAGACAAAAGAAATCCTGATACAAAATATAGGAAGTACTAAAAGTCAGGTCAGATGGACAGAAAGTTCCTACTGCAAGAGAAAGAGAAATAATACAGTACGGAGACAGGTAAAAGATGACATGAGGTAGAAATAATTAATATATATATATATACTGGCAGCAGATGAAGATGAGTGGTTGGCAATGGAAATAACTGAAGTTGCAGACATGATGAATCTGGGAAAACAAAGAGTTTAATCCCACAAAAGGTGGGTGTAAACATACGGGAAAAGAAACAAAAAATAAAGGAGAATGTGAAGCATAAAGAAATGTTTGAAAAAAACAGGCATCCCATGCAAACAATAGCAGAGTAGAAATATTTAACCAGAATTCAAAGAAAAGAAAATGATATATGCTTTCAAAGTGGATTGATAAACATGAATTTGGAAGAAATATTAATTTCTAGGTGTATGAATTAGGGGCAGCTCATTTGTTAACAGATCCAGGTAAACAAGCATATGTGTTCCAAGATGACACGAATTGGCATGACAACCTGTCACAGCTTCCTGCAGAATGAACTGCTTAAAAACTATTTCTTCAGTGTTAAATGAAAGAGTAAGAAACTCAAAAGAGAAAGAAGAAGCAGTCACTCAATGCAGTGAATCTGAGAACAAGAGAAGATGGAACAATCATGGGAAGGCACAAGTACTAATATGTTCTTGAAGAAAGAGCTTAGAAAATAGATTCAGGAAAGAATTAGTTAAATATGTAAAGGAACTGAAAGATCAGCAGGAAAAAAATACAGAGTAATTAAAAAAGAACTATGAGAGTATTCTGCTAGAATTAAACTCAGAATAGTTTTATTAAAATTAGTGGAAAAGTATCAGGCTAATTAAGTGTGAGAACAATCAGCCTAGCACCAGAATAAGCAAGCAAAAATGCCCAATAGGGTATGTGTTAATGTATAATTAACATCCTCCCAGGGGTGTTAAAAGTCTCACCGCTCCAGGTAGAGGGCTTCTATAAACCTGGAAGAGCGTTACTTACGCATTAACACACAAACCGTGGAGGGTATTATTATTTTAAGAGAATGGGCTCTTGTTGTGTTTGGCATATATATATATATATATATATATATATATATATATATATATATATATATATATATATATATATATATATATATAAATTGCTATTTTTTTTATGTAAATTAGTTCCTCGCCTAATGCTTCAAACTTGCTGTAGTAGTGGTGGTGCTGAAGGAAGCATTTTACATCCAAAATATAACTTCTTCTTTCGGCTTTTTCCCAGTCAGGGGTTGCCACAGTGGATCATCTGTCCACTCATGATTGGCAGTGGAGTTTTTACAGTGTCGAGTTGCCAGCCCAGCGCCCAGCCTTCCACAGAAGGCATACATAGGGCCAATTTAGAGTGTCCAATCTGCCTACTGCATGTCTTTGGGATGTGGGAGGAAACCGGAGCACCCAAAGGAAACCCATGCAACCACAGGGAGGACATGCAGACTCTACACAGAAGGCACCCCAGCCGAGAATCGAACTGGAGAACCTCTTGCTGTGAGGCAGCAACACTAACCGCTGCACCACCGTGGCCGCCCACATCCAAAATATAACATTTAAAAAAATAATCAGGTATCTACTTTATTTTTTGGTCCCTTACTCCTAAATTATCTACACACATTTGAGCTTCAGACTTTTATTTCCTTCAGAAAATTCATGTTACCATCAATCCTATACTTAAGCAACTTTGTAATTTTATAAGAGAAATAATTAAAATCTGTTTCTATTTTGGAACCTTTGTTCCCCCTTTATTTTAGGCTTTATCCAGATTTCTTCAGCTGAAAGGTGTAGAGGTTCATCTCTCTCTCACACACACACACACACACACACACACACACACACACACACACACACACACACACACACACACACATACACACGCACACACACACACACACACCTGCTTCAGAAAAATGCATGCTAATGAATTCCCTGTTATTCTAGCAACTTTGTAAGTGTATAAGAGCAATATTTAAAATCCGTTCTCTCTCTCTCTCTCTCTCTCTCTCTCACACACACACACACACACACACACACACACACACACACACACACTTTTTTCTGATTCATTTATTTTCGATCATCTCTGTCTCTTACTTTCATGCATGCATACACTCTCACACACGCGCACTTTTTATTTTACACTCGCTAAACAGCAGAAGTGCTGCTTAGCGAGTGTAAAATAGTAGCTCAGCCGATCTTTCTCATACTAGTACATGCATACACTCATACACACAAACATAAACACATGCACACACATTCTTTTTTATTTGACTTTACTTTTTTTACATTTTACACTTACTAAACTGTGGAAGTGCTGCATAGCAAGTGTAAAATAATGGCCTCTGTTAGTTTTTTTCTGGCAGATCTCCACGGCGGACTCGTTTTTCAGCGGGTATTACTTGTACGTTATTACCCTGCCAGAGAACACGCATTCTCCAGTCAGGAGGTGCTGATGTACAGTCAGCCTGTTCTCTAAAACAAAATAACAATTAGAACTGTGAAACAAACACACTTCACAGTAATAAAAGCACTAAATGTCATTATACATTCTTTACCTGATAAGGAGCCATAAAAGGCATTTGCAAAATTAAAAAAAAATAATAAAAAAAAAATACTGATGTAAGTGAAATTGCAAACACACAGATCGTAAATGAAGCAGTTGAGGCAGCAACAGGAAGTGAGTGAAGTACTCAAGCATAAGACCAGCAGTCCCCATAGGTTCATAGGTTAGTACTAGGCTAATTGCCCCTTGTGGGCCATTTTAAGCTTTGCCAAGTACCCCACGTGAGAATCAAACCCTGCACCTTTTGTTTGCCAGGTAAACACCTTAACCATTATGCCATATTTTTTTAATATATTTTATACTCACTAAACAGCAGAAGTGCTGCTTAGCAAGGGTAAAATAATGGCAGCCGTTGTTTTTTTCATTCGGAGCTTCACTGATATGCATGATATGCGTGATATGCGTGATATGCTCTGTGAAGCGGCGGACTTGTTTTTCAGCGGGCATTGCTTGTACATTAATACGCTACTGGAGAATGTTCATTCTCCGATGAGGGTGCTGTTGTACATTTTGCCCATATTCTCTAATATATGTTATTTACTCCTTCCTACCAATGGAGCTCTGGAAGCACTCTGAGTTCCAATGTGCGGAGTCTAAGCTTTTTGATAGAATCAAAGTATTCTTTCCATACATTTCAAACAAATCTATTTATCAATGGAACCACAGGTGTTCCTAAAGACATGTAAATGGTCAACTGTTTATCACAAGCTATTTTTACATTGCTAGTATTCCATAGGTTCTAGGTCTTAAACTGGATTTTATAAGTCACTGTAGACAGAGAAACTCAAGTTACATACATACTGTCAGCAGCCTTTTGTTTATCCAGCTGAGGGCTTTCATATGAAGTTCTCTCTATGCTACTTGGTTGTCAAAATATTTAGAAAATGATGACATTTACGACAATATAAATAAATACTATATAAGCAACAATTTGATATCTCTTTATCTGCACTAGACAAAGGTCAAATATAAACACAGGCGTGTTTGCCATTGTACAAGCTTTAAAATGAAAAATGTAATACTTTGCACATAACATAGTTTTGAAATTGCAAATGTAAATATCAACAA
Organism: Protopterus annectens; assembly: GCF_019279795.1. Classification (NCBI taxonomy): domain Eukaryota; kingdom Metazoa; phylum Chordata; order Ceratodontiformes; family Protopteridae; genus Protopterus; species Protopterus annectens. The sequence continues at coordinate 1,128,663,618 of NC_056748.1, read as the reverse complement.
GCAATATTTGATGCCTGTGGGCATCAGTAGTTTGTAACTGCAGAAACACCTACAGGCATCATCCAGCTTGGTTAACAAACATGGCTTTATTTTGGATTTTGTTTTTACTGAAGATGAGGCAACAATAAATTATGATGCCTAAGTAATAGCTAAAACAGAAAATGATTGTCTGCCAATAAAATTAAACACTGATAATAGAAAGAAAAGAAAAACAACGGAGGCAAACGTTAAATTATAATGTGAACGTAAGATACTTATTGGCAGAAGAATGGACATGAAGACAACAAATGCGCTATAATATCTTGAAAAAAATGTAAAGAATCAATGAAGGTAAGTAAAATGAACCATTTTCAACTATCTGATTACGTAAGAAGAGCTCTAAAGACTGAAACAGGCAAAAGAGATAGAAAGAAATCAGTATGATGGTTAAGAACAAAAAGAGGCTAAGTTTTAGAATCTATAAAACGTAAAAGTAGAGGTATACTAACTACTAGAAGGAGATAAGTGCATAAATATGTAAACAGGTGTTAGAAATAATGACAAAGGAAGAATAATCGGTGCGAAAAGAATACAGATATAATTACCCAGTAGGCAGTGAAAATGGATTAAATATTCAGAAAGAAATTTGAGTTAGTACGGACAAAAGAAGTGGGGGTACATCTTAGGTGTTGCAAGAATGTAAGCATGTCATATGATGATAGCAGAGTAAACATCTGCTTTAGATAGATTAAAAAGGAAAAATGACAGGAATAAATGGACTGCCCAGTGAAGTAAACAAACACCATAAAAAAATATGATCAGCAACGTTTTATTCCAGTTTAAAAAAATTTATGAAAAGTAAATAATTTCCTAAATTTTGAAAAGGAGGTATAATTCTAAACATTTGTATAAACAAGGGAGAATAATGCCAAAACTGTATTAATCTCTCATACTGTTCGATAATTCATTAAAGATATTCTCATTCATAATTATTACAAACTGAAAAATGAATATACAAAACCAGCCTCTTGAAAGTATAATTTTCAAAAGAAAAGGTAAAAATCTAATTGAAAAATATGTTTGATGAGGAAAAGGAAAACCATTTATTTTCTTAATGAGCATAAAGTCGGTATTTGATAATTTTAATCGAAAAATGTGATATATAATACTAGAAAAAAATTGAAGATAAGGGATGTCATATTAAAATGCATTTCTACTTTCTTTGATGGTTATGATTTTCTTTGAGTACTGAAAGTGCAAATGTGATAGCAGTTTGTTATATGTAAGTAGGACTTATTGAGTGGAATGGATTCAGTGTATTGGAAATACAGGATACCAATGTCTTAGTATAGACAAAATCAATAATATGACGTGCCATGGAAGGAAGGGAAGTAAACAGGTTAGTGTTGGTAGGATTAACTACAGGAGAAAGGATAACAGTTGCTTTGAAAGCCTACTAATGGACAAATCTGTCTTGGATTTGACTGGACAAGCAATAGTTTGGGGGGATATTGGAAATAGATGAGGATATGGCTTAAGATGAAGAGTTGGATGGGACAGGTGGGGCAAGTTGGTTAAGTCATCTGGGCAGTCCACAAACATTTTATTAAATCTCCATTAAGATCTAAAGATTATGTGGGATGATGAAGCAGGCTGGCCAGCAGTAATTAGCATACTAAATAAAGTAAAGTATTTATAGGAAAAAGGGACAGGTAGACATTACAGTATCATGTAACCCAAGGGTCATTACAAAGGTAAATAGTGTTATAGACCAGCTAGCTTTCTTGCTCCAAAGTATATGTTGTACTTCCATGTTTGTTACTCTCAGTGTGACCACAGGAGGATTGAATAGAAGTTATTTTGCATGAAAGTACAAAAAATCTGTCAAACAAGACATTTGACATGGTAAGAAGCAGGGTTAAGGAAGTTGCATAGATGTGCGGGGGGGAGTACAGATAGCCCCTTCAGAAGTATCACCTGTAGTAGCAGCAAGCCAATAGAGGAAAGAGGAGACACTGGAGAAAGTGGAAAGGCTTATGACTTGTAGGATTATGGGAAAAGAGCTGGCAGAGACATGAACTCTCTTCACTGCCAGCCATCATATTAGCCCATAAGGGGCAATAATGCTGAGCTGGAAACCTACATCTCAGTGACTATTTCGTAAAATAAACATAAAAGAGGGAGCAAGGTGCAGACACAGAAGAGAAAGTGTGTGTGTGTGTGTGTGTGTGTGTGTGTGTGTGTGTGTGTGTGTGTGTGTGTGTGTGTGTGTGTGTGTGTGTGTGAGTGTGTGTGTGTGTGTGTGTGTGTGTGTGTGTGTGTGTGTGTGTGTGTGTGTGTGTGTGTGTGTGTGTGTGTGTGTGTGTGTGTGTGTGTGTGTGTGTGTTTCTGTCCTAGACAGAAAGTAAAAAAAAATGCAAAACATAGCAGTGGAACAAGCAACCATGAGTCAGAGCATGACTTCCAAGTTTTACTCTGCAATGCAAGGAGTTTATATAAAAATGTGGGGAGCTGAAAGCAGTGCTGTAGGTTCATAGGTGTGTACTAGGCTAATGGCCCTGGAGCCTTTACAAGCCTAGCCCATAGGATTACACTGGCATTGTGCCACCCGACCTTAGTTCCCAGTGCCTCTGTCAAGGAGAGCCACTGGAGTGATCCCCAGGGTGAATTTTCTATTTCCCATCCACTCATCAAGATTTCTCTTGAAGAGGGCCAGTGAGGTGCTCTGTTTGACATGTATGGGAAGTCTATTCCATAACATGGGCAGTCTCTGGGTTATGAACCTGTCCCTCCAGCACGTTCTGTTGATTGTGGTAATAAGGTTGAGGTCTCTGGCGCATGTGGTGTGGAAGAATTGGGGTTTCTTTAGCTGCAGCATTTCTAACAGAGCTGAGTCAGACATGGCTTTGTAAGTCAAGCAAAGATTGCCTCTAAGTAGGTGATATGAGACAGAGAATAGTTGGAGTTTTCTGAGTCTGTCCATATAGGTCAAATGTTTAAGGCCTAGAATCCTCTTTGTGAGGTACTTTTGCGGCCTCTCCAGTTGTTGCAGGTGTCTAGTGAGGTACATGCCAAATGGGGCATTGTACTCGATGACTGGCCTAATGAGGGAAGAGTAGAGGGAGACAATAACCTCTTTCTTCTGGATGCAAAACCCTTAGTAATGAGATGTGCCACATAGAAGGACTTTCTGACCACAGTGGCAATGTGGTGGTCAAAAGAGAGGTTGCTGTCAACCTGTGTTTCCAGATCTCTTAAAACGCCTTCTGTGTTCAGTGGACTACCATTGATGTGGTAATTCATGGGAACTGGGTTTTTCCCAAAGGGGATGGTGACACATTTTTTGGCATTGAGCTTAAGGTCATGGTTCTGACACCAGTCATCGGTCTCAGTGAGGCCGTTCTGTAGAATGTGAACATTACTTGGAGAGTTAATAATAGCTCCCAACTTGCAATTGTCAGCGAACTTTATCAGCCAGAGTCCGTTCGTGTTGGCCTGGACTTCAGAGAAGTATATACCAAACAGGAGAGGACCCAGGACTGAACCCTGTGGGACTCCATTCATGACTGGTCGGCAGTCTGACTTGGAGTCAGCTACTTTCACACTGTGGGTTCTACTGTGAGCCAGTTTGCAACCCACCTAGTGATATAGGGGTTGATGCCTAACTTACTGAGTTTTTCTATGATTCCTGAGTGGGGAATTGTATCAAGGGCCTTGGCCAGATCAAGGTAGGCTGTGTGAACCATCTTGCCTTCATCCACAGCTCTAGTGACTGACTCAAAGAAGTCGACCAAATTGAGCAGGCATGATCTACCCTTCACAAAACCAAACTGTGTGGAATCCAGAGTTTGGAGATTCCCTATATCCTTGTTTATTAGGCCCATGACGATGCATTCCATAGCTTTGCATATCAGACTCATTAGGCTAATGGGACGATAGTTCCCAGGGTCTGTAGTCGTTCCTCCTTTGTGGAGAGGAATGACTGTAGCAGTGCGCCATTCAGTAGGGACAAAGCCTGAGGTGAGGCTGTGTTTGAGCAGGACACACAGTTGAGGTGCAAGTTCACTCTGTAGTTCATGTTAAACACACCCAAGGATATTGTCGGGTCCCATAGAAGCTGTATTCTTGGCCTTGGACAGTTCTGTTTTAACCTGTGCAGCAGTAATGCTGGGTGCCTGGCAGTCTACTGTTAATGTGATAGGTCCTTTGGGAGGAGAGAGAGGGATAAAGTTGGCACTGAATCTGTCAGCCAGCATATAGGCGATATCTGTTGGTTCGGTATAGTAGGTACCATTGTGCAGTAGCTCAGAGCAAATCTGGATATTGCCATGGAGATTCTTTACATAACTATAGAAGGCCTTGTGGTTGTCTTTACTATCTGCTGCAATTCTTTTTTCATAGCTAGCTTTAGAGGATTTGATGAGGGATCTCAACTTTTTGTTGAGGCTGATAAGGGAGTTTTTCCAGTCTTGGGACTTCACTTTATTCCACATCAGTTTCCTCCTTCTCTTGTAGAGTTTGTTTATGGTAGGGGACCACCAGATTGGCTTCCTATTTTTGGAGGAGAACGTCTTGGTTCTATTGGGTATGGTGAGATCCGTGCATTTCTGTAAGTGTTCGTACAGTGCATTGGTGTATGATTTGGCAGTCATGCAACTATTCTTCATTTGCATGGGTGACGTGAAGTTAGACACCTCTGTTTTTAGGAGCCCAAAGTTAGCTTTGAAGAAGTTTTTCATGGTGGTTACCTTTGCGGGGGGGGGTGGATTTCCAAGGTGATTAGTTTGTGGTTGGATCTAACCAGGGAGGAGTTGACTATTGGTGTAGAGCAACGGTCACCCATGTTAGTAATGACCAGGTCAAGGATGTTGCTACCACTAGTGGGGGTAAGAACAAGCTGGTCCAGGGCATTGGGCAAGTGTATTAGTACATGAGTAGTTTTCCCAGTTAATGGGGGGGATGTTGAAGTCGCCCTGTAGGACGCGAGAGTGAAATAGTAGTAGTAGTATCAAAGAAACATGAGCCAAAGGCAAAGTGAGTGGGACATGGCAGTGTCTAAGTATAGGTTATTCAAGAATGACAGAGAAGAGGGAGATAAAGTGGAGTAAAAAATTTACTAAAAGGAAAGAATCAGTAGTAAGACATGAAAAGGAAGACGAATACTAAATCAAGAATGGGCCAAGGCATGTCAGAACTATAGAAAATCAATTTAAGGAACAATATGGAATAAGTAGAGTTCATTGGCTTTTACGTGAATTTTGTTTATTTAATAAGAAGTTTGATCATTTTTCTTATGGCATTAATCAAATATTTAATAACTTTAAAAATATAATTGATTGTAATTACAGCATTAAACAATTCCTATTTATTATATTCCCTATAGCATACTCCCCTGATTGCCTAGATTCTTTCAACATCAATGTGATGTAAAAATTAAAGGAAAATAACTTGATATTCTGGCATCAGTTTATTGAAAATAAGAGTACTAAACCACTAAACTCTATTTTATGTAGTTTTGATAATAGTCAAGACGGTTGTTTATACACTCATTACGGCAGTTTATAGAAAACAAAATGAGAGTATTAATCAACCTAGAGACTGACTCTATACCTAGTTTGATCCAGCTTTTTATTAGGTGTCTTGAAAAGACAGATAATCAAAAATTAAGTATCTCACCTATCTATAAGATACTAAGAGAAGACACTCTAAAGTTTGACTCAGATTTTTGGAATTACTATGTAAAGATTAATGGAGAACAAATATCTGACGACTCCAAAAAATTGTTATTGAATTCTACGTATGGTACCTCTTCTTCATTATATTGGAGATTGTATACATGGAAATTTATGAATAGGAGTTTCTATACTCCACATAAAATAAATCTTATACTCAAAAACAGTGAATGTAAATGTTGGAAATGTGATGAATTACTAGAGGCCAACTGGGTTCATATGTTCATTGATTGTAGAAATGTTGTTCAATACTGAAAAGACTTCAGACATTTTGTAAATGCTTTACGGTCTGATAACTGTCATATTTCTAACTCACTAATCCTATTAAATGTTCGTATACCTAATGCAATACCTAAATCTCACGTTCAGTTACTCTGGTCAATTCTTGCAATTGCCAGAAAAGTTATTACTTTGAACTGGAAAAGTAAACAAGATTTTATGTTTAAAGATTTTATTAATTTAGCAAAAGTTCTTTGTAAAAAAAAGAACTGCAAAACATTTGTTATAGAGCTCATAACATTACTCATAAAAAATAGCATGGCAAAAATTGGAAAACCTTTTGAACAAATACTGATAACTTCTCATGGATAAAATGATTGTTTATCATGGATGAATATAAATTGTTATTTTCTTGTTTATTGTATTTGTTATATGTACATTTGTGTATGTTTATAATGAAAACAAAATAAAAATGTTTCTGAAAAAAAAAATGGGGCAAGGCAAGAGCCAGAAACAGAAACTAGTTTAAGTACCAGGAACGTAAGGTATAGAAAGAGGAAGAGCTGGCAGAATGATATAGTTTATCATCCCCAAACACAACTGGGGAGAAAGATGAGAGATTGGAGGATAGAATAAACAAATGCAGTTGGAAGAAAAATGGTAATTCTCATAGGTAATCTGAATCTGCCAGGTACAGACTAGGAGATTCCTAGCTCCAGGCAGCAGAGGATATTGGGGAAGTTCAACCAGGTGATACACCAGAAGGAATGGAATTCTAGATGTTCTAACCGATGCAAAATATGTCATGGAGGTCCAAAGTACAACTTCAGTAGCCAACAATGATCATGACAGTATGTGCTTTTGAGTAGGTGTGAAGGGTAAGAATAAGAAACAAAGCATTGATGTCCACAAGCCTGACCAATAACTCCCTTTTCTGCACCCAGTTAACCCATTTGTTCTTTCACTGGGGTAATAGCTTTCTCCAGTCCATTCATTCCCCAGCAGAGGTGAGAGTTATGTGTTATGGAAGGGGGCAGTTTGCATATCCTGTAAACTGTCCTATCCTCACCCCTCATCAGCCTATGTGCTGTGCTATTGCTGCTTTCAAGAGATGCATGCAATGTTCCACACATGCACAGCTTCCTGAACAAATGGCACACCCCCTTGCAACACAGACATACTTGGCCTTTCATGCCATGGTAATATATCTATATCCCTAAAGGTGTCTCCAGTGCATGAAGCCAGGCAGGCCAATGTTGGACACCCACTGACATCCCCCCCCTCCTCAGTCCCTGCTACAACTTTGCCTCAACGTGATCATCGGTTATCTAGGGCATAGGCAGAGCTTTATGCCTCTGCACCACAGGTTAAAAATGTCATTGTGTAATGTCTGAAGACAGGATTACACTGCATTTGAGGAAACAGTGAAGGAGAATGGGAACAAATTGAGGGATTGAGCAAGTGATACAAATGGACTAGAGACAGAGTACTGAGAGCTGTGTACAAGGGTGAAGGCATGCTAACAAAAGATCAAGAAAGCTATTGAAGGAAGCAAACATGAAAGCTTAAAGTTAGTTAGCAACATAGCAGAAAGAGAGAAGAGGTGGACAAAACTAGCATGGCTTTGCCAAAGTGGAAGTGACCTCTTTAAAAACCTGAAAAAAAAAGTAATGAATGAATAATTTGCTTTGGTCTTCTTAATGGAAATGAAGGTGCACTTGCCATTCTGGAAAGCAGATAGCACTGATATTCCAGAGTACTAAAGATAAGTATAATATCTTTGTACAAGGGGGGTAGGAAATATCTAGAGAACTACTGGCCTGCTAACTTAATAACAGTGGAAGAAAAACCATGGACAGAAACATTAGAGGAAGAGAGGTAGAATTTCATGGATTCAAGCTCACAAGGAGATGTCAGTCAAACCCCATTCAGTTTTATGAACTTGATAAAGAGTACCAGGAGATGTGGTCTGCTTGAATTTCAGCAAGGACTGTTACTCAGTCACTCATGGGTCATCAATAAGAAAGCTTAAAGATTCAAAGTTTTCAGGTTAGGTCAAAACTGATGAACCAGACAACTACATGACTGAACTGTAGAACGGCGAGGATGATGGGAAGAAAAACGATAGCTTTTAGGAAAGCGACTAGTGGAGTACTGCAGGGGTCTATATTGGGTTCAATACTCTTCATTATATTTGTGCCATGCTTTTCCGAAGGAACCAAAAATAATATCAGTCTCATTACTGATGTCAACAAAGAGGTGTAGCAATGGACAATGACAAAAGAGTCTTTTTAAATATTTGGAAAGAAAGGCTGTACAAGCAAGCAGTAGGAAACACAAGAAAAGCATAATTATCAACTGGTAGTACATTTCAATTCTTCCCTTTAAACAAATTACTGATTGAGACTCTCTAAACACACTTTCTGAAAAGGGAAACATATCAAAGCATTTTCTTTTTATATTTTTGCATGCAATGTTACCACGTGACCCATGATCAGCTGAGAAAAAGCTAATCAGCCATACCTTTCAACCTTTACTGCACAAAATCCAGAAAAAGCCAAAAATGATAGGGGGGACAAAGGCCTGAAAATGTAATAATTTTAAATATTGTTCTTATAAACATAGAGAGATGATAGAATAATAGATTTTTCATTTGCATGCTTTTTCAAAAGGGTATAAAGTTTGAAACTCAAATGCCTGTCATTTAGTGACTGCAGTCCTCATTGATTTGTCAGTAAATCACAAATTTTGTGTGGAACAGATCAAAAATATAAAGCAAAAATCTGGGCATTCTGGAAATGTCTGGACAGTTGAGAGGTATGCAGTTAAGCAGGAAGTGAAAGTCTGGGAATTCTGTTTGGGAGAACAGAAACCACAAATAAAAATGAAAGCATAGGCACAAATGGTTACTGTGAGTCGTGCAGTTATGTGATGTGTCTGTTATTGCTAAAATACTTTAAGTTAAAAACATAATTAGACAAGTCATAGGCACAGAGTGATAAAAAGGAATAGATGAGCCAGAATAAATGTCAGCGGAAGACTGGAGGTATGTTCATCAGTAACGTTTTGAGACTTGACTGTATGGAGATATTTTTTGTTAGTCAGGTACCTGGTAATATTTCTGACCCTTACTTGCTGCTTACAATTATCAGGATTCATTTTGTACTTCATATGGACAGTTTTAAGGTAAATGCTGTTGTTATACAGGTGAGCGATATACTTTACTTAATTAACTTGCCACTTATTTTAAGTTCAGACAAATTCAAAACACCCAGTTCTCTTTGAGCAGTGACAACATGCCTTCTTCTTTTTTATGTTGACCTATTCAAGCTGCAAGGTCTATCTCAAACTTGTGCCTTTTCTCCTAAAACTTGTAACATTTCAAGCAGTTTATATTGCAGGCTTCCATGAATGTCTCACATTTAATGGAAACTACTCTCCGACTTTTTCAGCTTAATGTCAGTGTCTCCATTTTGTAGTAGCTCTTGGAGACCAATCCATTCGTTTTGAATCATGAACTGTCAGTGCTCAGGACTGCTGCAAACTTAGAGGGATTTACATTTTTAAAGTTCAGAAATTCAGAGACTTCCTCAGGAAATGTGGCTTTTCTAGTTCATTTTCTATGCCTTCTCCACATCTGTTTGTTCACAGCATGTATAGTATTTCAGAATTTCAGACATGAATTTTCATTAATCATGGATGAACAGATTTTGTTTTCTATCTGAAATGCTTTCCTGCCTGCTGTATTTTCAAACAAGAAACGTTTGTTTCTCAAATAGTGCAGTCATTAACAAGCAGATGACTCTCTTGTTGTAAAGAATTTTTATTTCTCTACAGAAAAAAAATGTGATAACACCATGTATGCATGTATTTAACTTCAGGTAATTAATTGCAGTGCAAAACGTATGGAAAGTCTAAAATTAAAGAATGTCTTGAACGTCATTTTGCTCTAGGGTTTTGCTGTAACCATGACACAGAAAAGGGAAGCTCAGTTTTCCAAATAATATTATTTATTTAGTAACCTGTAGGCTGAGTAAGCACAAGATGGTTATTTTCAGAAGGGATTTGCTCAGCTTATTTCTGTGTACAAAAAGCATTGCCAAGTTGTGGCAAAAATCAGTTTCTGCGAGATGCAGTTATTTAAATCTAATTACTTCAGCACACTGACCTGTTCTCCAGCCTGTATTGGTCCTTTTGTTGATATTACTGCTCTGTGAGTTCCTATGCAGTCAAGAATGTTATTTATTTATTTGCTTGTTTATTTTGCTTCTGTCCTTCTCTTTATTTTATTTATTTAACATTTGTTAACCGGGAAAGTCTGACGTGGAACAAAGCCAATTTTCAGCGGAGGCCCGGGGAAAAATGCTCCAGATGCATGTCTTTGTAACGTGGGAGGAAACCAGAGTACCCAGAGGAAACTCACACAAACGCAGGGAGGACATGCAGACCCACACAGAAGGCACCCCAGCTGAGAATCAAACCGGAAAACCTCTTGCTGTGAGGCGACAACCCTACCACTGCACCACTGCACCGTCCAGTGCAGTATTCAGTATCCATATATCCATATATCCATCAGTATGCAGTATCCATATTTATTTTTGTATATTTCTAACCTTAAATTAAAGTCTGACTGAGCTGATAGCCCCTTTTCAGTGGAATCCCAGGGAGAAAAACTCCAAGATGCAATACCTGAACCTAAGAAAATAAAAATTATGACAAAATATAACACTGTACAAAAGAAGCCACATGATAACAAGTGTCTGGTATAATTTATTGTGTAGAAATAAACTGAAAACATTAGCAGGATCCTGTAAAGTATTCAAGGAGTTAAGAAGAAGATGAAATATTGTCAGGGGAAGGAGTTAAAGCTCAGTAAAACAGTGGAAAGATATTACGTATCTAACGTAACAAGCAAGAAATATTGTCCGATATGGTGGGCATTACTGAGGAAATAAAGGAACAGCTAGAGATGCAGTGATGTCTGACACCATAAATGGAGGGCATCTCCACCCCTGGAATGTCTGTTATTTCCCCTATAATGAATCTGAGAGGGCATCACTGAACACATTTTCAAAATAGTTGTAAAAGGATTGTGGTTTATGTGCATGAGTGAAGATCTTCCATATCAGTGCAAAAATCCTTCTTCCTTCCTCTGATGGACAACTGGCACCAGCCAGCAGTGAGCTTTAACAGTTTGGACTGATCTGAATGGACCTTCACAAACCTGCTACCTCCTTTGCAGGTCTGTGTGTTGCTATCGCCTACGGACTCTGTTTGACTGTGTAATCTCCCTCCCTAATTCTTCCCAACATTTTGTTTCACCTGTGATTGTATAACTAATAGTACTGGCCAATGTGGAGAGACAGCAGCCTACCTTCCCTTCCATTACCAGACTTCTAACACTTGGTGTCCTGATGCAATGTAATAACTGCCACATATTCACTGAAAATGATCTGTTGCTCGACCAAGTTGATTCCATCTGTTAGACGTGTAAAAACATAGCTAATTTGGAGACATCCTTCCTGAAATCTCATGCATGCAGTGAGCATCTTATTGGTTGAACTCCACTCATACAAACGATACATTCTCATCCTATTAGCATTAAGCAGTCACTTGCTGATGTCCTTAGGAAATCACTACTTGAGCCTCCTAGAATGTAAGAGCATCCCTCAACAACATCCCCCAAATACATTTAATGCACATACCCGTTCATCAACATGTCACCCCTGCACCAAAGAAGAATAGATCGGCTTCTGGAAACATCATAGCAATTGATGACTCCACTGCTAGGCACACTTATTCCATACTTACTAGTTGGAACAAGGGTAGGGTTACAGTTAGATATCTCTTGAGAGACAGCATTGCTGATATTTAAGAGCCTTTAAAACCTTCTCCTCCAGTATGTATTAGTATAACATGATAACTTCTCATGCTACAGTGAATGATCTGGAACAAAACCTCATGATACCAAGCAAAAGGACGTGATGTAACTTGATATACTCATATGCTTCTATTTAGTACAGGGCAGGACTCTGATTTCTAGTGCTACTCTTTCGTCACTAAGTAAAATGGTTGCATTTAAAGAAAAGATTATTGTTTCCAAAAATAGGCTAAATTGCTGGTGTCATTCCAGGGTTGTCAGGTGTATGTCTCCATTTTTTGTTTTGTTTTTTGAGGTTAGGTGCAGAGAAATTAAAAGTCATTTTGAAAGCTTAGAAAGGCTAATTTGGGCAAAGGCTGAAAAGACATACCCGAAACAGGAGCAATGACTTGTACTTGACATGTGAGACTGTTATTCATTTGAAGGACTGCACAGGTTCTAACATTTAACCATTTAAACAACTGATGTCACTGATGAACTGCAATGAACAGCAGAGCTTGTCAATAAAGCAGATCATTTCCGCTCCATTTGTTTGTTTTGCTGATGTTGCAGAATGGTTAATGGTCTTTCATTCAGAGTAATTTCTGCAAAGCTGAAGTTGCAATAACTTTTATTAAAACATATTAGATTTCTCATAATCTTATTCTTGGGATTATAGAAGTATGAGGCCTCAATTACAGACTATGATACAGAAACAGCTTTCATACTGGTTTAACCTGGAGATGAAAGATAGTAGTGAGTTACAGATATCAGTTTGCCCATCTTGAACCTTGTTTGCTAGAAATCTTTCATGTAATATATTTGGGAACATGCATGCCTGCAAAGAAAGATGTATCAGGTCCTCACAGTCTGTGAGTACGCATGGTTAAATATGGGGGTGGCCTGAAAAACGCTGAAAGCACAAAATATCACAAGCGCATTTGGCTGAAAGCTAAAATAACTGAATGTTCACTTTTATACTGTTTAAGTAGGAGTTTAGGAAGAAATTGAATGACTGAAAAGGTTATAGTGGCTAATGTGCATGTGCAAGTGTCCATGGGTTAAGGATTGAGTATGGGTTAGGAAAGTGAATGGCTTTATTGTTTCCCATGTTTGATGTGCTCTGTGTTTCTTTTTGTCTTGTGTAGTGGTACTGTTAGGGAAAGTGTTTTACTAATATAATGTATAGAGTTAGGCGTTTGTGTGTAGTTGTACTACTAGAGAAAGGGTTTTTAGTAAGGTAATGCATAGGGTTAGGGGCAAGGGTAGTGTTGTGGTATGTTTAACACACTAGTAACGTGGTGCAGGGACCAACCATCTTACTCATGAGTGACAACCCTAACCCAGCACATTGCATTACTAAAAACCTTTTCTCTAACAGTACCATTACCAATATGACACTTGATCTCAAATTTGTAGTTGAGCTGTATCTTACAGAGTTTTTTGGTTGGATAGAATTATTAGATATTTTCAGTTTGCAGTGGCTTGTCCTTTCAGTACTTCTTTTCTGATAATTTGATGTTCAATACTTTGAACTTTAAATATACCATGACATTATTGTGAGCACACGTCAGGTGACATTATCATGAGCACACATGTCAGGTGACATTATCGTGAGCACACATGTCAGGTGACATTATCGTGAGCACACATGTCAGGTATTGGTTGAGGGGCTGGGGCTTTTTAAACAAAAATTCTGATGGCCATCTACATGCTACCTTCTACAGTTGGCTTCCATCCCACTGAGGAATGAATAGCCATTCAATTTTGAGATGTGTTGTCTGCCATTTATAGCAACTAACAGCAAAGACTTTATATCTATCTTGTACTGTAGAGCCACAGTCTCTTGCTGAACATTTTGCTAGTTTTATATTTTTCATTTTTTTCTTTGCCAAATGACACTTCAGCGTAGCTAAGCAGGATAAGTTGCTGACATATAAGCGATCGTTCCTTTGCGATTTTCTTCACACACTTTAACAAAGAAGACTGTCTTTCTTACTTAGCATCAAGGGAGTACTGTCTGGAACTGAGCATTTTTATCATCTTAACTCTACCATCAGCTGAATGTCTCTGTGATGAATTATTCTGTTACACAAAACCAATTTGAAAAGGCAAGACCCCCACCATGACTACAGCTAATAACGTAAGTTATGCAGTGAGTGGTAGGGTGAGAAGTGACAATAAAACACTGACATTGCAAGTAGAAATGGAAAAACACTGAAACGCGTTTTGATCACTGTTAAATTTGTCAGTGCTTCTTTTATTACATGCACGCATAATATAAGGCACGCATGTGTGTGTGTGTGTGTGTGTGTGTGTGTGTGTGTGTGTATATATATATATATATATATATATAAAAATGTGTGTGTGTGTGTGTTATATATATATATATATATATATATATATATATATATATATATATATATATATATATATAAAGTATATTTCTCACAAACATAGCAATCCTTATTTATTTTGGAGCTACAGACATAAATGGAATGCAGTAAAATGACTAAGCTTACATACATACATATACACACACACACACACACACACACACACACACACACACACACACACACACACACACACTCACACACGTACACCAACAATTCCATATCTAGTTATGATGTAATGATATGAATTTTCTTTGCATCAAAGCATTTGCTTCTTTACCTTATACGTCTGAAAATTATTTCCACCATGTTGCAACTGTATCAAATTTTCCTTAATCTAAATTTGTCTGTCTGTATAGTTACATTTTAATCTCTGCAAAACTAGCTTTTATGCTTTAGTATGCCAACATGTAATCACAATGCACTTTGTGTCCTAAGGTCATAAATACTTACATTACTGTAACAAATCTAACTATTTGGTGAATCTGTCTGTGTGGCTTGAAGGGGTAAGAGAATATGCTGCTTCTGAATGTCTTCTTGTATTTCTGGGTTTGATTCCTTACATGCTATGTAATTCTCAGTAAGTTACCTTTCCAGAGTCATTTATTGCTAGTCAGCTTGCAGAAAAAATAATAATATTAATAATAAAGCAAACCTGTGATGGTGTTCCACATAATGCTGGAGTTTTAAGGTAGTGACCAAGAATTAGATCCGATCATATTACATAACCTTGGACAGAATTTTTTTTAAATATCAAAAAAATCTTTATTGATCAACAGTTAACAAAAGAGTTGTGAGCAATAACAACAAAATTGGTCAATGACATAGCATAGTGAATTGGTAACATACTCACACAAGCATCAACAGTGAAATACATGATCCACTACGAAAACTGGTATAAACTTGTACATCATGCCCTCATCCCCAGTCTGAGTAACCTTAGATGAAAATGTTGTAGACTATACACCATGACCATACAGAGGGGACTGGGGAACATAGCTGCTTTTATCATGTATGTAACTGTACCCCAATAACTCTGTACCCCAGTAACTCTGCCTTCATCATGCTCACTGATGCCTGCATGTAACTCTAGTCAGCACACTGTAGATGACTACCAGTTAGGATCCCACACCACCTAGTAGTCATACAAGAATAAAACTCTGCCTATGGCCAAGACAACCTGGGTTGGACTAGTCGCCCAGGAATCTGAGGTGCTGCAGGGAGGGATGGATGTTCTGACCCATCCACTGGGGACAGTAAACACTTGGAAACACATAGCAGTTTAAGCCAGGGACATGAAGTAGGATATTATTCTAATGGAACAGGTGGAGAACATTGGATGGCTCTCCACAGAGGTGGGACTACCAATCAGGTGGAAAACATTGGATGGTTCTCCACAGAGGTGGGACCACCAATGGGACAGGTGGAGAACATTGGATGGCTCTCCACAGAGGTGGGACTACCAATGGGACAGGTGGAGAACATTAGATGGCTCTCCACAGAGGTGGGACTGTATGCCATCACATCCGCATTGCATGCCTTCCCAGAATACCAGTGAGACAATGTGTATGGGGTGGAATAAGTTAGGGCATAAACAAAAAATACCCCTATCAGCACCATGATGCTACAACAGAGTACCTAATCTCCTTAGTAGTCCTGAACGTGGGTCAGGTAGAACATGGAGTAGGGGAAGGTATGTCTGACAGACCCAGTGAATGAGCTGCAGACAGCTGATACTCAGCTGTGTAGACCCTTACCCCAAAAATATACACCATTTTTAACATTACAAAGGAAAGTAAGGGTTCCCATTCATGTTCAAGTGCAAACAGATTCAAGGGATAAAAGTAAAACTTTTTTCACACTCAGTGCCCAGAGTTTCACCAACAAAGCACATCAGTTTCAAGCACGACTAAGTCATAACCAATCTGACATTGTAGCCATCTCTGAAACTTCGTTCAAACCCCACATCTCTGACTCTGAAATCCTGCCCTCTGGATTTCACACTCTTAGATGTGACTACCCAAAGAAAAAAGGCTGAGGCGTTGCATTAATGTATTCCAATCTACTTACCTTAATTCCCCTACCAAACCCCAGTCCTAAATTCGCCAGTGCAGAACTAACAGTTGGTCTATTAAAAATGAATAATCACAAAAGTCTCTGTATCATCGCCCTTTATAGCCCACCCGGAAATAACATCTCAAACCTTGAAGACATACTCCAATGGGCCTCAGCTGAAATTAACCTTGAAACTTGCATACTAGGTGATGTAAACATCGACTGGAATAAAATCAACAGTTCCATACCCTCCCTGTCTAGAGCTTAGGCCGGCTAACATCTACCTGAAACCAGCTGGATGTATAAGTGAATTTAAGTACACTTTTATCTGCTCTTTTGCATATAGTACTGTATTTAATTTATTTATTTGTGTTTTTTACTAAATATTAACTTAACTGAAGTTGTGGCTGTCTCTCTACAGAGTACCTTTTAGAATTGCTGTGTAGCCATTGATAGCAGTGGGGGTAGTTTCAGTTCTTCACTGACATCCTGTCTTGCCTTATGTAAATGGTACATTTTGAGTTATTTCTGCTTAATGTCAGAGCTTTGGCTGGCTAACATCTACCTGAAATCAGCTGGACGTATAAGTGAATTTAAGTACACTTTTATCTGCTCCTTTGCTTATAGTACTGTGTTTAATTTATTTATTTGTGTTTTTCACTGAATATTAACTCAACTGAATTTGTGGCTGTCTCTCTACAGAGTACTTTTTAGAATTTCTGTGTAGCCATTGATAGCAGTGGGGGTAGTTTCAGCTCATCACTGACATCCTGTCTTGCCTTATATAAGTGGTACATTTTGAGTTATCTCTGCTTAATATCAGAGCTTTGGCTGGCTAACATCTACCTAAAATCAGCTGGATGTATAAGTTAATTTAAGTACACTTTTATCTGCTCTTTTGCATATAGTACTGTATTTAATTTATTTATTTGTGTTTTTCACTGAATATTAACTCAACTGAAGTTGTGGCTGTCTCTCTACAGAGTACTTTTTAGAACTTCTGTGTAGCCATTGATAGCAGTGGGGGGTAGTTTCAGATCAACACTGACATCCTGTCTTGCCTTATATAAGTTGGACATTTTGAGTTATCTCAGTTTAATATCAGAACTTTGGCCGGCTAACATCTACCTGAAATCAGCTGCACGTATAAGTGAATTTAAGTACACTTTTATCTGCTCTTTTGCATATAGTACTGTATTTATTTATTTGTGTTTTTCACTGAATATTAATGCAACTGACATTGTGGCTGTCACTCTACAGAGTATTTTTAGAATTTCTGTGTAGCCATTGATAGCAGTGGGGGTCGTTTCAGCTCATCACTGACATCCTGTCTTGCCTTATATAAGTGGCACATTTTGAGTTATCTCTGCTTAATAGCAGAGCTTTGGCAGGCTAACATCTACATGAAATCAGCAGGACGTATCAGTGAGGTTAAGTACACTTTTATCTGCTCTTTTGCATATAGCACTGTATTTATTTATTTGTTTTTTTTACTGAATATTAACTCAACTGAACTTGTGGCTGTCTCTCTACATAGTACTTTTTAGAATTTCTGTGTAGCCATTGATAGCAGTGGGGGTAGTTTCAGCTCATCACTGACATCCTGTCTTGCTTTATATAAGTTGTACATTTTCAGTTATCTCTGCCTAATATCAGAGCTTTCGCCGGCTAACATCTACCTGAAATCAGCCGGATGTATAAGTGAATTTAAGTACACTTTTATCTGCTCTTTTGCATATAGTACTGTATTTATTTCTTTGTGTTTTTCACTGAATATCAACTCAATTGAAGTAGTGGCGGTCTCTCTACATAGTACTGTTTAGAATTTCTGTGCAGCCATTGATAGCAGTGGGGGGGTAGTTTCAGCTCATCACTGACATCCTGTCTTGCCTTATATAAGTGGAACATATTGAGTTATCTCTGCTTAATATCAGAGCTTTGGCCAGCTAACATCTACCTGAAATCAGCTGGATGTATAAGTGAATTTAAGTACACTTTTATCTGCTCTTTGGCATTGTATTTAATTTATTTATTTGTGTTTTTCACTGAATATTAACTCAACTGAAGTTGTTGCTGTCTCTCTACAGAGTACTTTTTAGAATTTCTGTGTAGCCATTGATAGCAGTGGGGGGTAGATTCAACTCATCATTGACATCCTGTCTCGCCTTATTTAAGTGATACATTTTGAGTTATCTCTGCTTAATATCAGAGCTTTAGCCGACTAACATCTACCTGAAATCAGCTGGACGTATCAGTGAATTTAAGTACACTTTCATCTGCTTTTTTGCATATAGTACTGTCTTTAATTTATTTATTTGTGTTTTTCACTGAATTTTAACTCAGCTGAAGTTGTGGCTGTCTCTCTACAGAGTAGTTTTTAGAATTTCTGTGTAGCCATGAATAACAGTAGGGGGTAGTTTCAACTCATCACTGACATCCTGTCTTCCTTTTATAAGTGGTATATTTTGAATTATCTCTGCTTAATATCAGAGCTTTGGCCAGCTAACATCAAGACGTATAAATGAATTTAAGTACACTTTTATCTGCTCTTTTGCATATAGTACTGTATTTAATTTATTTATTTGTGTTTTTCACTGAATATTAACTCAACTGAAGTTGTGGCTGTCTCTCCACATAGTACTGTTTAGAATTTCTGTGTAGCCATTGATAGCAGTGGGGGTAGATTCAGCTAATCACGGACATCCTGTCTTGCCTTATATAAGTGGAACATATTGAGTTATCTCTGCTTAATATCAGAGCTTTGGCTGGATAACATCTACCTGAAATCAGCTGGATGTATAAGTCAATTTAAGTACACTTTTATCTGCTCTTTTGCATATAGTACTTTAATTTATTTATTTGTGTTTTTCACTGAATATTAACTCAACTGAATTTATGGCTGTCTCTCCACAGAGTACTTTTTAGAATTTCTGTGCAGCCATTGATATCAGTGGGGGGGGTAGTTTCAGCTCATCACTGACATCCTGTCTTGCCGAATATAAGTGGTACATTTTGAATTATCTCTGCTTAATATCAGAGCTTTGTCCAGCTAACATCTACCTGAAATCAGCTGGACGTATAAGTGAATTTAAGTACACTTTTATCTGCTCTTTTGCTTATAATACTGTATTTAATTTATTTATTTGTGTTTTTCACTGAATATTAACTCAACTGAAGTTGTGGCTGCCTCTCTACAGAGTACTTTTTAGAATGTCTTTGTAGCCATTGATAGCAGTGGGGGGGGGTAGTTTCAGCTCATCACTGGCACCCCTTCTTGCTTTATATAAGTAGTACATTTTGAATTATCTCTGCTTAATATCAGAGCTTTGGCCGGCTAACATCTATCTGAAATCAGCTGGATGTATAAGTGAATTTAAGTACACTTTTATCTGCTCTTTTGCATATAGTACTGTTTTTAATTTATTTATTTGTATTTTTCACTGAATATTAAGTCAACTGAAGTTGTGACTGTCGTTCTACAGTTAGTTCCCCACCCTCCCTGTTCTTGTTTTGTTATTAATGTTGGTGTCTTTGAAATTGCCCGCCCCTCTTGTAGATTTCTATTTGGATACTCCTTCTGGGCCCATCTCATTTTCTCACTCAACTGAGTGCAGCGAGATCATATTATGATTTCAGGCACTCCTACTGTGTGCAGAGAGTGCTTTTGGGAAGGACAACCCCTGTAGCCTCTTAATCCTGCTCTGTTCCTTCTTTAAAAAAAAAAGCAAAAATATATATATATCTTATTCATCTGCTCTTACTGTAACTGTCTTAGTTGCTCTTCTGTGTGCTGTTATCTGTTCAGTCGCTCTTACTCTGCACTTATTACTGCTTGTTAGTAGCCTTTTAATTTACTGCCTTCTGCACTTGTTTTTTAGTCAGTTGCTAATTTAATTGCATTTATTTGAACTGTATTTGCCGTAGTGTTGCTACACGCTCCAGTGTGCTGGCCTGCACTACAATTTGAATCATATTTACTGCTGTTTTAGCTGCCGTTCTGTAACAAAAACAATTATTCTAAGCTTGTTTCCTGCCTTTCCTGTACTAGTCAAGTCCAGATACAGACTTGCTGTATCCAGGACTGTTGGTAAGCTTCTGAGCCCCCCAAGCCTTTCCGTGTGGGAGGGAAGCCTTCTAGCTTATCAGTGGGAGTGGTAAGCATCAGGAAGCCTATCTACCACAAGAGGAGGGGTCCCTGGCCCAGAAATTGTAGCTATTGGCTGTTTGAGCAGTTTTTTTCCATCTCTTTCAACTTTCTGGTTTGAAAGCTGCACTTGTTCCTGTTTCCCACCTTTCCTATAGCTAGCCTAGTCCGGTTACACAGTTGCTGTATCCATGATTGTTAGTAAGCTTCTGAGTGCCCAAGCCTTTCTGTGTTGGAGGAAAGCCTTCTAGCTTATCAATGGGAGTAGTAAACACTAGGTAGCCTATCCTCCATGGGAAGAGTGAGTTTTGGCCCAGAAATTGTAGTTTATTTGGCCGTTTGGACAGTTTTCCATCTCTTTCAACTTGCTGGTTTAAAAGCCTACGTTTGTACTTGTTCCCCCCTTTCCTGTAACTAGTCTAGTCCAGGTATAGATTTGCTGTATTCCAGGACTCTTTGTAAGCTTCTGAGTCCCTCAAGCCTTTCTGTGTTGGAGGTAAGCCTTCTAGCTTATCAGTGGGAGTGGTAAGCACTAGGTAACCTGTCTACCATGAGAGGAGAGGTTCTTGGCCCAGAAATTGTAGTTTATTGACCATTTGGACAGTTTGTCCATCTCTTTCAACTTTCTGGTTTAAAAGACCACATCTACACTTGTTTCCCATCTTTCCTGTAACTAACCTACTGGGTAGCACTAGAAAGCCTTAAACTGATACAAGCCTTTTAACTTTGTTTAAATAATTTGTTTAACTGTTGTAGGCTACACACTAAAGTGCAATAGCCTTTTCTGATCGTTTGTAGTCGTTTAAAGCTGTTTTAAGTGTATTTTTTTTACTGTTTTTGCCTTATCTTTTCAAAAAAAAAACAAAATACAAATTCCTTGTTCCCCAACTTTCTAAGTTAGTATAGTCCAGTTTTCAGGCTAGTGTTGAATTCAGGGCTGTGAAACTAGTTTCTGAGTTGCCCATACCTTACTTGGATAGAAGGAAGTTTCTCTGTTCACCTGTGAGAGAGGGGAGCTTTGAGCAACCTGTCTGTCCCTGGAGGAGTAGTTTCAGCCCAGACATTAGTAGTTTATTGGCCATTTTGGGCTAATTTCTATCTCTTTCATTTCCCTACTATAAAAACTGCGTTTGCACGATTTTGTGCACCGGGCAGTGCCAGTTAGCAACAGTTAAATTATTCCGCGCTCCACTAAGTCTCCAATTCAGTTTTTCCCTTGAAACTAGTCTAACTCTCAACCTAAGAACTCAAAAAGCATCTTACAGCCCAGCACTTGCTCAGACCTAATAGCAAACGCTAATATACCCTGACACTGATTTCCCAGAAGGGCAAGGCTCTTTATTCACCCCTCACCTACCAAGCGACTAAGCAGCTCACCCTACTATTCAGGCATGACCAAAGGGCAACTTCAGGTGCACTCTCCAGTCCAGCTGGTGAATCTGGGTATACTGAGGCAATGTTAAAACACTAACATATGTGAGAGATGCAATTATACAGCCAAACTGGCAGCTAAGCTGTCTCCACCCAAGACTGGAGCAAACAGTCAAGAGAAGAAGGTTAACACTTGCACCACAACTCTAGCCGCACACAGACCTACTAAAACAGCACTGGCAAGAAATACACACAAATATACAAAATCATACTCAGAGGCTCTAAATAAAAACCTGCAAAAGCATCAGAGACCTCCAAAGCAGACACCCAAACAACCTGCACTTCTCGTCACAAACCAGACAACACATAAAACACAAAATCAGTGTGCCTCGCAATCACAGCCCTTAAGGCGAAATAACATACCTAACACACTAGTAATAGGTGACTCTATAGTCATGCACACTGACGTCCCACTCACTAGACTGGACAAGCAGTAAGTTACTGTTAGCTGCCTGTCAGGAGCCAGAATCCGCCACATAACACAAACACTCAGGTCACTCCAGAACAAATACAAATATGACACCGTCATTGTTCATGTTGGTGTGAATGACCTGCGATGTACCTCCCTGGACTACATGAAAAGAGACATGGAAGAGCTCTCTGATCATGTAGCCCAGGCTGGTATGACCCTGACCCTGAGTAGTATCCTGCCCTCACCAAGAATGATACCTCAGTATAAAGAAAAAATTATCAATTTCAACAATTGGTTAAGCTTCTGGTGTCATTCAAAGGGGATCCAGTGTCTGTCAGCCTGTGACAACATGCTCGACAAGCTGCTTTGCTTCACAAGAGACGGCTTGCACCTGTCATTCCTAGGCTTTCGAATACTGGCCAAGGCTCTTGCTGCCCCCATAGTGCCTTTTTTAGGCAAGGCTCAAAAGTCAAACCCACCTCTTTAAACAGCACAATTAACAAAAAACTGAGGGTTATGCTACTCAATGCCAGGAGTTTAAATCTCAAAATGCACGCACTCGAAGCACTCCTCAGTATGGAGAATGTTGACATATATGCAGTAACTGTGTGCAGAGAGTGCTTTAAGGAAGGACAACCCCTGTAGCCTCTTAATCCTGCTCTGTTCCTTCTTTCAAAAAAAAAACAAAAAAATATATATATCTTATTCATCTGCTCTTACTGTAACTGTCTTAGTTGCTCTTCTGTGTGCTGTTATCTGTTCAGTCGCTCTTACTCTGCACTTATTACTGCTTGTTAGTAGCCTTTTAATTTACTGCCTTCTGCACTTGTTTTTTAGTCAGTTGCTAATTTAATTGCATTTATTTGAACTGTATTTGCCGTAGTGTTACTACACGCTCCAGTGTGCTGGCCTGCACTACAATTTGAATCATATTTACTGCTGTTTTAGCTGCCTTTCTGTAACAAAAACAATTATTCTAAGCTTGTTTCCTGCCTTTCCTGTACTAGTCAAGTCCAGATACAGACTTGCTGTATCCAGGACTGTTGGTAAGCTTCTGAGCCCCCCAAGCCTTTCCGTGTGGGAGGGAAGCCTTCTAGCTTATCAGTGGGAGTGGTAAGCATCAGGAAGCCTATCTACCACAAGAGGAGGGGTCCCTGGCCCAGAAATTGTAGCTATTGGCTGTTTGAGCAGTTTTTTTCCATCTCTTTCAACTTTCTGGTTTGAAAGCTGCACTTGTTCCTGTTTCCCACCTTTCCTATAGCTAGCCTAGTCCGGTTACACAGTTGCTGTATCCATGATTGTTAGTAAGCTTCTGAGTGCCCAAGCCTTTCTGTGTTGGAGGAAAGCCTTCTAGCTTATCAATGGGAGTAGTAAACACTAGGTAGCCTATCCTCCATGGGAAGAGTGAGTTTTGGCCCAGAAATTGTAGTTTATTTGGCCGTTTGGACAGTTTTCCATCTCTTTCAACTTGCTGGTTTAAAAGCCTACGTTTGTACTTGTTCCCCCCTTCCCTGTAACTAGTCTAGTCCAGGTACAGATTTGCTGTATTCCAGGACTCTTTGTAAGCTTCTGAGTCCCTCAAGCCTTTCTGTGTTGGAGGGAAGCCTTCTAGCTTATCAGTGGGAGTGGTAAGCACTAGGTAACCTGTCTACCATGAGAGGAGAGGTTCTTGGCCCAGAAATTGTAGTTTATTGACCATTTGGACAGTTTGTCCATCTCTTTCAACTTTCTGGTTTAAAAGACCACATCTACACTTGTTTCCCATCTTTCCTGTAACTAACCTACTGGGTAGCACTAGAAAGCCTTAAACTGATACAAGCCTTTTAGCTTTGTTTAAATAATTTGTTTAACTGTTGTAGGCTACACACTAAAGTGCAATAGCCTTTTCTGATCGTTTGTAGTCGTTTAAAGCTGTTTTAAGTGTATTTTTTTACTGTTTTTGCCTTATCTTTTAAAAAAAAAACAAAATAAAAATTCCTTGTTTCCCAACTTTCTAAGTTAGTATAGTCCAGTTTTCAGGCTAGTGTTGAATTCAGGGCTGTGAAACTAGTTTCTGAGTTGCCCATACCTTACTTGGATAGAAGGAAGTTTCTCTGTTCACCTGTGAGAGAGGGGAGCTTTGAGCAACCTGTCTGTCCCTGGAGGAGTAGTTTCAGCCCAGACATTAGTAGTTTATTGGCCATTTTTGGGCTAATTTCTATCTCTTTCATTTCCCTACTATAAAAACTGCGTTTGCACGATTTTGTGCACCGGGCAGTGCCAGTTAGCAACAGTTAAATTATTCCGCGCTCCACTAAGTCTCCAATTCAGTTTTTCCCTTGAAACTAGTCTAACTCTCAACCTAAGAACTCAAAAAGCATCTTACAGCCCAGCACTTGCTCAGACCTAATAGCAAACGCTAATATACCCTGACACTGATTTCCCAGCAGGGCAAGGCTCTTTATTCACCCCTCACCTACCAAGCGACTAAGCAGCTCACCCTACTATTCAGGCATGACCAAAGGGCAACTTCAGGTGCACTCTCCAGTCCGGCTGGTGAATCTGGGTATACTGAGGCAATGTTAAAACACTAACATATGTGAGAGATGCAATTATACAGCCAAACTGGCAGCTAAGCTGTCTCCACCCAAGACTGGAGCAGACAGTCAAGAGAAGAAGGTTAACACTTGCACCACAACTCTAGCCGCACACAGACCTACTAAAACAGCACTGGCAAGAAATACACACAAATATACAAAATCATACTCAGAGGCTCTCAATAAAAACCTGCAAAAGCATCAGAGACCTCCAAAGCAGACACCCAAACAACCTGCACTTCTCGTCACAAACCAGACAACACATAAAACACAAAATCAGTGTGCCTCGCAATCACAGCCCTTAAGGCGAAATAACATACCTAACACACTAGTAATAGGTGACTCTATAGTCATGCACACTGACGTCCCACTCACTAGACTGGACAAGCAGAAAGTTACTGTTAGCTGCCTGTCAGGAGCCAGAATCCGCCACATAACACAAACACTCAGGTCACTCCAGAACAAATACAAATATGACACCGTCATTGTTCATGTTGGTGTGAATGACCTGCGATGTACCTCCCTGGACTACATGAAAAGAGACATGGAAGAGCTCTCTGATCATGTAGCCCAGGCTGGTATGACCCTGACCCTGAGTAGTATCCTGCCCTCACCAAGAATGATACCTCAGTATAAAGAAAAAATTATCAATTTCAACAATTGGTTAAGCTTCTGGTGTCATTCAAAGGGGATCCAGTGTCTGTCAGCCTGTGACAACATGCTCGACAAGCTGCTTTGCTTCACAAGAGACGGCTTGCACCTGTCATTCCTAGGCTTTCGAATACTGGCCAAGGCTCTTGCTGCCCCATAGTGCCTTTTTTAGGCAAGGCTCAAAAGTCAAACCCACCTCTTTAAACAGCACAATTAACAAAAAACTGAGGGTTATGCTACTCAATGCCAGGAGTTTAAATCTCAAAATGCACGCACTCGAAGCACTCCTCAGTATGGAGAATGTCGACATATATGCAGTAACTGTGTGCAGAGAGTGCTTTAAGGAAGGACAACCCCTGTAGCCTCTTAATCCTGCTCTGTTCCTTCTTTCAAAAAAAAACAAAAAAATATATATATCTTATTCATCTGCTCTTACTGTAACTGTCTTAGTTGCTCTTCCGTGTGCTGTTATCTGTTCAGTCGCTCTTACTCTGCACTTATTACTGCTTGTTAGTAGCCTTTTAATTTACTGCCTTCTGCACTTGTTTTTTAGTCATTTGCTAATTTAATTGCATTTATTTGAACTGTATTTGCCGTAGTGTTACTACACGCTCCAGTGTGCTGGCCTGCACTACAATTTGAATCATATTTACTGCTGTTTTAGCTGCCTTTCTGTAACAAAAAAAAAATTATTCTAAGCTTGTTTCCTGCCTTTCCTGTACTAGTCAAGTCCAGATACAGACTTGCTGTATCCAAGACTGTTGGTAAGCTTCTGAGCCCCCCAAGCCTTTCCGTGTGGGAGGGAAGCCTTCTAGCTTATCAGTGGGAGTGGTAAGCATCAGGAAGCCTATCTACCACAAGAGGAGTGGTCCCTGGCCCAGAAATTGTAGCTATTGGCTGTTTGAGCAGTTTTTTTCCATCTCTTTCAACTTTCTGGTTTGAAAGCTGCACTTGTTCCTGTTTCCCACCTTTCCTATAGCTAGCCTAGTCCGGTTACACAGTTGCTGTATCCATGATTGTTAGTAAGCTACTGAGCGCCCAAGCCTTTCTGTGTTGGAGGAAAACCTTCTAGCTTATCAATGGGAGTAGTAAACACTAGGTAGCCTATCCTCCATGGGAAGAGTGAGTTTTGGCCCATAAATTGTAGTTTATTTGGCCGTTTGGACAGTTTTCCATCTCTTTCAACTTGCTGGTTTAAAAGCCTACGTTTGTACTTGTTCCCCCCTTTCCTGTAACTAGTCTAGTCCAGGTACAGATTTGCTGTATTCCAGGACTCTTTGTAAGCTTCTGAGTCCCCCAAGCCTTTCTGTGTTGGAGGGAAGCCTTCTAGCTTATCAGTGGGAGTGGTAAGCACTAGGTAGCCTGTCTACCATGAGAGGAGAGGTTCTTGGCCCAGAAATTGTAGTTTATTGACCATTTGGACAGTTTGTCCGTCTCTTTCAACTTTCTGGTTTAAAAGACCACATCTACACTTGTTTCCCATCTTTCCTGTAACTAACCTACTGGGTAGCACTAGAAAGCCTTAAACTGATACAAGCCTTCTAGCTTTGTTTAAATAATTTGTTTAACTGTTGTAGGCTACACACTAAAGTGCAATAGCCTTTTCTGATCATTTGTAGTCGTTTAAAGCTGTTTTAAGTGTATTTTTTTACTGTTTTTGCCTTATCTTTTCAAAAAAACAAAATAAAAATTCCTTGTTTCCCAACTTTCTAAGTTCGTATAGTCCAGTTTTCAGGCTAGTGCTGAATTCAGGGCTGTGAAACTAGTTTCTGAGTTGCCCGTACCTTACTTGGATAGAAGGAAGTTTCTCTGTTCACCTGTGAGAGAGGGGAGCTTTGAGCAACCTGTCAGTCCCTGGAGGAGTAGTTTCAGCCCAGATCTTAGTAGTTTATTGGCCATTTTGGGCTAATTTCTATCTCTTTCATTTCCCTACTATAAAAACCGCGTTTGCACGATTTTGTGCACCGGGCAGTGCCAGTTAATTATTCCCGGCTCCACTAAGTCTCCAATTCAGTTTTTCCCTTGAAACTAGTCTAACTCTCAACCTAAGAACTCAAAAAGCATCTTACAGCCCAGCACTTGCTCAGACCTAATAGCAAGCACTAATATACCCTGACACTGATTTCCCAGCAGGGCAAGGCTCTTTATTCACTCCTCACCTACCAAGCGACTAAGCAGCTCACCCTACTATTCAGGCATGACCAAAGGGCAACTTCAGGTGCACTCTCCAGTCCAGCTGGTGAATCTGGGTATACTGAGGCAATGTTAAAACACTAACATATGCGAGAGATGCAATTATACAGCCAAACTGGCAGCTAAGCTGTCTCCACCCAAGACTGGAACAGACAGTCAAGAGGAGAAGGTTAACACTTGCACCACAACTCTAGCCGCACACAGACCTACTAAAACAGCACTGGCAAGAAATACACACAAATACACAAAATCATACTCAGAGGCTCTAAATAAAAACCTGCAAAAGCATCAGAGACCTCCAAAGCAGACACCCAAACAACCTGCACTTCCCGTCACAAACCAGACAACACATAAAACACAAAATCAGTGTGCCTCGCAATCACAGCCCTTAAGGCGAAATAACATACCTAACACACTAGGAATAGGTGACTCTATAGTCATGCACACTGACGTCCCACTCACTAGACTAGACAAGCAGAAAGTTACTGTTAGCTGCCTGTCAGGAGCCAGAATCCGCCACATAACACAAGCACTCAGGTCACTCCAGAACAAGTACAAATATGACTCTGTCATTGTTCATGTTGGTGTGAATGACCTGCGATGTACCTCCCTGGACTACATGAAAAGAGACATGGAAGAGCACTCTGGCTGGTATGACCCTGACCCTGAGTAGCATCCTGCCCTCACCAAGAATGATACCTCAGTATAAAGAAAAAATGATCAATTTCAACAATTGGTTAAGCTTCTGGTGTTATTCAAAGGGGATCCAGTGTCTGTCAGCCTGTGACGACATGCTCGACAAGCTGCTTTGCTTCGCAAGAGATGGCTTGCACCTGTCATTCCTAGCCTTTCGAATACTGGCCAAGGCTCTTGCTGCTCCCATAGTGCCTTTTTTAGGCAAGGCTCAAAAGTCAAACCCACCTCTTTAAACAGCACAATTAACAAAAAACTGAGGGTTATGCTACTCAATGCCAGGAGTTTAAATCTCAAAATGCACGTGCTCAAAGCACTCCTCAGTATGGAGAATGTCGACATATATGCAGTAACTTAAACCTGGTTCAAGGCTCCAGAGAGCACCCCAGTACTACCATGCTACAACTCATACCACACGTTTTGGCCACAGAACATGGACAGAAACACAAAAGGAGGGGGTGTATCCATATTCATCAAGGATACCTACACCTCCAGGTTAGTGGTGCAGCATGATACCTCTGAGATCATCCATGTGCAACTAACATCGGGCAAATCTGCAATGCAAATTGTGGCCTGCTACAGATCACCCTCCATGACCCAGGACCACCACTCCACCTTTCTGGAGACACTGGAAAACATGAAGGTCCTACCAAATACCCTGATATTGGGCGATTTCAATTACCCTACCATTCACTGGGAAAACTACTCGAGTACAAATTCCCAGGCCCAGCACTTCCAGGAATTCATCAACTCAAATGCCTTAGATCAGCTGGTAAACTCTCCTGCCAAAAGTGAAAATATATCGGACCTGGTCATCACCAACATGGGCGACAGGTGTTCCACACCGGAGGTCAACCCATCACTGGTTAGATCAGACCATAAACTAATCACTGTGGATGTTCACACCCCAACACCACCCCCAACTAAGGAAACCACAGTAAAAAACTTTTCCAAAGCAAACTTCACCTTACTTAAGACAGAGGTGGTAAGTTTCACAGCCCTCACGCTAAAGGATAACGCTGCCCAAGATGCAGAAACATTTACAAATGCACTCTATGAGCACCTACAAGGATGCATGGATTGTGCCATCCCTAGCAAAACCAAGACTCACTCCTCTAAGAGAAGGAAACCAGTTTGGTGGACCCCTGCAATAAACAGGCTATACAATAGAAGGAGGAAATTAATTCAGAAAAAAAGCAAATCCCAAGAAGGAAAGACATCCCTGATCAGTATCAGTAAGAAACTGAGGTCCCTCATGAAATCATCCAAGGCTAACTTCAAAAGAAAAATAGCCAAGGATTCAAAAGATAACCACAAAGCCTTCTTTAGCTATGTTAAGAATCTAAGTGGCAACTCACAGATATGCACTGAACTAGTACAAAATATACTGAACCTACTGATATTGCCAACATCCTGGCAGATAGATTCAGTGCAAACTTCACCCCCTCTCACCTCCAAAAGGGCCCACAACAATATCGGAAAAGTGTAGTGTCCCAAAAACCACAGGTGCACAGGTGAAAATAGCCCTTTCAAAAGCCAAAAAGCACAGCGTCAATGGGATCAGATGGTGGCCCAGGCTACGTCTTGCACGAACTACAGAACAAACAAACCCCCCACCTAAACACACTGTTCAACCTCAGCCTCTCCACAGGCTACGTGCCCATAGAATGGTGCTCAGCAATGGTTATTCCTCTCGACAAAGGAGGGGCCACAACTGACCCTGGTAACTATCGCGCCATAAGCCTGACTAGCCTGGTCTGCAAGGCTATGGAGCGCATCATCATGGAAGTCATTAACAAAGACATTGGGAACCTCCAAACACTTGACCCAACCCAGTTCGGCTTTGTTAAGGGGAGATCATGTCTACTAAACTTGGTGGACTTCTTCGAGACAGTCACCAAGGCCATAGATGAGGGAAAGGTGGTTCACACAGCCTACCTTGATCTCACCAAGGCTTGCAACACCATTCCCCACTCGGGTATTACAGAAAAATTCACCAGCCTGAACATAAACCCCTATGCCAAGAGATGGGTTGCCAACTGGCTTACAGACAGAACTCACACGGTAAGAATAGCGGGCTCCAGGTCTGACTCTAAACCAGTCACAAGTGGTGTCCCGCAAGGCTCGGTCCTGGGACCCCTACTGTTCGGCATATACTTCTCAGAAGTACAGGCAAACACAGGAGGACTATGGCTAACCAAGTTCGCTGATGACTGCAAATTGGAAGCCATAATTGACTCTCCAGCTGACACGGACATCCTCCAAAAGGGCCTTACTGAGACAGACACCTGGTGTCAAAGTCATGGCCTCAAGCTAAATGCCAAAAAATGCATAGTCATCCCATTTGGGAAAAACAAAACACCCACAAATTACCACATAGGTGGCAGCCCCCTTAATACAGAGGAGGTAATAAGAGATCTGGGGACCCGGGTAGATAGTAATCTCTCCTTTGACAATCATATTGCCAAAGTAGTTAGGAAATCCATCTATGTGGCCCATCTAATTACTAAAGGGTTCACTTCTAGAAATAAAGAGGTTATAGTGCCCCTCTACTCGTCACTCATTAGACCCATCATAGAGTACAATGCCCCATTTGGGATGTACCTCACAAGACACTTCCAACAGCTGGAAAGACCACAAAAGTACCTCACCAAGAGGATTACTGGTCTCAAACATATGTCCTATGCAGCCTGACTGAAAAACCTCGGGCTGTACTCAGTGGCATATCGCTTACTCAGAGGTGATCTCTGCCTGACTTACAAAGACATGTCCAACTCAGAATTGATGGACATGCTCCACCTAAAGAAATCAAAGTTACTGTGAGCCATGCGCTCTAGTGAGCTAAACCTCACAACAACAATAAATAAAAACATGCTGGAGGGATAGATTCCTGTTACAGAGACTCCCCATGTTTTGGAACAAAATTCCAAATTACTTCAGGCAGAGCCCCTCACTAACACTCTTCAAGAGTAACCTTGACGAGTGGATGGGTAACAGAAAATACACCCCTGGGATCACTTCATTGGCTCTGCTTAACAGAGGATCAGTTAATTAATCAATGGGGCTGCGAAAGCTGACACACTCTGGCTAGGCTTATAAATGCCCTCGGGCAGGTAGCCTAGTACCTACCTATGAACTTATAAACCTCTTTAATTTTACTTAAGTAACCCACTCCATCACCAGACCCAATAAAACAAATCCCCCAGGATCCACTCTTGACTGGATCTTAGTCACCCATCCAAATAAAATTACCAACTCTGGCACCATCCCTGACTCTATTAGTGACCACCCCCAGCTTTAATTTACCGTGCTACCACCTCCCATCCCCACCAACATCAGTATATTCAGACCCACAACCTTAGTAAATTTGACCCCAAAACCTTCTCTAACTATCTCAAACAAATGAATTGGAACATTCTAAAAACCCTTCCACTTGATAAAGCCATAGACCACTTTAATTCTACTTACCTAGATGCTCTAAATTCCCTAGCTCCACCAAGGAAAAAAAAGAATAAAAACTATAACTGCCCCATGGCTCCCTAGCTCCACCAAGGAAAAAAAGAATAAAAACTATAACTGCCCCTTGGTTCCCTAGCTCCACCAAGGGAAAAAAGAATAAAAACTATAACTGCCCTTGGCTCCCTAGCTCCACCAAGGAAAAAAAAGAATAAAAACTATAACTGCCCCATGGCTCCCTAGCTTCACCAAGGAAAATAAAAATAAAAACTATAACTGCCCCTTAGCTCCCTAGTTCCACCAAGGAAAAAAAGAATAAAAACTATAACTGCCACTTGGCTCCCTAGCTCCGCCAAGGAAAAAAGAATAAAAACTATAACTGCCCCATGGCTCCCTAGCTTCACCAAGGAAAAAAAGAATAAAAACTATGACTACTCCATGGCTCCCTAGTTCCACCAAGGAAAAAAAGAATAAAAACTATAACTGCCCCGTGGCTCCCTAGCTCCACCAAGAAAAAAAAGAATAAAAACTATAACTGCCCCGTTGCTCCCTAGCTCCACCAAGGAAAAAAAGAATAAAAACTATAACTGCCCCTTGGTTCCCTAGCTCCACCAAGGGAAAAAAGAATAAAAACTATAACTGCCCTTGGCTCCCTAGCTCCACCAAGGAAAAAAAAGAATAAAAACTATAACTGCCCCGTGGCTCCCTAGCTTCACCAAGGAAAATAAAAATAAAAACTATAACTGCCCCTTAGCTCCCTAGTTCCACCAAGGAAAAAAAGAATAAAAACTATAACTGCCACTTGGCTCCCTAGCTCCGCCAAGGAAAAAAGAATAAAAACTATAACTGCCCCATGGCTCCCTAGCTTCACCAAGGAAAAAAAGAATAAAAACTATAACTACTCCATGGCTCCCTAGTTCCACCAAGGAAAAAAAGAATAAAAACTATAACTGCCCGTGGCTCCCTAGCTCCACCAAGAAAAAAAAGAATAAAAACTATAACTGCCCCATTGCTCCCTAGCTCCACCAAGGAAAAAGGAATAAAAACTATAACTGCCCCTTGGCTCCCTAGCTCTACCAAGGAAAAAAAGAATAAAATCTATAACTGCCACTTGGCTCCCCAGCTCTACTAAGGAAAAAAAGAATAAAAACTATAACTGCCCCTTGGCTCCCCAGCTCCACCAAGGAAAAAAAAGAATAAAAACTATAACTGCCCCTTGGCTAACCCAAGAAACAAAGCAAATTATGCACCAAAGAGACAAATCTTGGAAGCTTTACCAAAAGAATAAACATCCCAAAACCCTTCTCCAATATGCACAGCTCCGTAACTTTGCAAACAAAACAAATCTTCAAAGACAAAAAATCCTACTACACTTATCTCCAGTCCAGCCATCCCTAAAACCCTAGGTGTTTTTGGAACTCCATAAACTCACTCCTCAAACCAGGCTCCAAAAATAACCCCTGTCCTGAAAGAAGTAAATCTGACTTCGAATTAGCCTCACTATTCAACTATTTCTTTATAGAGTCAATATCCAACCTAACGAAAACTTTTCCCAACAACGACCCATCTCTCCAACATTCCACCTTATCTAAGTGTCCAAATAATTTCCCCCTTATGTTTGAGCTTAAACCTGTCTCCACTAACTACATAAAAAGACTTTTATCCAAACTTAAAGCCTGCTGCAATGCACCTGACAACATCCCCTCTTCCTTTCTCAGGTCTGCTGCCGATGGTTTAGCTCTCCCAATTAATATCCTGATTAACAGATCCATAAAGGAATCCTATGTCCTATGGCTTTCCACCTTTATTTTTTCACTCCACAAGGGAGGAAAAACACTAAGATTTCAAACTTCCGCCCTATAGCTCTTTTCTCTCCAATCTCCAAAATCCTAGAAAAATCCTTCCACCTCCAACTTATGCCTTTTCTGACTAAAAACGAACTTCTTACCCCCTACGTAACATGGCTTCTGACCAGGACATAGCACCATAACAGCTCTACTCTCATTCTTAGAAACTGTCAATCAAGCCCAGGATTCTGGGACCTTAGTATCCACAGTGCTCCTAGATCTCTCTAAAGCATTCAATACTGTTTCCCATAAGCACCTTCTAAGTCACCTCTCAGACCTAAATCTCTACCAAAACACACTTTCCTGGTTCTCAAGCTATCTGTCAGATAGATATCAGGCTGTGAAATGGAAAAAAGGCACCTCACCTTTCTTACCCATTCCTACTGGAGTACCACAGGGGTCCATTCTTGGACCAATGCTGTTTAATCTTTATCAATGACTTTCACTCTGCTATTCCTACTGCCAAAGTCATCCAATATGCAGATGACTCTACACTTGTCTGCTCTGCCTCTAACCTCCCTGAAATTCTATCTAAAACTCCGACTGCCTTCTCAACGACTGCGATAAGGATGCGCCAAAGTCACCTTTCTCTCAATGCTAACAAATCTAAAATACTACTATTCACACCTTCAAAATCTTTCTCTTTTGATAAAAATTCCTTCCAATGCCTTAGTCAAACCAACTCTCTAATTGAAGTTGTACTCTTTGCCAAACTACTCCGTGTAACTATAGACAAACACCTCAAGTTCGACATCCATATTCAGCAAAATATAAATAAAACCCACCAAAAATTAGGTATGCTATACAGGAACACCCACTTCCTCTGTACTTCTACCAGGCATACTCTGGCCTCCTCTTACCTCCTTCCCTCCCTTCTGTACCCTGCTACTAACTAACCTATCCTCTTCCATCTGTTTCATCTATAGACAAACACCTCAAGTTCGACATCCATATTCAGCAAAATATAAATAAAACCCACCAAAAATTAGGTATGCTATACAGGAACACCCACTTCCTCTGTACTTCTACCAGGCATACTCTGGCCTCCTCTTACCTCCTTCCCTCCCTCCCTTCTGTACCCTGCTACTAACTAACCTATCCTCTTCCATCACTTCCAAACTTGAAAGCTGTTATAACAAAATTTCTAAATTTACCACCAAAGTCAAACATTCCACTCATCACTGTGTTACCCTCCAGTCCCTCAACTGGTTAGAATTCGCAAATTATCTGGTCTTCCTCCAGCTCACTACAGCACAAAGACTAATATTTAATCCAACCAAATGCCCCACTCTAACTTCCTTCCCCATACACCCCAAATAGAACTTTCAGATCTGAACAACAAAACTTAATTACTGTCCACAAACCTGAACGTCCTGCTGGACAACTTCTCCTCTCCTTCTCCTGGGGTAAGAAATGGAACTCTCTCCCTTCCACACTAAGGACAGTGTGAAACACAAACAACTTCAAAACTCAGCTTTACACCTACCTCTCCTCCAAATGGAAATGTAACTGCATTCTCCCTACCTACAACTCTTTAACAAAAGCCCCTGGGAGGGTATCCTCCTGAGTTCCTAAGCAGCTTATAGCTGGCCATAACCTTCTATAGCTAATTCTCATGCAATCTCTCACACTCTGTAAATATTGTAAATAGCTTTGACTTTTGACTTTAACTGTGTGAATTTATTAAAATGTATCTGCACGATATTTTTCCACTATGGGCAACATTGCTCACACTTTGTATTATTTGATATGTATTTGTACTTGTATTTTTATTTTTATTGGACTGCTATCTTTACTGTAATCTGTTTCATGGAGCTTTTCTCCCCAGGCCTCCACTGAAAATGGGCTCTCTGGGCCCAGTGGACTTCCCTGGTAGTCAAACAGGAAATAAATAAATAAAACCTTTCCTCACTTATTAGTGCCTGTATCTACCTCTGTTTACCACATGTTGGCACTACAAATGCTTACTAATGAGGACTCTAGATGCAGCCATTTTAGCTCTCTAATTAGAAACAAGACTTGTCATTACTGTTAGCCATCCAGAAAAATTTAAGGGATATATGTAAAGTGAGCATCTATTGGTAACATTCCAGTCCTCTTGAGTTTTGTCTGTCATTAAACACGGATGTAGTTGCTGGTGGCAGTGTGCATAATAGTACCTATTATACCATGACCCCCCATTAATATTCCAAAACGTGCACGCTGATTGGTCAGCGTGCAAGTTGTAAATCGACTTATACTAATGGAAAAAGGTCCGGTCAACCAGACTTTTTCCATTAGTATAAGTCTTTTTTAAAACACTGTCTCGCTATGTTAAAGGAGTTTAGCATAGCGAGACAGGTTTAAAAAAGCAATGGAGATCTCCGTTGCTTTTATTAAAGCTGTCTCGCTATGTTAAACTCCTTTAACATAGCGAGACAGTGTATAAAAAGCAACGGAGATCTTGCTTTCTCCGTTGCTTTTTTTTTTTAACCTGTCTCGCTATGTTAAATGGGTTTAACATAGCGAGACAGCTTTAAAATAAGCAACGGAGATCTCATTTAACATAGTGAAACAGTTTGTAAAAAGCAACGGAGATGTTGCTTTCTCCGTTGCTTTTTTTAAAGCTGTCTTGCTATGTTAAACCCATTTAACATAGCGAAACAGTAAAAAGCAATGGAGATCTTGCTTTCTCCATTGCTTTTGCCCATAGCTCTGATGTACTGCGTAAGCATACGCATGCGCAGTACATCAGAACTGCCACAGAATACCAGACAGCTGCGGAAGGGCAGCAAGGAGGCATTATACAATGCCATTATTTAAGAAAAGTATTTTTTTTTCTTAAATAATGTCATTGTATAATAGCAATAACCCACGCCTGGGTGTGGGTAATGCCAGATTTACCCACGGTTGGCTTTGTTTACGCCCTCGTGACCAAACCACGCCAACCGTGGGTAAATCCAGCATTACCCACACCCAGGCGTGGGTTATTGCTATAATCTAACATTATCTTAGGCATACATTTGTAGCATTTCATGTTTAAGGTCTCCTTATTATACTTTGTCCTATATGGTCTGAAGAAATAGATGATAGGTGAATGTCAAAATAAACACTCTAAATCAAAGTCATGTTGTCCCACTCCCCTTCAATAAACACACATCACACAGAATGATGTTTGACGACCTTTATTAACTTCCATAGCATAACTTTATTAACCAATATTATTTATTAACCATTATTATTTGTTAATCACAATAGAAACATCCATATAACTGATATTAATCACATCATAAACATCCATATAACGATTAACTAGTGCAGCGTGGCCTCGCTCACCCTGACCCAATAAGCAGTGTCCTTACTTCCACTCACTTATTTAACTTATCAAGCAGCATCCAACTGCTCACTTTGCTTTCCCAACTCATTGAAATGAACATCCAACACCAGAAGAGAAGGGGGAACAGAAGAGGGCAATCCTGCCCCTCTTCTCCACCCTACCCAAACTTATAAAATAACTACAGTCCCCATTGTTCCACAAAAAAGGGAGGGAGAGTGGGTAGCAAGTTTATGCAAAAATGTGATTCCTTATCAAGTTACACTTGCATAAAATCCATTAAGCCCCTCCCTACCCTTACCTCATTTCCTCCCACTCATCCTACATTGCCATTTAACCCTTTCACCCCCCCCCCACACCTTACTTCCCCTACCCTCTTAATTAACACTGATATTTCTACCTAGCCCTGACCTGAAGATGTCCCTGGACAAATTGGTTTGTTACCAAACCTCATTTGTTACAAAGCAGATTTTATTTGCTTTTATTTTTGAGGCATATAGACTACAGAAACCTCTTGTATTTTTTTTCTAACTTAATGTTAAAAGACTTGAATGTTAGCAATATCATTGCCCCAAAGAAGTACAAAAGGGATTAGTTTTGAGCTACTAATGCAGAATTGTTTATAGAGCTAGTTGAATAATCTATGTACAAAAATGAGGCATTGGAAAGTTAATAGCATCATTTTAGCACAAGTAATATAACTGTAACTTTTCAGGCTGGACGCAAACACTTCAGAAGCTATGGGCAACTTACACTCTCCGACAGCTGTCTACTTCCCCCTAACCTGCCTTTCCTCTCCTATCCTTACCCCCAGTTGCATTTATTAAATTGATTCCCCACCATAGTCACACATTACTGCTTTACCTGATTCCATGGAATGAACCTCTATATGTTACCATTGCACATCAGCCATTTATGTAGATACAATCCAAGTCGCTGCTGCTTGCAGAAATGGTTGTTTTTTTTCTGTCCTTCTAAGCAATGCTTTTGTTATTTCTGTGATGCTCTTCATTAATTTGTATGTTCAGAGTCTTAAGATTACCAAAGTTTTCTCTGATAATAGGAGCACTGTTTGCTCACAGCCATACTTGCATTACTTTCCCTTTATAAATGCCTATTCAGCGGTCACTTTTTTCTTTAGGTCCAGCTAAACAATTTAAATGATAAATTTATCATAACTTTGAGCCAACTCTCAAGCTCTTACTATGGAATCAAATAGGTATAACACAGAAAAAGTGTACATGACCATAAATTTGCTAAAACATGAAGAAACAGTATAAGCACATATTTTCATACATATGCCAGATATCCTTAAACCCTGTTCAGAGAATCCCTTGTGTTTTTTGTGTGAGTATTTTTATAGATATATCAGTACATATATGTCTCTCTCTCTCTCTATATATATATATATACATTTATATGTATATATATATATATATATATATATATATATATATATATATATGTGTGTGTGTGGTTTACCATCAAAATTATGAATGAAGGTTCGATAACAATGGTATGTCAAATTACAGCTGGCTGAATCCCGTGTTGCTGAACCTTCCCGGTTCAGTGAATACACTGTGCATTCACACATATTTGGTCGATCTTGTAACTAGAGATAGTGCTACAGTGGGGATTGGGAAATTTACCCCTCTCCCACTGTAGTGTGATCTCGGAGTTGGAAAATATAATTTGCAGGGGGTGTGGGGGTTGCCGAGGGGCTTTCTCCCCTGCAAAAACATGTAGTTCAGGGTTGTACAGAACATCCGTACTGCTGACAGTTAAAACTTACATCACTGATTTGACAGGTGTAGGGTAAACAGTATGTCGAATAATGCCAAACTCAAGTAATCGGCATGATGTTCGACATACTGACTTAGTCAGTGTTCTGTGTTCAGTGTTGTGGGTCGATACAATGAACGCTTTTTGTTTTGTCTGTTGCAGTTTTGATAGTAAACCTATATAGATAGTATAGATATATGGCTGGATGTCGTTTGACTGAATGCTCATTTATATGAATCACAAAAGGCTGAACTCATTTAACTGAAAAGTTATTTGACTGAAAACTCATTTTTACAGTATATTTATTGTGTAGAATGTTTTCTGTCAATTGTGATTCTGTCTCATTCATATGAGTTTTTGAGCAGTTGTTTTCAGTGATTTCTGATTTACTCACATGAGCATTCAGTCAAAGGACACAGATCCGTGTGTGTGTGTGTGTGTGTGTGTGTGTGTGTGTGTGTGTGTGTGTGTGTGTGTGTGTGTGTGTGTGTGTGTGTGTGTGTGTGTGTGTGTGTGTGTGTGTGTGTGTGTGTGTGTGTGTGTGTGTGTGTGTGTGTGTGTGTGTGTGTGTGTGTGTATATGTATATATATATATATATATATATATATAGCATTATGCTAGATAATTCTTTTAATGAGCACATTAAGTATCATTTGAGTGTTCTGCCACACTAGGCATAGTAGACACAGATCCTAGCAGTAAGATAGTTCATAGGGCTTCTGAGAGATGAAATCAGCTATAAACTGTGACTTGCCCTACAACTCTGATTGATTTAAAGGCTTTGTCACTATTTCAAAATAAACCACCAAACCTTTGGCAAAAGTACAGAATGAAGCTGCCTTATATTTCTTCCTTTCTTCAGCCCTACCAGGGTTTGAATCCCTCTTATGGACAGTTAATTATCCTATGTACAGATAACACTTCCCACACATAGCAGCATATAATAAGCAAACAACTTATGCAAGGATGTCAAATAACTAGTCAGCACAGTAGAAATATCTGATAGCTATATTACCGTCTTGTCCTCTTGGAGCCTGCCAGAACTGAATCTACTTACAATCAGGAAAATCTCGGTGTCTACATACATTGTAAGGTTACATTATTTCTTTATTTTCTGTCATTGGATTCATCAGCTTGAATATCCACAAAGTGACCTCTCAGTTACCTGTTGCTGAATGCATGTTTTTGGAAACAGAAAATATTGAAGTGTAGTTATAATATTAGTTATTTATGCACTGCAAGCCATTCTACCAGTTCACCAAGATAGAGTGGCTTGAATGCATGTTTTAAAGCCAAAAACATTGAATTGTTGTTACAATAAATTATTTATAGACTGTCTGCTGTTTTGTCTGCTCATCAAAATAGAGTGACTAAAACTAAAAGCAGCCATTCATTCAATTTATTGTAGCTTTTCAGTTCTTTGAAAAAAAGTTGTAGAAATCTATCCTTCAGTTACTAGGAGGGCAGTCATGTGACTGTTTGCATCAGCAATGCCTGAGACCGTGAGGTAATTAATGCATCAGCACTGCCTGAGACCGTGAGGTAATTAATGACACAAGTTATTTCTGCATAACTTGTATGCTGTTGACTACATGAGTTGTTAACTAATTACAATGGATTTTCCTAGCTGTTACCCCCGTCATTATTATTGTTATTATGTTACTTTAATCTTTGACAAACGTGATGAAGGTAGTACTGATGCTTATTGCTTACTGCTTTTCTGTTTTTGTGTTTCTGCACTTTGAGGTGTAGATAAATTCCATTATCTTGTCTTGTTAAGGCTAAAAGTGCTGCATTCATGAGAAGTGAAAGATAAATTGCGATAACCTCATTTATTATACTGCAAGTCTTTGTATGATATTGAACCACTGCCTGTGTGATTTGGAGAAAACAATCTGGCTAATTTAAATTATTCAACAGCTATTACATTTAAAGTGATTAGTGGTGCTACAAACTTTAGCAGCATTTACTAACGGGATTATGCTGCCCTGGAGGTTGGCAGTTGGATGGTTATACTGAGCAACTGTAAGTTAACGTACCATAACCTGCTTTAAGTTAAGACTGTAAGGCTGAATAGGACATCATACTTGTAACTTAGTGTTCTAAGCAAAGCCTTTTGGTTAACACGAACTATCTTACTGCTAGGATCTGCGTCTACTATGCCTAGTGTGGCAGAATACTCAAATGATACTTAATGTGCTCATTAAAAGAATTATCTAGAACAATGCAACATTATATCTCAGTAGTTAGTAAACAGTAATACTTTTCTTATGACAAATAACAGTATCTAAAAGCATCTATAGTGGTGTTTATTAGTCCCCCTAGAATAACTCATGTTCATAGGTGTATACTAGGCTAATGACTGCTGGGACCTTTATAAGCCTAGCTGTGCAACCCAAATGTGACCCACAAGTTATATCTATTAGACTTTTTTATGGGGGTGATTGTTGGTTATGACTTGATTTACTGACCACCTGTGTCCATCAGAGATGTGCGTGCCAGACGAGGGATGAATTTTTGATTTCCCATTTAGTGGTCCAAGTTATGCTTAAATAGGGTTAGGGACGGACTTTGTTTCACACTGATGGGGAGCCTATGTCAGAGAAATGGAATTCACTGAGATACATATCTGTCCCTCCAACATGTCCTGTTTCTGTTGCATTCAAAATGTAGATATTTAAATCTAGTAGTTCTGATGCTGTTTGTTTTGTGGATGTGCAAAAGGTTCATCAGAGTGGGGTCCAGCAATGCCTCGTATGTCAGGCATAGGTCACCTCTCAGTGGTCTGTAGGAGACTGAGTGTAGAGATGGGACACTGAGATGATCTGTATAGGACAGTGTTTTTATGTCCTGTTTTCTTTTTGTTAGGAACCTTTGTAGGAGTTCCATTTGCTGCATGTGTCTGGTCAGATACATACCGAAGGGGGCATTATACTCAGTGATGGGTGTGATGAGGGCCAAGTATAGTGGTAAAATAACTTCCCTGGACCTAGGTGCCATGCACTTACTTATAAGCTGAGTAACATAGAAGGATTTCCTTCCTACATTTTATACATGTTGATCAAAGGCCAGGTTACTGTCTACATGTGTTCTCAGATACCTAACTAGCGGGCAAGTTCTCTGGGGTGTTTGGCTTTGGCACCAGTCATTTGTCTGTGTAAGACCCGCTTGTAAAATGTTAGCATCTTGGGAGATTCTATGACTGCTCACATTTGGCAATCATCTGCAAACTTGGTTAGCCAGAAACCTTTGATATTGGCCTTGACTTCTGAGATGTAGATGCCACCACAGTGA
Organism: Protopterus annectens; assembly: GCF_019279795.1. Lineage (NCBI taxonomy): Eukaryota > Metazoa > Chordata > Ceratodontiformes > Protopteridae > Protopterus > Protopterus annectens. Next base: position 1,128,621,584 of record NC_056748.1, on the reverse strand, counting down.
TTTGTTCTTGGAGTTCTGGTAGATACAGCAGCCTCTATACAGCCATTGACAGAATTTCTGTGAACAAGTTATTGACATTTATTTATAGATATTTGTTGATTAGGAAAGTTCACAGGGTCAGAAACCCATTTTCAGTGGAGGCCCGGGGAGAAAAGCTCCACAGACAATTTGCACAAAGTATCAAATTTAAGAAAAAGTAGCATCAAAATAGCATATTACAGTACATTTAAATATAGAGAAATATTACAGTACACTTGAAACTTTACACTTCTTCTTTTTTCTGCTTTTCCCTGTTAGGGGTTGCCACAGTGGATCACCTGTCTGCTCATGATTGGCAGTAGAGTTTTATGGTGTCAAGTTGCCAGCCCGGTGCCCAACCTTCCATGGAAGGCACACATACACATGCACTTAAGCCTAGGGCCAATTTAGAGTGTCCAATCCACCTAGAGCATGTCTTTGGGATGTGGGAGGAAACTGGAGCACCCAGAGGAAACCCACGCAACCACAGGGAGGACGTGCAGACTCCACCCAGAAGGCACCCCAGCCGAGGATCGAACCAGAAAACCTCTTCCTGTGAGGTGACAAAGCTAACCGGTGTACCACTGTGGCCACCCTAGTTGAAAGTTTACACTAGTGCAAAAAATTTGCACAGCAATATATAACATGGAGATTAGTTGCAACCATATATCAAATATACTTTATGGGGTATACGTCATATAATCAAACATCCAAATGTTCAACTTTCATATGGCGGAGGCCATATGATCGAACATCTGAATGTTCAAAAATGTTAAAACAAAAAAATAAACAAACAAAAAAAACTAAACAGTGCTAGCAGGGGGGGCAAGCCCCCCTGCACCCCCCACATGAGGGGCTGTGTCCCCCACACCCCCTGCTATTTAAATATCCCAATTCCTAGATCGCACTACATTGCGGTAAAGGGAAATCTTCCCATTCCATGCTCTATAGAGATCCCCATTCAGACTATGTGAACTTTTAAAATTTTGATCATATGGTCTCGGCCATATGAAAGTTGAGCTTTTAAAAGTTCGACCATCTGAAGAGGACCCGATTTATGATATTACACATACATTAATTAAGGTGGCTTATTGTTTGTATTGTATGGGGAAAAGAGGTTATTGAGGTAATGGCTTTTTAAAGCTGATTTAAAGGCTTTTAAACAATTTGAGTTATGTGCGAGGGTAACGTATTCCATAGTTTAGCAATGCAATGGGAGTATAGAATTTGTCCAGCTCTTTTATTGGGTTTGGTTATATTCAAAAGCTGTTTGCTGGAGGATCTAAGAGTTCGGGTTGGAATATATGTATGTAGGATGGAGTGCAGTGCTAGGTAGCTGTTGGTTTAAAAATTAGTTTGAGGGCTAGAGTTAATTGGGTATAACTGAGGTAGTGGGAAAATTTGAGCCAGTTCAGTTCTGAGATTGATTGGCAATGGTGTGTGTGGCTAGGCTTGCCTGAGGCAAATTTCACTCTTTTGTAATAGCAGGATTGGAGTTTGTTGCAAAGAGATGAGTGAAAATTAGTAAAAATGGCACTTCCATATATAAGAGAAGGGATAAGTAAGGTACTGGACAATTTTGTTCTGGTGTGGTTGTCTAGGTAGAGTTTACAACATAAAGTTTGCCTAGTTTAAAGTGAGTTTTCTTTATTATGTTGAGAATATGTGGCTCAAAGGTGAGTTTATCATCAATTGTAATGCCCAATAATTTTGCCATCTTCACAGTTTTGATTTCTGTATTATCTAGTGAAAAGATTCTGAAATTGATAGCTGGTGGTTTTCTTGAGAAAAGTAATAGTTTTTTTTTTTTTTTTTGCGCGCGGGGGGGGGGGGTTGTAACAATAGTTGTACATTTTTTAGCCAGGTTTCTATGGTTGTGTATGCATTTTGTGTGGCTTAAGGAGGTCTGAGAAATTATCGGAGGTTGATATGATGGTAGAATCATCAGCATATTGGATGAGTCTACTTTGTTGGGAAGTTTTGTGAAGGTCATTGATGAATGTATTAAAGAGTAGGACTCCTATATTATTCACCTGATACTCTGGTTGTTATTTTGCCATTTGACTGATTGTTCCCTATTGTTTAGGTAAGAGAAGAACCAAGTGAGAGAACTGAGGGAGCAACCCAGCTTTGCTTGTTGGTTTAGCAGTTTGGTATGTGACACTGTATTGAAAGCCTTTGATAGATCCAGTAAGATTACTGAAGTAGAGAAACCAGCATCACTGGCTTTGTTTACAGTGTCAGTGAAAGAAAGAATGGCTGTAATAGTGCTGTGAGCAGGACGGAAACCATGTTGAGTAGGGGCAAGAAGGTTGTTTTCAGAGAAGTATTTAAGTAGTTGAATCTATACACATTTTTCTAAGATTTTTGATAATGGAGAGAGTATAGAGATAGGCCGATAGCTAGAGAGGTCATAGGAATTTCCACCTGTATGTAATGGAGTTTTTTTCCACATTTGGGGGACATAACATTCTGAGATAGAGCAATTTATAAGAGTGCTAACTGGGTATGCTATTGCTTTTGCTGCAAGTTGTAAATACTCGGGAGGTAGATTATCAGTGGAAAGACAACGAGGTTTTAGTGTGGTTAGGAGTTTGAGTATAAGAGGGGTGGGCAATGGTTGAATAGTAAAGGAAGAGATTGTATGAGTATTAAAGGAAGTGCTTGAGGAAGGGAAAGTGGTGTTGTCATGTATAGAATTATTTGTGTCCTGGGAGTTTAAGTTTATGTTAGTTGGTGAATCTTTATTAATTTTTGAATGGTAGTGATAAAATGAGTGTTGACATTATGGGCAATTTGTTGTGGGTTCTTATCAGGTGAGGGAGATAGGTTTTGTAAGGTGCCAGGATCAAGTAGAGAGGAGACAGATTTCCAAAACTTTTCTGGGTTGTTACTTAAGGTGGTTAGCTTAGTTTTTTTTTGTCTTGTATGACTAGTTTCTTGGCGTTATTCCTAAGCTGCCTGTAGTTAATCTTGTTTTGTCATGTTTTTTTTTTGTTTGCCATTATTTCTTTGCTCAGTTTCTGTGAAGGAGATGTTGTTTAGTCTGTTTTGTTAACCAAGGGGCATGGTTAAGTTTAGTTAATTTGGTTTGAACAGGGGCTAGGCTATTAAGGGTTTCTAGAAAGAGTTAAAGTAATTTACAGTGTCATCTAGGGGGAAGGATTGTTAGTGGAACTCAGTTTGTCCCTTCAGTATGTTTATGAAAGTGGTCTGGTGAAAGTGGGTAAGATTCCTAGATGTTTTGTAGGAGTGTGCTTTAGCTATTTTGGTGTGAGTTCTATGGGTATATGCTGGTAGGTGGTCACTTAGTATGTTAGGTAGGGTGCCTGAGTTTGAGTGGTTGTGAGGGTAGGACACTAGTTTCCAATCTAAGGTAGATTCTGAAAGAGTAGGTAGGCCATGGGTAGGAGTTGTAATAAGCTGTGTGAAGCTATGTAGATTTATACTGTTGACTGGAGAGTTGGAAGTTAGGGTTGCCAATTAATGTTGGTGTCTCCTAGGATAATGATTTCTTGTGAGATATTGTGGTTTATCTAGGATAAGAAATCTTCAAGAATGGGAATGTTGTAGCCTGGGGGAATGTAAAGTATGGCAATAGATAGATGTTTATTGTTGTTCACATGAAGGGATGTAAGTAAAAGTTCAAGGTTACCAAAAGAAGGGACTGGTTTGGGGTAGGTTGTAATTGTTAGGGAGTTTTGACAGATTAATGCTGTGCCCCCACCTTTTTTGTGAAGTCTGTCAGAGCGAATCATGTTATACCCCGGTGGAAGAATTTCAGTGTTAGCAATGTGTGGTTTTAGCCATGTCTCAGTTACTGCTACAATGTCTGCTCACCAGAAGGATATTAGTGACAGAGGTAGCTGAGAATAATCTAGAGGTTATTCTGTGCTATTTCTGTGATAACTAATAAATACACTATAGCCAGATAATTAATATGCTTTTTTCTTTAGTCAAGGACCCACAATTAACTTTAGAATGCAAAGGAGGGGTGTCTCCTAGGGGAAACGGTCTGGCAAGGTGTGCTTGCACTACCTAAAGGAGATATAATAGTTAGTGTAGGTACTAGCTTTATAGAATGCACTTTCATACAGTTTCTGGATAGTTTGTGGGATGCAGTTGCCTGTTAGTTTGGATGGATCTTTTCTCAGTTGATGGCAGGAGAGCCTAATAAGGCACTATATGGGCATACCTGCAGCTTAGTGGCAAGGGTTAAGAGCTAGAAGAGGTAGACATCCATGGATTAGAATCAAGAAAAAATACAATAATTTAGAAAGAGGCAGGTAAAAGAGAGCATTTGTTACACAGTTAAATGCAAGCAGCAGGGCTACCACAATAACTACATAAATGTGATGTAACTATTTAATATAACAACCACAAGCATAGGCTGCTGTGTTTTCTATATTTGGAGGGGCATTGAATTTTGACGAACTATTACTTAATAAAATATAGCTTGCCTTGGAATAGCTCCTAGCTGTTACTGGGATTACTGCAGTTACAGAGTTGATTTTGATTTCAGAGGAGGCAGCTTTATAGACAGACCTTGCCAGGAGGACATGACATTGTGGGTGGTGCAGCATTGTTCCATATTTGTGAGTATCAGGTCCAGTATGTTGGACCTCTAGTGGGCATATGCACTTACTGGTTAAGGGAGTTTGCCTTTACGAAGTCCAGGAATCTCTGTGCCCACAGACTTAGGGCCTTGTGGGATTCCCAGTCTTTAGAAGAATAATTAAAGTCCCTCATAAGTAAGGTGGTAGGTTGGATGGTCTGTGTTTCCAGTAAGTTTAAGGATGCACTCTTAGTTTCATGGGACATAGAGGGTGACATATAGCTTGCTAGGATAGACAGACTTCAGCACATCATCCTGTTTGACCAACCTAGTGGGATGTTTGTTATTTATGTATATCAAGACACCTCCACCTTTAGTCCCCGTCTGTGCAGCTACTGTTCTAAAAGTGTGGAAGGCACTGAAACCTTGCACTGCTGTGGTCCTCTCTATAGCTTTAAACCATGTCTCCGTAACTGCACAGATGTCTATAGTTTCTAGGGAGAGGAGGTTAACTTAAAATTAATTTGAATTAATTTAAAGTTAATTTAGTTAATTTCCAATTTAGACTGGAGATGAGTGTTTTGTTTGAGTAGAAATATCAGTGTTCATTTCCCCTTCTTTAATTCTACTGTCCATGTCATTGAGAGCACCCTCTATGCATGAAATCTGTGATTTTTGCTGTTGTAAGTCTTCTTGTAATATATACATTTGTTTGGTAGTTTTTTTCTTTGAAGTTATCTATTTTAGAATCAATTCTGTCTATTTTAGTTGTTAGTTCCTGCATATTTAGTAGTAATGCCTGGAGTTCGTTCTTTCTTAAGAGTAGAATCCTGGTTGTTAGCTTTACTGAAGCTCATTCTGAGGAGTTGAGATGAGTGAGAAATTTCCAAGAAGACTTCTGACAGGAAAATCAGTCAAGTTTTCTTTCTTTTTTGGATATTATTGTAGAAAATGATATTCAAGATGATTTTAAGAAAAAAATCTATTCCATTAAACGAGTTTTTATGTTAAATTTCCCTGTTTATGATATTATCTTGGTGGAGCTAAATAAATCTGCTGCTATCCTGTGTTCATCCTTGGCCACACCCCCGTTCTGAATTTTTCTGACAGTGATGGTATAACTGGCTCAGCAAAGTGGACTAGAGGTGAGGAAGGGTCTAAGAATAGGCTCTGTTGCAAGAAAAGGAATATCTATTAGCTAAAAGTCACGTGTCCATTTCAAGATGTAGTGGAGGCCACTAGTGAAAAGTCATTTAGATACTTAAATAAAGCATCTGAAGATCTTGTTTTAATCTATTAGGGGTATTTCTAGTAGTATCAAAAAGAAAAAAGATGTTTAGCAAACTTAACAGATGACACCATCAAGTAATTTTATTATAGCAAACAAAAGTAAAAGTGAAACCTATAGGTAATCTGAGGGGAAGAATGCAAAATGGTCTTTGGGAAGTTATGTAGTAGAATTAACAGATATATAAGAATGGAGTAGCTACTTTATGTAAGAAGAATGTAGGTGTATTCAGAGGTAAAGTTGACGGTAGCAATGAGAGGAAAGGGACCATATGGTATGGCAAAGTAAAAAAGTACTTATTGAAGAATTGGAAATATTTGGCATGAAATTAAGATGACCTTGAATTTTCAAGATGTTTTTCAATGAGATGGACAATATTAAATGAAAAACTGTAAATAAGATATTTTATGTAAATTGACTTTAAATCAAAGTGTGCAGAGGATGTTTTTATAAATAAGGCCATAGTGAAAAGTGGCAAAAGTAGAGATGTTAAATGAAAACTGGGTAATCATGTGGAAGGATATCTATATCTATATCTGTATAGATAAATTATATTTATGTCCTGGTTCCAGGACATGTTGGAGGGATGGGTATGTGTCTCAAAGATTGCCCTTCTCCAGAACAGGCTTCCAACTAAGTGATGATGTCCAACAAAGATCCATGAGTATTGAGAAGATGAAGTAACAGATTGTGACCAAGAGAGCTGAAGGCCTTTTCTATAAATCAGCAAATATCCCTCCTGTGATAATGCCTTTATCCACAGTACTAAAAATATCATCAGGAACTTTGAAAGAACAGTACAGGTGCTATAGCTAGAATGGCACTATTTAATTTAGATTCAAGGATTTGATTGTCTTATATCAACCTCCTATAAACCGTGTTATTTATTTTTTTTTTTTATTTTTTTTTTTATGTGTGCCCCTTTCTTTATAGTACTGTTTGTTATATATATATTTATATTTCTACTAAGTCTGTTCTTGTTGTTGTATTGTTTTTGTTTATAAACAAAAAAAGAGAACGGATTTGTAGAACTAAACTCCTTTATTGGTAAGTGCTTTCGTTGGCAAAAGGTAAGCCAACTTCTTCAGACCATCGAAAAACATACAAGATACAATCCCATGTGAAAAGGAATGTCTTTTATACACAGTGTTAGTCTAATCAAGCAATCAATTAAGTAAAAAACAACAATAAAAAAACACAAGTAACCATTTGTTTGCTGAACCAGAGATTTGTTTTACATAGGTTTTCCTAAAATCAGTAAACCTTAGACAATAAACTTTCTCAAGCCTAATTTATCTCAATATTAAAAATACCAAATCACCCAGCCTTGTGATGGTAACATATTTACTTTAAAATTACTAATTTTTTAAAACCATGTATATTAAAAGATCCTAAATGGATCTATTTATTCAAAAAGGCTTGTAATGCTTATCTAGCTAAGGCTTTTATTTTGAGTAAACATTTGATAGATACATATTCATTTAAACCCGGCATAATATAAGCCATGGTACGGATCTGCCATGCCAATTCTATTTCCTCGAGTTTAAGTTGCCATGGGCCACCCCTGCTGCTATGATCTACTTTTTGCAAGGCAATAAAACTGAATTTATGGTCTGGGTGTTCTATTATATGCCTTGCTAGGGCATTTGTACTGATTTGCCTAGCAATGCTATATCGATGCTCGTATATCCTTTGCTTGAGCTTTCGTTCTGTTTTTCCAATATAGTAACCTTTGCATTGGTTGCAGACAGCCCCATATACTAACCCTTGGGAATCACATGTATATCTACCCCAAATTTGATAGGTCTTATCTCTGATGTTAACCTTATTAGTCACTTTAATATGTTTACATTGGGCACATCTTCCACATTTAAACATACCAGTTTGGCCTCTTAAAGCTTTTTTCGGTCTCTCAACCAAGTTTTTCAAATTGAGACCTCTTCTGTATGTTATAGCTGGTGTTGTGCCCAACATTTTGACTAATTCATTGTCCTGTTGTATTAAAGACCAATTTTTACATATAATCTCCCTAATGCTGCTTGCATCTAGGGAATAGATTGTTAAAAAACTAGTTGCCCCATTCAATACCTTTTCTTTTCCCTGGGAAATGTTAATAACATTCCCCACTGGTGGGGTTGTGTAAACTTGTTTTTCTTGTACCAAAGGTTGAAAATACCCTATTGATCTTTTATTACGTACCTCTTCCATCACTTGATCGGTTAAGGGTAAAGGATAAGCTCTTTTTAAGAACATTTCCTTGAGGAGATCACACTCCTCTAAGAAATCATCGAAATTCGATACCATCCTCGCTGCTCTTACTGCCCCTCCCTTAACCACTGCCCTTTTCTGATGGAGGGGATGGCAACTTGTGAAATGTAAGAACGTATTAGAGTATGTGGGTTTTCGATGGATGGTAGAACTAAATTGCCTATTGTTATTGTCTTTACTAAGGTGGATGTCCAAAAAATTAACCTCATTTTGGCCTACTTGGTATGTAAATTCCAAGAATGAAGTAAATGAAGTCATTTCAGTTATAAACCCATTAATCATGTCCACTGGCCCCTTCCACAAGGAGAACATGTCATCCTGGTACCTTGTGTACCAGGCCACATGTTCTTTGTATGTTGTACAATTAAATAGGAAGGACCTTTCCCAATAGGCCAAGACACTGTTAGCAAAACTGCTCCCACAAGGGGAGCCCATTGCAATGCCACTCTTTTGGAGGAACAATTTGTCTGAAAAAAGAATATAATTATTCTCCAGTATTATTTCAAGGAGAACTTATATCAAATTAATTTGCTGATGTTCCATCCCTCTTATGTGAAGGAACTCTCTAACCCATTCAATTCCTGTTCGGTGTGGAATAGAGGTATAGAGGTCCTTGATGTCAACTGTAAGGAAAATGTGATGTTCATTGAACTCTAGTGCATTAATATTTTCCAAAAATGACAAGAATCTCGACATACTTGTGTCTCTGACTTAACAAATGGTTTCAACTTGCAGTCAACAAACTTGGCACAAGCATATGTCACAGAACCCCTACCGTCCACAATAGGTCTAAAGGGTGGACTATTTAGATCCTTATGTATTTTAGGGGCACCAAACAATGTTGGAACTACTGGGGCTGGCATGGTCAAAAAATGGTATGTATTCACATCAATGCTCCCTTCAAGAAAAAGGTCGCTCAACATGCTATTAATTTTATTATATGCCCCATTTAGCTCATTCTGGCTTGCACTAACATATATCTCACTATTTAATAAACTCAACATTCTTGTTTCATAGACCTGTTGGTCCATAAACACCAGCCCACTTCCTTTATCGGGTTTCATAACCCTCACGTTACATACATTAAGCAGTTTGAGAAGATCCCGTTCATTAACAGTGATGTTTCTATTTCTGTTATACTTAGCTACACTACAATTAAGTACATGCCTAATGTCCATTTCACAAATTTTCTCAAACATAGCCAATGATGCTTGGAGGGGCGGGTTGAACAGACTTGAAACTCTTAAACTGTTAATAAGTCCAGAGTTTTGTCCCAGTTCACAAGTCAGATTGAGTTTATGAACAAACATTTTCAAGTCTATAACAGTTCTGACTACGTCAGCTCTGTGGTCCGGAACAAAAGTCAGCCCTTTGGCAAACAAATTGGCCATTTCCTCATCAACTTCCAAAGAGCTAAAATTAAAGATATGCAAGTCTCCTTCTGTATTCACTAAAACTTTGGGTAGGCACTGGACTACCTCCTCCTTCTGTTTTGGCGCCTCCTTTGTGGGGCTTGTTTCTTGTTATGCCTTGGTTGTGCTGTTTGTTGCTGGCCGGTATGGGTACTCCGAAAATCCTGCTGAAAATTGTCTCCTATTTGATTGTTCATATTGTTCTGAGCAATAGAGCCCCCCCCCCCAAACTTGGTTGTCACCTTGGGCCATTCTGCTGTTGATAATTATGAATGCGCTCACTTCGGCGTACTTCTGTTGTTTGGGGAATGATTATATCATCCTCATTTTCCAAGTCAGTGTCTCCACTTGAAGCACTTGGGCCAGGTGGCTGCTCTTGAACCACCATGGCATCAGGTACTAACGGTGGTGGGGGGTAAGCAGTTGCTTTAGCATAAGCATTCACATCCCTGTTAATCTTTTTTCTTTTAATCTCAATGCTTTTATTAATACTAGCATCAATGCTGGTAAAAATTCTGGAATACTCATATCTGTAATGCTCAAAATCAAAAGCATTCTTTATAGTCTGTTCCAGCAATTCCAAATCCACTTTGAAAGTGGATATCTGTGTAAGATAATGTTTTATCAACACATCTAAAAACTCTAGGCCCTGGCGATTGAATAGTGCTATCAGTTCAAGATGAAATGTTGATTTATTTATTAAGCCGCTAGGGTAACACCACTGGCGTAACCCTTTCGGCACAATATTCTTATTAACACATTCTTGCAGATAGGACACTTTGAGTTGGTATTTTCTACATTTAAAAAGTTTTGCATCAAACTCGTTCAAGTGTCTGACCATGGAGTTGCTATTATTAGATATTTCATTAGTAACTCCGGAGATGTCATTATTAGAAAAAAAGTTGTTGTTGTTGAGATACATACCCATGGAAGGGATGTCACTAGATGATGATGTAGTCCTAGGTTGTAAAACCAATGGTTGAATGCCTGTAGCCAAGTTAACAGGACCTCCATTGTTGTTAACCATCGCTCCAGATTGTGCAGATCTCACCGCTGGTATCGCCGATAGAAGCTGCGGTTGCCCAGCCGGAATTGACGACATAGATGTGTTACCTCCTGGTGTTCTGGAAGTCCCTATGTTGTTGGCAGCTTCTACACGCTGCGTGAGCATATTTACTCAGTTCAGAAACTGGTGTACCAAAACTGTTAAGTCGCCCATGGTATTCACCTCTAATGCTCCTCCTGGTGAAGCAAGAAATTCCTCCTCTTGTGTAAACAGAGGTTGGGAGTCTGTTCCAAAGCCACTCACCATAAATAACTTACGTACTGACAAAAAACCCAAAACTAGTGAAAACAAAAAAAGAGAGCGGATTTGTAGAACTAAACTCCTTTATTGGTAAGCGCTTTCATTGGCAAAAGGTAAGCCAACTTCTTCAGACCATCGAAAAACTTACAAGATACAATCCCATGTGAAAAGGAATGCCTTTTATACACAGTTGTTATCAAGCACTCAATTAAGTAAAAAACAATCAACAATAAAAAACCACAAGTAACCATTTGTTTGCTAAACCAGAGATTTGTTTTACATAGGTTTTCCTAAAATCAGTAAACCTTAGACAATAAACTTTCTCAAGCCTAATTTATCTCAATATTAAAAATACCAAATCACCCAGCATTGTGATGGTAACATATTTACTTTAAAATTACTAAATTTTTAAAACCATGTATATTAAAATATCCTAAATGGATCTATTTATTCAAAAAGGTTTGTATTGCTTATCTAGCTAAGGCTTTTATTTTGTTTCTGCTGTAAAAACTTTCAAATTTGTATCTTTTTTTTATTGTATTTATTTTTAGTATCTTATTTTGATTTCTATTTTCAGTATTTTTAAATTATTATTAGTCTTCCTTCTGGAAACTATAATTCTTATGGTACGATCCTGAGTATCGAAATTTCGTGCAGTGACATGCACTTTTTCCTCTGTGTTAATCTGTATGACAATAAAGTTTACTTTGACGTTGAATGCAATTATTGGGGTTATATAAAAGATTATTAGATATTTTTGCAAGGGGAGAGAAAGTATAGCAAGGAAGTGAACATGCCCGAGAAAAGTGGGTAGGATATTTTTATGTTGTAGGATGAGCTGTGTGATAATGCTAATGGAGATATATATATATATATATATATATATATATATATATATATATATATATATATATATATATATATATATATGGATCTACAACGTTTGCTCGAGTGAGCAAACGTCCAAATCAATAATAACCAAACACACTTTAACGAAAGTGCTTTTAATGAAAAAGCACTTTCGTTAAAGTATATTACAAAAAAAAAACACTACATTTACATTTTAGCAGGGGGGCTGACCCCCTGCACCCCCATATGGGGGGTTCTGCCCCCCACACCCCTCTACTTTAATATTTGCCCTCCGAGACTGCACTACAGTGGGGAAAAGGGAAATTTCCCTTACCCGCACCGTAGTACAGCCTCGGCAGCAGGCATACTTACGCGAAAGTGCTTTTTCAGTGAAAAACACTTTCGCGTAAGTATGCCCAGCCGTTTGGGTTTCGGTCATTTGCTCACTCGAGCAAATGTCCTAGATCCATATAAGACATTTGTTTAATCAGGCAAAAAATATAGATAGTTAGACAGATAGATGGATTGATTGACTGGATGATTGATTGATGAAATAAGCCCATTACCAGTGAAACTAAGAAACTCTCCCACTCCGATACCTAATTTCAAGATACGTTAAAGCATCCTATTTTGATATAGCCAGTACTGTACTTACTAGATTGTTCTATGAACAAACCCTGCACTACAGTATTCATCTGCTTCAGCCAGGAGTAACCCCCAAATGAACTTGGCAATATTTTACCAAGAAAAGTGATTTAAACAAGGCCCTAAATAACCTTCCCAGTAGACAGGCAGCTGACTCTGATGGCTGTGCCCTTCATGCTATCCTGCCCCTTTGACAAGTAATATATTTCATTTGTAATTTAAATAAGAAATTATTTTTGTGTGTGTGGAAAATAGCAGTCCAGCTTCTTGCCAAAAAATTTCTTCTCCTACTCAGGCTTTAGACTTCTGGTTTCATGCCAACATGAGTGCAGCCCACCTTGGTGAAAATTCTTGAAATGTTTATGTTTAAATCCTTGTCTATTTTGCCACCCTCCATATTGAGTATAGAAGGGAGATTGCCCCCCCCCCCGCTAAAATTGTTTGGGGTTTTGTTATAAGTTTTGATTTCTTCTGTGTGGGATTAGTTTACAGAGTAGTCTTTGAACTTTTTTACTTTGTGCAAAGATCTTTTCACTTTTCTTGTGGAAGCACTTGTGAGGTGAATTTTTATTATGGGGTAGGACCTCTTCAAACAAGAACTACAAAGTTAAGAAAGAAACCACCCTGCTTAGTTCAGGCACAGCCTCAGGTGGAGAAATCCAGAAATGTATTACATCCCCTATTTTTTAATAATTTAGGGTAAAACATTCCAAACAATTAATGCATTTAATAAGGAATCCAAACTTCCAGACAGCAGCAACAGTAACTATTGCAATTCCTGTGAAACTTCTAGATGTACAGCAAGCACAGCACAGATTGTATTAAAAGTGGTAGGACTGTAATCATTCTAGACTGGACAAAAACTGAATATACTTTGCAGAACTCTGAAATATAAAATATCAGTTAAACTTATCCACCAAAATGCACAAGATACTACCACCATCTTTATTAATCCCCTTATAAATGACTATTCAGCCTTCAGGCCACAATATATTCAAATGATATCATGTTTACTATTGTTTAATCAAGATATAAAACAGAAAGACTGCTCTCCGAAGTGATTTCATGTACAGCTGTAACTATTCCACTTAGTACAAGTTCACTTATAATGCTATAAAACTCACAGCACAATTTATGGCATGCCTGATAAAAACTCTATACCAGATGTCTTATTACTCATCCCTCAGGTGTTCAGTTACTTCAAAACTCTAAATTTAAATATATAGGAGTCCGGTCTGGCACAACTGTAAACCATTCTTCACAATTGCATTGTTTAATGCAGTTAATTGTCAACTAAAACTAGCCTGAAAAGTTTCCAGACCACTCCAATCTATGCTTAGGAATAGTTTCAGAAAAGTATTCTTCCTTGCTCAGAATATATTGTTCCCCTATTATCCCCTTAGAATTTTGAGGCACTATCAAGCCCCTCAGGTAACCTCCAGTGAAATTTGTAGATCTCTTTCTCCCTGTGAAGCCCTTGTATACATCATTTGATATACCTGCTAAAGTCACCTCACTACCAGTGTTTGCTATGACTGCATTGCTTTGCATTTCAGTCATCCATTACCTCGTTTATTTTTTTTTTATTTATTTATTTACATTTGTTGACTAGGAGTGTCCAACTGGACATAGGTCCATTTTCAGCGGAGGCCCGGGGAGAAAAGCTCCACAGTTAAAATAAACAGACAGTAGTTACATTGGATTACATAGCGATTAACAATTTGATTAACATAGCAATTAATTACAAACAAATTTCAGATGAAGAACATAGTACATCAGTAGACAACTAGAATCTTTATCTGCGAAGTACATAACAGACATTAACAAATGTTACAATAAGAAGTTCCTGCTGTATAATAAGTACTAGGCTTATGAGCATCTGAGCTTGCTATAATCAAGGTAGTTAGTGGGGTGGAAAGAAAGGTAGTGTTTGGATGGGGTGGATGATATTAGAGTGGGAGTTGCAAGGGCATAGCCAGGGCCCAGAATCATTTCCTCATGTTGGCATGCAAACCACTGAGTCAGTGTGCTGCTAATTAACATATTCAGAACTCTGTACCTTGTTATGCAAATATTCCAGTCAATACTTTAGCCTCAAATCTCAGTCCTGTAGTTCTATTAACCTTAAAAGCCCTACACTCAATCCTTGCAATAAGAAAAGTGCCTACTGTAACTTGAGTCCTAATACATGGAGCAAACAACACAATGACATTAAATCTGCCTCAAGCCATGTTTTTTTTTCAGGGACAATGTCACCATGTACTGTAAGTCATCTGTGCTTACAAAAATAATACAGACTAAACATGCTTCTGTACAAGTTAGATGCTCTTTTCTTGATTTCTCCACACCTTTTATTAGCATTTTTTCTTTTATGTTTATAATCTTATTTTTTTTACTTTACAATAGTGATACTATTACCAGAATGTACTTGTACATATCGATCCATGCTTTTTTCTTATAAGTGTAGTTTCAAACTGGTTTTTGCTAGATTTTCTAGATGTAGCTTAGTCAGCTTGTAATTCGTGTATGTTTTATTTATATATGTTTTTTACAACATGCAGGGGTATTTGTCTGAAAGGGTCAATAGATTAAATTACTTAGCTGGTTTATTTACAAACTATTTTGAGAAGATATAGCCAGAGCTTAATTCTAGGCAACTATTTCAGTCATCAGTGAAGATGAGTAATTATTTGATATAATCATTTTGCATAGTTTCCATTTCTGTAGTTCAGTGAATTTGATGATTTCTAGGTAACTTTTAGAATTATTTTCTTCATAATTACCTTCTCATCAAACTGAAATGGCAGGCTTTTCCATTGCTGCCTCGTTTCCAGTTTATGATCAGAATTTTTGTTGCTTTTTTCTTAAATTATGAGTTTCTAAACTAATATCTTCCATTTGCAATTTTTCATGAAGATCCTTTTATGTTCTGCCAGGCCTTTAGCTTTATGAAATCTGTGGGACTTCATCATCACTGTCTCTGAACTTCTGGCATTTCCTTATTTAGGCTGATTTTTAGGAAAAGCTTCAATTCTGGCATATTATTACTCTCACTAACACATTATGATGTATGACTTTTCTGTCATAAAGCATTACCACACCTTTATGGTCATAGCATTAAATTTACTTGAACAATTAGATAAGATTGTTGTCTGATTCTGACAACAAGTGCATTTCACATTTTATATCACCTCAGTCCTAACCTTTTTCCTGACCCCTACTCCGTGTGTCCCATTCTATCTTGAACACCTTAATGGATTTCCTATCTAATATTAGTAAATATAATGGCACATCAACTTCTTGAGTGTTCTCTATGTTGTCTGTCTCTCCCTGAGACATTTCTTCTCTGACATCCTTCCTTGTTTTGTTATGCAGAAACTGACACGGAGCTCGGACTTGTTTCATCTCAGTTGCTTGACTTATTATGTGTTTCTTATAACCATTTTTGCAACTGTTTTTTAAAGGTCACATTATTTTCTTTGCTTTATAATAGCAAAATGGAGTTTTCATGACTGAAGTTCTTTCTGCAAACAGTTCCTGTATGACATTGCTAGATGCTACATTTTATTCTAACCCAAGTTAATATTTTCTTTTAACTTGTGAATTAATTATTAATTAATGTATTAATTGGTTAGTCCAGCAAGAGAATTCGTTATCATGGACCCTTTTAAGCTATGCCCAGGTCATAAGGGCAAGAAGGTAAAGGTAAGTCCTTCAGGTATAACTTGTAGATGTAGAGATATATAGCCTGATATCTAGCTAGCTAGATGATAGCTAGAAAGATATACAGAGGTATAGATACTTTGCAGTAGGCAGCTACCAGCATTCTTTGGGAAGGTGGGAAAAGAGTTTCTGAAGTAAAACCCTTGCAGACGCAGGGAGAACATGCAGATTCCACACATGCAGTGACCACAGAAAGAGACTGAAACCCAGAACTGAGAATCAGTGGTCTTAACCACTCAGTCAATGTTCTCCTAATTAACATTATTCTGAACTCTATACTTTATGTAAATATTTCAGGAACAGCTCATAGCTTCACTGTGTCTTCAAAAAAGACTGCACTTCAATGAATGTCATATATAAATAAACTCTAAACAAACATAAAAAAAATAATGCTTTGTTAAGTTGCACCTATGGCTTCTGTCTGGAGATTGCATGTCATTCCTGCATCCTTAGTGGTTTCTAAGTTTACCTTTAAAATGTCGACTGCACATAGTGAAATATACACACCTCCAAAATGTTTCCGCAAAACCCGTACCGCCAAAACTTCAGAAAGTCAACAAAACATTTAACGTTGACATTTCCGACTGTGTCACATCTACAAACAAGTGCTAACATGGGTCAAAAAGAGGCAATATTTTGCAGTTCAGAATATCAGCGTTTGAGGTTTTGAGAAGGTGCAGTTCGGAGTTCGTGGAAGTGGTTTTGGCATTGCAACCATCAACATTTTGAAGGTAAACCATTTTCTCAGGTCTATAAATCACATCTTAACTGCACTTATAATAACTTCCTGCAACTATGAATACTGCCCTTATTTTCCAATCAAGACAGTGTTACTGTGCAGTATTGTCAAAACAGTTTTTGTGCTCATCTTCCACTGCTCTTTTGCACATCACCACCTTCCATGTTGTAGCAATGTATTGATCCAATTCCAGCAAATATCCTAGTTTAGTGAGCATTGGTGTACGTAACTGTTTTATTTGCTCTTTCGTGGGTATTTCTAGCTGTATCATTGTCATATCATTATGTCTAAGCATATCTGGTAACATTACTCTTACATGTTTTTACTCACTTTATTTATGAAGTCATAGCATCACTGTTTATTTATTTATTTTATCTATTTTTTTTTTTTTTTGTGAATTTATACCTTGAGCTTTTCTTTCTAATTTCTACTTTATTTAAGGAGCTTTACTATCATTTTTGTCAGTTTATACCGGGAGCATTTCTCTTTTATTTCTACTTTATTTATGAAACTTTAGCATTGTTGTTTTTTCTTTATTTTTTTAAGACTACACATTCACTTTTTAGAACTGAATGTCACTATTTCCATCTTACTATTCTGTCCATCATGTTTCAGTATTAATATTCCATATCATATGCTTCTTTTTCCTGTATTAGACAGTATTATATCTCTGCCGTAACAGCAGTGAGCATGTATTCCCCTGTTAGTGACTAGAAAGTCCATCCCAGAACTCAAAGACAAGCACAGCATGAAAAACCTGTCACAGGTTTCCATGCAATTTCTTGCATGTAGGATGGAAGTTATGTTATTGTTTTGAATCCTGTCTTTATATAAATGACTTCTACTTTAATTTATTCCTCTCCAGGCTGCATGTAGTCTCTTATGCAGCCTGCTGTGCAGGGAAACCTGTCATTTTGCTGCGTGTACTTGTTTTCTGCCGTGATTTTAAAGCATCATGCATTCATCAAGGTCACTGATTTTGAAACTTTTCTACCAAGTCAGTGAGCAGTGGTGCACGCCATCCATCAATTTTGGCAGCTGTTTCCCTATTTGATGATCCCTGTCCCTGTTATCTCAACCCTTTTCTCCAGTTAACCTCCTCCTGTATATTACTGATGTGGCATGCATACCCCGATCAAACTGTATTTATATGCCAACTTATGCACCTACTTTTTTACTTCTCCTGTTTTTGCTAGTTTGAATGCCTAGCTTCTAACAATGCCATTCAGTCTCATTTCATTTCCACTAACATAACAGTCCAAGTTCATTTAGACAGTGACTACTTCATGTAGCTTGTGAGACATCTCAGATTTTGCCTCAAAATATTGTGGTGCCCCTCACAAAATAAACAGTTTTGTAGAAAGTAGTCATTAAGTCAATATTCAACACCATTGATTAAATTACGAGACTTTATATTATTCAGAAAATACATGTTCATATAAATCAACTAATTCTAATAGCTTTCAGGTGAACAATACCAACCAGTAAAAGACATCTCTGATTTTGATCTTTGTTCCCTTCGTTTTTTGGCTTTGTCTCTGATTTTTGAACAGGTTGTAAACTCTGCTTCTTCCACAGATGTGAACAGCTCAGGAAATGTCAAGTTATTATGTCCAGATGGCCACTTCTCAATAGCAGCATGCTTCTGGAACTAAATAATTGATTCAGTGCAGCTGGTAAACTAAATAGTGTCATTTTAAGAATCACTTTTAGGAAAATATCTGCTTTAAGAAATAAACTCTTAAGACTTAAATATTCTGCATGCATTCAGACGGATACATTTGTTTCATAAATTGAATATTCATCAGTGGTGTCTTGGAATTCTTATTCTAAGATTTCAAAACATTTACCTTTCTAGTTTAGATCTCTAGTACAAAATGAAACTAATAATCCATCATATGACTTTTGTCCAATTTTTTCAATGATAGCATCATGTATTTACAATAAAATTGTATACAACAGCCTCTAAATCTATTACTGTATTGTAAATGAAATAGCTTTTTATAATTCAGTTTTTGTTGGATGAAAGAAAAAAGTTATTAAATGATAACTAAATTCTAATGTCAGACTTACCTAACTCATCAAAAAGTAATTTTCATAGATTCATAGGTGATTACTATCCTAACGGCAGAACAGCCTTTACAAGCCTAACCAATAATATGCAGGATATGACAATATCATATCTTAATTCCAGAGATATGGAGTGGGGGTAGTATCAGGGTAGTGTGTCTTTGGGTCTTTTAGCCCTGAGTCATTTTGCAGAGTGCCTCTGTCCATAAGGGACATGGACAATAAATTTAGGGTTTCCCATCCATTTATCCAAATTCTTTTTGAAGAGATGAGGGATTGGCTTTGTTTTGTGAAATGGGAAGTTTATTTTATAGACAAGGTAGCATTTAGGATATGAATCTGTCTGTCCAGCAAGTTCTGTTAGAGTTACAAATAAAGTTCAGATCCATGGAACGTGTAACCCTTCTATACTTTTTTTTGTGAATATGTAACATTTTCATCAGGGCTGGTTCACAGAATGCCTTGTAGGTCAGGCATAAGTCACCTCTCAATAAACAATGTGACATGGAGTAAAGGGAAGGGCCTTTAGTTGGTCTGCATAAGACATGAGTATAAGACATATGCCTTTTCCTTCCTTTAATGCAAAACATATGGTCCTGCAATAAATGAAAGCATGACTTAACTAATTAATCAATTTATTTATTTATAAAGCATTGCTGTTGCAAAAATGCAGTTCAAAAGTGCAATATAGAGTGAAAATACTACTTAAGTTTTGCAGAGATCAGCAGATGCCTTTGATCGATCATATAAATACAGCAGAGCAGGAGCTGGTCGCCAAACTCTGTGGAGCTTTGCTAAAACAAGGTCAAACCCATGCAAATGTGGTGCTTCTGCAGCAAATGAGAGCAAACTGATTTAAACAATTTAACCAATAAAAAAGCTCAAAACTGAGTCCTATTCCAGCAACCTTCAATCAGATGAGCTCTAACTACACACTCCTGCCACTAGGATGCAGGGGAACCCTCTCCAACAAAAGATGGTCTGGTTCAGTGCTCAATTTATACAAACAGAACTAGATTCAGCAGATCTGAATCTAGTCTATGCTACATCAAAGTGCAACAATTTCCAAAAAAAAAACAGTTCAAATAAGAAGGCACAATAAGCCTTCAACCAGCAACTCCCAGTTGAGAAGGGTAGAGGCTACCCTCGCCTCCCACAACAGTGTAGACCACAAACCTTCTTAATGTGAAACAACTGGCCTGAAGCCCAAGTGCTTAAACCAAAATTAAGAGGTTTAGAATAACCATTACTATTTAATCAGACTACTAACACACAGTAATAAATGCAGGTGAACACTTTTAAGAACAAGCAGCAAAAGCAAAATAAAGTAATAAAAACAGGAAGAAACACAAGCAGTAGAAGTAGATGGAAGTAGAAGTGCAATTTATTTAAGTGGGAAGGAAGGGGAAAAAAAGATAATTCAAGGTAAGAAACTAAAGGGGTGGGGCTTCCTGAATGATATCTCAGTACTCAGTGGAATGAGATGATGAGATAGGACTGGGAGGAGTGTCCAAAATCAGATTTTTAGTAGGAGCGGGCAACTCAAAAGCCACCAAGTTTAAGAATACAACAACAGGTGGGCAGGTGGGTGGGAAAAATAAAATGCAGACAGAAGTCAGCAATATTCAGGCAGAGTACAGCAAGCAAGCCAAACAAGCACTCCAACTTAATAGAGATACTTATAGCTAAATGAGAAATGCTATTTCTCATCTATTCCCACTAATTAGCTGATGTTATTCACTGTATGCAAATTCATTTTTGCTAACATTTCTAACTGACCCTAGCCAAGACCTCTTAAAACTCCAACAGAACAGAATACTTAAAACAAAACAAGTGTAATACAAGAATAAGATACAAAATAGAAATAACCAAACCTTAAAAGAAAAACTTCAATTCAAAATAAAATACAGACAGAAATCAGCAATATTCAGACAGAGTACAGCAAGCAAGCCAAACAAGCACTCCAGCTAAATTTATTGGTTAATTTGTTTAAATCAGTTTGTTCTCATTTGCTACATAAGCACTGCATTTATGCAGGTTTGCGCTTGTTTGTGCATCGCACACTGCCGAGCAGCAGTGGGGACTGTTGGTGGCCATAGGCGCAAACACTTACAAATTTTCCCTTGGTACTCTACTGGTGCTCCATCTGTGAGTTTTTGTAATTGCCCCTTACTGACAAATGATACATTCAGTGAAGCTCCTGAGGTCCCAACACAGATCCTACCCACTAGCCCTTTGTATTTTTTGTCCACTTCTTCTGTCATGTACTTTACCTGGTCTTCCTGTCCTCTCTCTGTTTTCTGACCACATCAACTTGCCAGGCATTATGGATGGACAATTTCCCAGTTTCTCCAGCTAGCCTGGTCAACATGGGCATCCTGAGGCAGTGTAGCAATTGCCTCACTTCTTTTAGTCCACAAAAATTCATTATGTGAGAAATGCATCTATATCAAGAACCTGGAATCCAGGATTTCTCACTCGCCAGTTCATCTGATACTAAGCAGGTTGTCAGCATGCACACCTCACCTCCTGCACCTACCAAACCAATAACACATAAACCTACATAAGTGGAGGTCCATACCAGAAGTTTACCTAAACATCAGAGACCTCCCAAACACAAACACAAGCATGATTCACATAATACATCCTCTGCAGAACATAGTACACATAATATATCACACACCAGTGTTGAATCAGTTAAGTCCCTAAGGCACAAAACAAAAACAGACATCTTAGTCATAGGCGGCTCAATTGTGAGACACATAGATGTCCCTCTTACCAGGCTGGATAAGGAAAAAAGACACAATCAGCTGTCTGTCAGGTGCCAGGGTCCACCACATCACACACACACACACACTCAAGTCTCTCAACATCAGGCATTGTTATGACTCCATCATAGTTCATGTTGGTGTGAACGACTTGAGGAGAACCTCATTGGAAGCAGCCCTCACCCTGGAAGATGCTGACATTTATGCAGTCACTGAGACCTGGTTTAAGGCTCCAGAGAGCACCCCAGCTATACCAGGTTACATTTCCTTCCATGTGTTCAGACCACAAGCTGAAGGCATGAGAACTAAAGGAGGTTGTGTAGCAATATTCATTAAAGATAAATACACCTCCAGATTGATTAAACAGCACATTCCCTTGAATTACTTCAGGTGCAACTGACTGTAGCTAAGACCCCTCTTTGGGTCATTGCCAGGTATAGGACCCCCTCCATGAATCAGGACATCCACACAGCCTACTTAGATCTACTTGAGTCAGTCAAGATACAACCAGACACCTTGGTTGACATTAATTACCCATCCATTGAACTGTACATGTTCTAACTCACTTGCCCAAAGATTCCTGGACTTTGTTAACTCTAATTCCCTGGGCCAGCTGGTTGACACACCCACAAGGGGCTCACATATCCTGGATCTGGAGACTGCTGCACCACCCCCAGTGTGTGGCCACCCCTGGTGATATCTGACTACAAATCAGTCTCACTAGAAATAACTATAACACAAGACCCCCTCCCTTAGCAACAACTAGACTAAAAACTTCTCCAAGGCCAATTACAACCTTTTACCTGACAGCATAAATAGCTTCATAGTTCATCCCCCACTGATGGAACAGACACCTATGCTGAGTTATACATCAATGATTTATACTAGCACCTATACAATTGTATTGACTCTGCCACACCTGATAGAACCAAAGCAAGATTTTTAAGGAAAAAACAAACCTGCTTGGCGGACAACTCCCATTGGAAATACTCCCTCCTCAACTTAAACAAGCAAGGAAGACTTCTAGTGAAAACTGGTGAAATAAAAATAAATATAAATATAAAAAAATGCCACCAAACCTGTACAGAACAGTAACACTTGACAAACTTTATTGCAGAAAAAGACTAAGCGCTTTCACCCTGTGGCTGCCAAGTGAGAAAATTTTATATTTGAGGTCTGTTTATTCTGGTTCCTTGGTTCCCTGAATACATACAGCACAATGTATTATGTGTATTTTTATTTAACATGTTTATCTAATATTTTTATCCAATAATTTTAAATTAGTTATTTTTAACCAAGTTATTATAACATATTTATTTTATTAGCACTAGCACTTTATAACAATTTGCTATAAGTGAACTAATATACATTCATGTATATTTAAATGTGATTTCTATTGAACACAGCACTTTACTCATACTGATGTACTGTCTTTTTAAATAAGTATTCATTCATTTCCCTATTGCCTTGATCATGTGACTTACATTTGAATTTTAACAGTTACTCTGATGAAGCCCTGGGAGAACCATAGGGTAAAGTGCATAGTCTTTTTCTGCAATAAAGTTTGTCAAGTGTTACTGTTCTGTACGGATTTGGCATTTTTTTTATTTTTATTTCATCAGTTTTGAGTTTCCGCTCTTTTGGGTGGTTGTTACTTCTAGTGAAGTCCTCCAAAGCTAACTGCAAATCCAAATTAGCTTCCCTAACTAAGGGAACACAAGATGTTCATTAGTTACATCTGTAACATCAAAGGTAAGGCCCAGATTTGTGCTGAACTCATAGTTAATGGTATTACAGATACAGAACCTGTGGAGATAACAAACCTGCTGGCTGCCAGGTTCATTGAAAACTTCACTCCCCTGTCCCCACCAAATATACCCCAAAGCATCCCAAACACCTCTCCTCCACCAAGTATCTCTGAGAAGCAGGTCTTAAATGCCTTTTCCAAGGCCAAAAACACAGCATCTATGGGGTCAGACAACATCCCAGGCTGTGTTCTACATGAGTTAAAACTGGAATTATCATCACCATTGGGCCTGCTTTTCAATCACACCCTAAGCTCTGGCTTCATCCCAGCAGAATGGAAAACAGTTACCATCATCCTTTTGCACAATGTGGGGGAGGGGTGCATCCACGGACCCCTGGAACTATAGACCCATTAGTCTGACCAGCCTTATCTGTAAGACCATGGAATGAATCATCATGGACCTTATTAACAAAGATATAGTAAATCTCCATACAGTCAACCCCACCCAGTCTGGCTTTGTCAAGAGGAGATCATGCATGTTGGTGGACTTCTTAGAGACAGTTACCGAAGCCCTAGATGAGGTCAGATCTGTGCATATGGCCTACTTGGACTTATTCAAGGCCTGTGACACAATGGCCGAACCTCCACTCAGGCATCATTGATAAACTCACCCAACTGGGTATTAACCCCCATGTATTGTCAGGTGTGTTGCAAACTGGCTCACTGATAGAACTCATACAGTCATAATGGGACTCCACCTCATCCAGCAGACCTGTAACCAGTTGTGTTCCACAGGCATTGGTTCTGGGACCCCTACACTTTGGAATCTACATCTGAAGTACAGGTTAAAACTAAAGGACTGTGGCTGACAAAGTTTGCTGATGACTACAAACTGGAAGTGATCACTGAAACCCCTAGTGATGTCAACATCCTGCAAGAAGATCTTATGCAGACTAATGACTGGTGCCAAAATCATGATCTTAAATGTAATGCAAAAAAAAAAATACATTATCATCCCCTTCGGCAAGGGTGATATTCCTGCAAACTATCACATCAACAGCAATACCCGAAGCACACAGTCATTGGTGAGAGATCTGGCCACATAGGTAGACAGCAACCTTAACTTTAATCACCATGTCTCCACAGTAGTAAGAAGGGAATTTTATATTGCTCACCTCATAAGTAAGGGCACTGCCTCCAGAAAAAAGAGGTTATAACCCCTCTGCACTCTTCCCTCATCAGTCCAATAATAGAGTATGTTCCTTTTGAAACACCTGCAACAACTGGAGAGACCACAAAGGTTCCTTACAAAGAAAATTCAGGGTCTTCAAGATCTGTCTTATGCAGACCGACTGAAATCATTATCACTTTACTCTGTGTCATATAGACTGCTCAGAGGTGACCTGTGCCCTGCATATAGAGCAATATCTAACCCAGCTTTAATGGAAATGCTGCACATTCGCAAGTTAAATGGCACATGGGTCACTCGCTCAAAGGACCTTAACTTGGTATGTGACATCAGCAGAACTTGCTGGACAGACAGATTTGTCTCTCAGAGGTTGTTCCACCTTTGGAACAAGCTTCGTATTCATGTTAAAGCCCTTCATTGGTCTTATTTAAGCATAATTTGGACAACTGGATGGGTAACTGGAAATTCACCCTCGGGGCTCTACCTCTTTCCCTCTTGACTAGGGCAATAGGTGCTGATTTTAGTGTCTGCTTGAACCTGACACCTCTGGGAACATCGGCTGAACTTGGCTAGGCTTGTAAGGGCCCTGTGGCTGTAGCCTAATTACCTCCCATGATCCTATGATTTATTGACCTTTCATAACCAGGGAAGTCAGTCTGGGTAGGTGCCGATTTTCAGATGAGACTGTGAGAAATGCTCCAAAGTGCTAAAAAACATATTTTAAAAACAATAATTTTACAATCTTAAAAAATAATACAAGAACATCTACAGTTTACATAATTATACCAAATTAGACAATGTGAAAATATTGGTTAAAAATAAAAACAACTTATATGACATTAATTTAACATTTAGAGATATTTTAGCCACTTTCTAGAGAAATTAAGAATAAGTTAGTATAATACAAACAGGAATTGCAATATGAAGTAAGAGAAAAAACAGGGTTATGGTATATTTAGAAATAGAGGGGAGAAAACCAGATTGAAGTAAGGAAGTGAGTGAAGAAGGGAGAATAAGAAGGTGTGAGGTAAGAGCAGTTACCTGTGAGAATAAGGAGGTATGAGGCATGAGTAGGTACCCGTGAGAATAACGAGGTGTGAGGTATGGCTAGTTACTTGTACAGATTTTGGATATGGATGCAGTTTCTTCTGGGGTTGGGCAAGAACAGAGACACATTTTGCTATGAGGTCTTTCAGAATGATTTTAAAGGACCGGAAGGAGGGTATTGACCTGATAGAAACAGGTAAGGTAATTATTTGTTTTGCAGTTGTTTGTATTTGGTATTAAATGTTTTCTCCATACCATTTATTTTGGCTTTCTGTGGAATAGTTAAGCAATAACCCACACCTGGGTGTAAGTAATGCTGGATTTATCCACGGTTAGTGTGGTTTGGTCACGAAGGCGAAGCCCGAGTGGCCATACAAAGACAACCGTGGGTAAATCCAGCATTACCCACACCCAGAAGTGGGTTATTGCTATTATACAATGACATTATTTAAGAAAAAAATACTTACTTTTCTTAAATAATGGCATTGTATAATGCCTCCGTGCTGCCCTTCCGCAGCTGTCTGGTATTCTGCGGCAGTTCTGATGTACTGCGCATGCATATGCTTACGCAGTACATCAGAGCTGTGGGCAAAAGCAACGGAGAAAGCAAGATCTTCGTTGCTTTCTACAAAGTGTCTTGCTATGTTAAAGGAGTTTGTCTCGCTATGTTAAACTCCTTTAACATAATGAGACAGTTTCTAAAAAGCAACGAAGATCTTGCATTCTCCATTGCTGTTAAAAAGAAAAAAAGGCTTATACTAATGGAAAAAGTCCGGGCGACCGGACCTTTTTCCATTAGTATATGTCTGATTTACAATATGCACGCTGACCAGTCAGCGTGCACGTTTTGGAATATTAATGGGGGGTTGTTGAATAATCGTTCTTCTTCTCCATCATTTTATCATTTTTTGCAATGTATAATCTTTTGCATATTGTGTGGTGATGGGAACCATTGTTTCATTGCCTTGCAATGTTAACCAAAAATAAATAGCTTGGACATCTTTTTACTAATACTAGAAATAAGGACCATAAATGTTACTTTAGCAGTTTGCAGATGAAATGAAATTGTCTCTGAAAGAGATATACTGGCACCATGTATGAAAACATTCCATAAATCTGGGCCCTTATTTATTTATTTTTGTTTATTTATTTTACATTTGTTTACTGGAAGAGTCCGACTGGGCATGAGTCCCATTTTCAGCAGAGGCCTGGGGAGAAAAGCTCCACAAAGATTATTACAAAATGAAAATACATTACACAATACACAAGTTGTTAAAATACAGCACAGACGACAGTTAGGACCTGTTACAATGTACTGATGTACTACTGTAACATAAGTATATAATAATTATACAATGTAAAATCACATTATGTGAGAAAATATACAATACAGTTTGGTGGCATTACAATCAGTTATTTGGATACATTCCTACAATGATTAAAATAGTAGACTATAAGATATATGAGAATATTATCTAGAGGAGTCTTGATCAAAGGCTTAAACAGAATATTAACATGGGAAGCTATCCAGGGTCAGAAGAACTGCATAGCCAGGACTTATTTAAAAGGGTCTGGAGGAGTTGTTTGAATGTATTTTTGTTTTTGTTGGACCTAATATCTAGGGGGATGGAGTTCTATACTTTTGCAATAGTAGAAGAGTAGCGGGAGTCACCAGAGCTATTTCTGCTTTTGGATATGTCAGCCAGTGCTTTGTTGGTGGATTTTAGTAGGTGGTTGTTGGAATAGCTTTTTAGCAGGCCATGTAATAATGGAATTTTTTTGGGTCATAAATGATTTCATGGGCTATTAAAAGCTGGTTGTAGGTGAGCAGGTTGGGTTGCTCTAGCCAGGATAATTGCTTGATAGCTTGGCAGTGATGTGTACTGCAGGGGGAGTCAGTTGCAAACTTAGCTATTTTATTGTAGTAGGTGTCAAGTTTCTTTAAGTCTACTTTATTTAGGTTGATGAATGTAAGAGAGGCATAGAGAAGTGTGGAGATTTAGGTGGGTTCTTGCAATGGTAGCTTTGCTGCTGTTGGTGAGGTATTTTCTGCATTTGTATAGTGTTCTGAGTTTTTTGTGGACTTTTTTTATTGTCTGAGCAATATGGATAATGAATTTCATATTGTGCTCTATAACTCCTAGTAGTTTGGTGTTATGGACCAGTGTGACAGGGATGTTATTGACAGAAAATATTGTGAATGGCAGTATGGGGTTAGGGGCTCTTATGGGATGGAATATCATTAGTTGGGTTTTTTTAGGGTTAAGTATCAGCTGAGAGTTGGCTAACCATGTTTTGATGGCAGTAAAGGGCTCTTGTTTCAATTTCTGAAGTTCAGGGAATGATGGGGCTGAACAGCTTAGGGTGGATCATCAGCATACTGAACTAGTATGGTATGCTGAATACATTTGTGAAGTTGGTTGGTAAATATGTTAAAGAGGAGGGGGTAACCCCAGGGAGACAGGTAGGTGGGGAGAGGGGAAGTTTTCCCATTTTACTGCCTGTTGGCAGTTGGATAGATAGTCCTGAAACCAGGCTAGAGTGGAGTAGCTTAGATTAAGATCAGCGAAGGCGGTAAGGAGTTTGGGATGGGAGACTGTATCAAAGGCCTTGGAGAGGTCTAGGAAGATAGTGGAGACAAGGTTGCTGTTGTTACAGTATTGATCAACAGTACTGGTAAAACTAATCAGGGATGTGGTAGTACTATAATTAGGATGGAATCCTTGTTGGGTGTTGGACATGAGTTTATTATTAAGGAGATAGTTCATTATTTGGGAATGCATACATTTTTAAGTATCTTAGACATGGGCGATAGGATGGCAATTGGACAGTAATTAGACAGTTCTACTGAGTTACCCTCTTTGTGAAGTAGAATTATGTGTGCAATTTTCCACAGAAAATGTAAACATTATTTCTGCTAAGGAGCGATTGATCACATGGAAGATGGGGTATGAGATGGCTGTGACTGTGATCTTAAGGTATAGTGCAGGTAATTTATCAGCAGCCAAGGTTGTGGGTTTAAGTTTACTCAGATATTTATGTATTGTGCTAGTATGGATAGGTTGTACAGAAAGGCTTTATTTGATATACAGGTGAGGATGTTAGTTTTGGATATGTAGTAAGGGAGTTGTTATTGGTGAGGGCTAAAATGGATTTGGTGAAATATTTGTTGAATTGGGTGGCAATATTATTGGTGGTGGTATCGATATTTGGGGAGGAGTACTTGTTTTACCTGGCTGCAGGATTTTATTTATGGCACCCCAGAACTTTTGTGGGTTACTTTTGTCTTTGGATTGGGTGTCTATATAGTTGTTCCTTTTATCTGACCTAATTTGTTTTTTTTGGCTTTTTTATTTAGTTCCAGGTAAGCTTGTCTATTACTTTGTGCTTTATTTTGTCGCCAGGAACCCCATGCTTTATCTCTTTGTTTTAAAAGTAGTCAAGTATCTTTGGTAAAGCAGGGTGCATAGGTGGATTTGGTTCTAACAGCTCTAATAGGGGTGAGCTGATTTAATATGCTAAGGAAAGTGTTGTTGATGTAGTCAACGGTGCTATCCAGGTGAAGAGAAGAGAGTGGCCTCCAATTACAGTATTTTAGTGCAGATATCAAATCCTAGGTTCTGAAGTTCTTTGTATATCAGATTTGTTGGAGGATGGTAGATTATAATGAGTTCACTTGTTGCCTAATTACAAAGATGGGAAGATGATCACTGTGAGTGTCTGTAAGGGATCTGGAGAGGAATGAGTGAGATGGCTGATTAGTGAGGATCCAATTTAAGATGGACTCCTTTTTAGATGTTTTATCTACTCAGGTAGTGGTATTGATTAACTGAGAGAAGCTATGCAAGTTGATGTGGTTGGTCATGTGGGGTGAGTCAGAGGAAAACCAGTCAGTATTTAAGTCACCCAGTATGATTGTTTCTTGAAGGAAGTTATGGGATGCCTAGTCTCTAATGGATTCACCAATAATAATGTTGTTGCCGGGGGATATATAGGTTCCAATTATAGTTAGCTGTTTATTAATTTATTTTTAGTTTGGTGAATATTATTTCAGCAATATTGGATTTAGGTGGGTTGGTGTTTAATTTGACTATGGTCAGGTTATTATTAAAGAGTAGTGCAATACCGCCATCTCTTTTGGACATCCTGTCTTATCTAACAAAATTATACCCAAGGGGGTCAAATTCATTATCATTGATTTGTGGTTTTAACCAGGTTTCACTGAAAAGAACTATGTCAGGAGAGTAAAAGGTCAGAGTGGTGTGTAGTTGTGATATTTTATTCACAATGCTCCTAATATTTATGTTAACTATTAGAAGGAGTGTGGAATTCCTGAGGGGTTTTAGAATGCTATGTGTTTGGTTGTGGGGGGGTTGTTATTGATTGTAGTACAAGGATTTGGGTGTATGTCACCACTGATTAGGGGATGGGATGCTACATAAATGTTAGTTTTTAGATATTGTGATATAAATGCATTGTGGAGATGCAGGTGTTTAGGTGGTATGGCTGAACAATGAAAGGGGCAAGGTCAAAATTTTGAGATTATAAATAGCGATATTAGTAGAAAAACTGGTTTGTCTTCTGTAGGGACTGGGCAGGTGGGGTATTTAGTTTGAAGCTTTGGATTACTGATGTGAAGATAGGATGTTAAATGTGCTGTAATGGTGAGGCTTTTAACTATTATAAAGGTTTAGGGAAAGCATTCTGTTCTTAGAAGAGAAGGGTAAAGCTAGAGAACTTGTATGAATATACAGTAGAGGTGGATAGAGATTTAGGTAATGTTAAGTTTATAGATGGTATATGTGGAATTGGGAGACTGCATGAGAGGTTTGCTATAGGACAATTGTAGGTTTTGGTAACTATATGAATAAGGGAGTTGGGAAAGAGTTTAGCTGAGTTGGTAGTGAGATAGAGGCTAAGCTGATGTTGGACAGGGTGGGTAAGGGAGTGATTTAGTAGTTGTGACCTGTAGTGAGAGTGAGGTTGCAGGGAGGTGCTCTGTTAGACTGAGGCTGTAGGGGAGTAGCTTGTTAGGTATAAAGGTTAGGAGGCTGGGGTTGGTGGGAATGGGGGTAGGGTAGAGGAGCGGCGTGAGCCCGAGTGTATCGGTCTAGGAGGAAAGTAAAAAAAAAGTCAGCTGGTAAGATTTGAAGATTTTCAGTAGACTTGTGAGCTACTTTTTTGGGGTTTTAAAACTATCGAGGTTTGGTTTCAAAGTATCTACCTAACACGTTGCTCAGTGAGTGAGTTACTGTAAGTACCAGAATAGAAGGGCTACATAATTGAGTCTGGAGATACAGAGCCAATTATTGAGAGAAGTAGGAGAGGGGCATTACCATGCAGAGAGACAAAGAGAAAGCAAATCTTGGAAAAGGCTAGGGTGGAATTCAGGAGTGGGGAGGAAGCCGGGATAATGACAAATGGGTTAGTGTGTATGCCACAAGCCAAGATAAGACATGCAGCTTAATAATTAGGCTGAGGACACAAGGTGACCTACGTAGAACAGGAGGTTGACAGACTTCCACCATTGGGTCAGTTTCAGCTTTTGAGATCTGATGTCCTGGTAGCTGTTGGGGGGTGGGAGATAGGTCACATCTCTGGGTGCTGGGAAAAGTGGAGATTACACTATCTGCAGTGGGCCAAGGAGCTGCTACTGGGAACATAGCAACAGCTTTGGTGTGAATTTTGAAAGGATAAGATAGGTTTAAGCCACTCATGTGTAAAGCCTCTTTGGCTGCATTTATTATTTTGTTGTATAGGTACAGATTTTAGAACAGTCTGCTTATTTGCTTTTTCCAGTAATTGTTGCCTGGCCATAGCTTGTAGCATCTGCCTACAGGGCTATTGTTAGTAAACATCCATTAATATCTGCTTTGTGCAGCTCATGGATGAATCTACAGCTTCCTCCTGAGTTCTGTCTATTAGCTGCTTTTAAATGTTTAATACTGTAACAGAGCCTTTGTTATCATTTAGTTAACATACTAGATCTAAGGACAGATAGATGCAGTTGGATTCATGTCATATGATCGAACTATTAAAACATCAAACCTCACTTCAATGAGACAAGGGTATTGACTGTCTTAAACTTCAAAAGCTGGCATCAGCAAATCTCACCACACTGAATAGCAATACTTGGCCAGCTGCTGTGATATTAGCATCTTACCTTTTACACTTTTTCTGCCCTGTATAGCCCCTAGCTCTTGTGAAACATCTGCTACCTTCAACTCTAATACTGAGTGCCTTTACTTTAGTCTCCTTACCTCAGATCTCTTCTCACCTTCACTGATACACTTTCTCCTCCTCCTTGGCTCATAGTCTGCTCACATCTATCCCTGTCTCGTTCCCTTTCATTCTTTCACTTATCCTCCCCCATACACTTACCCTCTTCTCCTCTCTCCTTGGCTCTACTCTCGCGTGTCTGTCTTTACCCTTTCATTTTTTCACATACACTTATCCTCCCCCACACCTTTCCACTTCTCCTCACACCTTGGCTCTACTCTCACGTCCTTGCCTCAGTCCCTCCCCCTCATCTTACACTTTCTCCACCCCCAACTCTATAAGATGGTCCCAGGACTTGTGGCGCCAATTTTAAATACCCTCCTATCCCCTCCGGTCCTGTACTGTGTAGGCTGCTGGCTCCATTTATGAGTGAGTGTTTGCTTTAATTAATTCATTAATTAATTAATTAATTAATAGACTGTATACATTGTGTTTTTGTGCTTGTAGTGGGATTAGAGAAACAGAATACTCAGATAGCCTTACTTATGTGCTTCTGCTTTGCTTTCTGCCCCTTTGTAACATACATGGCGTAGTTGGGAGCTCCTCCATAACTGCACATGGGTCTGGTCGTCCGTACTTTTGGGGTACCTACAGGCTCAACTACTAGAGCAATACACTTGCTCGAGCTATTACCGAGCTTTCTGCTCTACTTTTGTACTGTTCAGTGAATCCCCCCCCCCCCTCCAACTGTGGCCACTCTGTGAGTCCTGCGGGTTCTACATGCTGTTCTGAGAGCGATTGTACCCGGTTAATGTGCCCGGAACTGCTCCTGTGTATTCTGCACACTTAAGCAGCATCCCTGCTAGTTTCCCCCACTTGAACTTCAATTCAGCCTCAACTCAATGCCAGAACCATACTGACGCTATATGTTATATTTCCTGATATTGCTAACTGAAGCCGCGTAACGGCTTCCTAGCCTGGACTCTGCCTTATCAGCTGTTTAAACCAGTAACCGTGTAATTGGCTCCATGAACTAGCGACGGCTTTCATCAGCTGTTTCTGTCAGCTTTAACATTACCAGCGTTGTGCGCTGGATATGGCTACAACTGCCAGTTCTCCCCAGAAACAATTCCCTCTAAGTGCTCCCCCATTAATGCAACAGATGCATGAGTGAGTAGTCCCGATTCCTAAATTAGCTTTTCAGCCTATGTGCCCTGCCTTAGCTGCTAAGCTGCAGATAAAACATCTGCAACTGTTATAAACATGAGTTACCCTAACCGGCACTACTTGAGTGTCTATTGTGTGTAGACATTTTGGACCTAGACACTGTTGGTGAGCTGCAGGTATTTCAGACCATTTTTAATGTTCGCAATTCTGTTTTTACTATGAAGTATACCTGATTGCTCTATAACATGTCTGTACTTGGCTATTTACACCATAAGCTTACTCATGATTTTGTCCGCTATTGCTGTCCACATGTTATTTTTTTCATTGCGACTTACAGATGCCTACTTCATATATGTTCTACACTAAACTATTGATGCCTTAGGCTTACTGTACCTTATTTTTAGTGGATTTGATTTTTGTCCTGCATATTTAGTTTAAATACTAGTCTGTGCTGCTCTAATCTATATTATACCTAGATGTTGTCTACTGATTGTTCCTAATGGCTATAGTCTGAAACTGTATTGCATAAACTATAGTATAATGTCTAAAACTGCACTGCATTTACATGGTTAAATTGTTTGTATTGATTTTTTCCTCCTGCTCTCTCCTTTCTACCCACCTTCTCCTGGGATAGCTCACTATTACTGATGTAATTATTCCTTTTTTCTCTCCCTCCCTTTCTTTTGCTACTGTAGTTTTATTTCTAGGTATAAACCTGCTCTTTTGTATTCCTTTTTCTTACAGTGTTTTGCTGAATCACTACCACCCCAGGTGCCTCCCAGTTCTCTGCTTGGAATCCCTGGCTTCCCACCCTTGAACGGATAGCGTATAAGAACTCCTGCTGTGCTTCTATACTCATCCTTGCCTCCCCAGGAATTAATATTAAGTGTATGCATCCTATTATAAACTAAACTGTAAAATTAAAATTGCCCTTTGGTACAGCAACCCGATTGCAAAAGCTAGCAGTCTACCCTAATTGTAATCCTCCCTCTCTACTTTCCTGGTCTCTTCCCCATTTCCCCCGTGTCCGAGGCCTACCTTTGTAATTACCCAGTCTGGCCACTAGGTGGCAGCATTTCCTGCTTCTTTCTATATCCCTATGTATGCCTACACTACATTAACCTAACTCTGCCCTGTTCTCAGCACCAAATTTAGTTAATCACTCTTTTACACTTTTTCTGCCCTGTATAGCCCCCTAGCTCTTGTGAAACATCTGCTTCCTTCAACTCTAATACTCAGTGCCTTTACTTTAGTCTCCTTACCTCAGATCTCTTCTCACCTTCACTGATACACTTTCTCCTCCTCATCTCTACCCACTCCGTTCGCCCTGCAGGCTCACTCCTCTCTCCTACCGTGCCCCCAATTTCCACCCGCCCCAGAACCTCTACATTTATTCCACCCTTTCTCCACCCACTAATCCCAACTACTCAGTTAGAATCTCCTCCCTATTTGCACCCCACCCCCTACACACCCTACCTAGTTACCCAATTAAAGCTTTTCCCTCTTCACAACTCATCTCTTCCTCCTATTCAAACACATTCACACTCTCTTTCCTCCCACCTTTTTAAACTCTCCTACCTAGGCTCTTTGTAATTTCAATTAAACTTCTGCTCTATCATCATCCCCTCTTATTTCTCACCTACTGCATCCCCTCAAACCATATACATTATATTACCTGTGTCCCATGATGTTTCCCCTTATTCTCCACACCCTCCAGGCCCCCTGCTTCCTCCTTGTATTCCTAATTCCCCTATGTGATGCCAGCTCATACTCCTCCTATGTTCCACCTATCCTACCTTCATCTAAAACTGATTCATTCACCAGGTTGCTCCCATATTCATTCTCCCATTACTACTACATCTCCTCTTCCCTTATTCAACCCTACCCCTTGCACCTATTCTATCCTAAAATTATCACTTCTAAAGCCAAAATACTTACCTCTAGACTAATGTAATTTCCTACCAAACTTATGCAAAATAAACCCAAATGGCTAAAAACTCCTTCCTTCAACAACCTTATATTTGCTGGGGATATCCACCCCAACCCTGGGCCAAGCCCCCTTACTAATAACCCCCCCTCTTCACCGTTTCCCCCTCCTCTCCCCACAATACCCTAATATTCTTCACTCTCAATGCCCAAAGTCTCAACAATAAAATTCACCACTTTCAAGCATAGCTAACTCATAACCAACCTGACATCTTAGCCACCTCCGAAACCAGGCTCATACCCCATATCTCTGACTCTGAAATCCTGCCTAAAGGATTTCAGTCCCTCAGAACTGACCGACTAAATAAAAAAGGTGGCAGCACTGCCCTTATCTACTCTAATCTTCTTACCTTAATTCCCCTCCAGATTCCTATCCCACAATTCAACAATACCGAACTAACAGTTGGTCTACTAAAAATGAACAAGCACAAAATTATCTGCATCATAGCCCTTTATATATCTCCTGGTAACAACATCTCGACTCTCGAAGATATCCTCCTATGGGCCTCATCTGAAATTAATTAAGAAACTTATATTCTAAGGAACATAAACCTCGACTGGAACAAGTTCAATAATCCCTCTCCCTCCCTATCCATCAACCTCTATAACTTAAGTAATCTTGTCCACCACACAACCCAACAAAACAAACCCCCCAGGATCCATTATAGACTGGATCCTAGTCACCCATACAAATAAAATAACCTACCCTGGTACCATTCCCGACACCATTAGTGACCACCTCCCTGCCCTCATACATCGTTTAACTACCTCTACCCCCCATCAGCATCAGTATATTCTCACCCACAACCTTAGCAACTTCAACCCCTCAACTTTCTCAAATATCCTCAAACAAATAAACTGGCAAATCCTAAACACCCTTCCTCTTGATAAAGCAATAGAACACTTCAACTCTGTCTTCCTCAACTCTCTAAACTCCCTAGCACCACTAAGAAACAGAAGGATAAAAGCTAATACCGCTCCATGGCTCTCCAAAGAAACAAAGCAAATTATGCTTCAAGGGGACAAAGCCTGGAAGCTGTACCATAACAACAAACTGCCCAAAACCCTGATCAAATACAAACAACTCTGTAACCTCGCAAAGCAACGCATCACAAAGGACAAAAAAATCCTACTACTTTAAATTCCACTCCAACAATAACAATAACCCCAAACAATTCTAGAAATCCATAAACTCCCTTCTCAACCCCAACTCCAAGAATAACCCCTGCCCTGACCCAAATATATCTGACCTTGAACTAAGCTCTAGATTTAATTCATTTTTTATTGAAACTATCTTCAACATGACCAAGACCTTCCCTAACAATAATCCACCTAACCACATTTCCTCTTCTCCTAACCACCCTATGTTTGAGCTTAAGCCAGTCTCTACTAATCTCATAAAAAGACTCATATCCAAACTTAAACCTTGCTCCAATGCTCCTGATAATATTCCCTCCACCTTCCTACAATGCGCAGCCGACAGTATTGCAATCCCAATCAGCATCATAATCAACAGATCTATAAAGAAGTCATATGTACCCAAACTATGGCATTCTGCTTACATTCTTCCTCTCCACAAAGGTGGCAAAAATACTGACATCTCAAACTTCCAGCCCATTGCTCTGCTCTTTCCAATCTCCAAAATCTTAGAAAAATGTATCCATCTCCAACTTATGCCTTTTCTAACCCAAAAACAACTCCTAACATCTACCCAGCATGGCTTCCTCCCTGGCCATAGCACCATAACCGCTCTTCTCTCCTTCTTAGAAACTGTCAACCAAGCCTGGGATTCAGGACATTTAGTTTCCACAGTTCTTCTCAACCTTTCTAAGGCTTTTGACACTGTTTCCCATAACCACCTTATCTATCATCTCTCTAACCTACATCTCACTCCAAACACTATCGCCTGGTTCTCTAGCTACCTGTCAGAGAGATCTCAGGCAGGTAAATGGAAGAGCACCATCTCCTCATTTCTTCCTACCCCAACTGGTGTCCCTCAAGGGTCCATCTTTGGACCTCTGCTTTTTAACATCTTTATCAATAACCTTCACTCTGCCATTCCTGATGCCAAAATCATTCAATATGCAGACGATTCTATGATAGTCTGCTCAGCCTCAAACCTCCTTGAACTACTGACTAAAACCCAAACTGCTTTTTCTATTACTGAATACTGGATGCAACATAATCACCTGTCTCTAAATGCAAATAAATCTAAACTTCTACTCTTCTCTCCCTCCAAGACTTTCTCCTTTGACAAAAATTAATTTAAAGTCCTCAGCCATTCCAACTCTCCCATTGAAGTAGTTCCCTATGCAAAACTTCTTGGCATTACTATTGATGAACACCTCAAGTTCTATATCCATATCCAACAAAATATAAAGAAGACCCACCAAAGCTAGCTATGCTTTATAGGAGCAATCTCTTTCTCTCAAACTCTGCTAGACATACTTTAGCTACTACCTACCTCCTCCCATCCCTGTGATATGGAGCCCCTCCTCCCATCCCTGTGATATGGAGCCCCTCCTCCTATCCCTGTGATATGGAGCCCCTCCTCCCATCCCTGTTATATGGAGCCCCCTCCTCCCATCCCTGTTATATGGAGCCCCTCTTCTAACTAACCGGACCGCTACCAACACCTCTAAACTGGAAAACTGCTATAACAAAATCTCCAAATTTGCCTCAAGATCCAAAAACTCCACCCATCACTGCCATGTCCTTAATTCTCTAAACTGGCTAGAACTCCCTAATTATGTAGACTACCTCCAACTCTCCACAGCACACAGACTTGTATTTCACCCAAATAAATGTCCAGCTCTAATAAACATACTTCCCCCTACACCCCCAACAGACCTCAAATCTGAAAATCAAAACCTAATTACTATCCACAAACCAAGACGGCCTGCTGGCCAGCTTCTCCTCTCTCACTAGGCAAGAAATGGGATTCTCTCCCTACCACTCTTAGGACAATAAATAACTCAGAAAACTTTAAAACTCAGCTTTTCACTTACTTGCACTCCAAATGGAAATGCACCTGCTTTCACCCTGTCTAATTCTTTCTAACAACTTCCCTAAGGCGGTGTTACTCCTTGGCTCCTAATCTCTCTAACACCCCAACAACTAGTTCCCTGAGCTGTCTCTAGCTCTCTGCAATTGCTTCTGAAGAAACAATATCTACCTTGTAAATATTGTAAATAGCTTCTTATGTCGAATGAATGCATGTAAACTGTTTCCTTACTTTAATGGATTGTTATGTATAATGTTACTACACTTCAATTGTTATGAAGGTATTTCCTAAATGAATCTCCAGTGTACAGCCTTCCAGATACATCAAAATTATCTTTGTCAACTAAGCCTGATACAGAATGTTCATTCATGTAAACTGTACTTTACTTTTGTAACTTACTTACTTTTGTATCTTAATGTTTTATGTTATAATGGAGCTTTTCTCTCCGGGCCTCCACTGAAAACGGGCACTCATGGGCCCAGTGAACTTCCCCGGTCGCCAAACTGAAATAAATAAATAAATAAAATAAATAAATAAAATAAATACCTGTTACTTTTGGTATGTATAACATGAAGGGAGTAAATATGTATATTCTTTCCACATTATGTGCAGTTGTTGGCCAACTTTCCTTTAAATATAGTTCAACACTGTCCTCTCTTTTAAGATATATGTTCATGCTACGGTTGATAAGTTAACTTCACAACTAAAAGTCTGCTATAAAATATGCTGTCAGCCTTCTCCTGACTCAAAAAGATCCATAACAAGGAATGTTTTTATTACTAATCTGGAGTACACCCTACCGTTGTAATGAACAATGATATCTAGAATACTCGTGTAATCTGGAGAGACAGGTTTGTCTCCTAGACGTTGCTCTGTCTCTGGAATAGACTTTCCATACATGTCAGACTACCTCACTGACCCTCTTCAAGTGTAACCTTGATGAGTGGATGGCAAACCACAAATTTGCCCTAGAGGTTCCACATTTGTCCCTCAGTGACTGGGGTGACAGGTGCTGACTGAGGTTTTTTTTGGGAATAAACTTGGCTAGGCTTGTAAAGGTCCCAGAGCCATTAGCCTAGTAACCTCCTATGATCCTATGAATCCAAAGGAGAATTAATAAAATATGGAGCCACTCAACACTTGCTCTCTATACTGAAAACCACTGCACTACTCTGCAAAAAGCCAGTTGGATAACAGCTTGTGCAAACTTCATCTTATCTAAAGTAACCTTTATGTTGCTAAACATCAAGTGCTGCTCATAAGTGAGCTATAAACTGACCATAACACATCTCTATATGACCTAAAAATGACAGCAAAAACTGACTGACATTGCAGAGTCCTCTGTTTATTAATCAGCCAAAAAGCTTTAAGGAGATCATTCTGGCTAAGTGGAATTATTTGCCTGAGACAGAATAAGGAGAAAGTCAAACCTTTGACCTTTAAAAATATAAGAACCTACTTTAAAATGTCTTTCACTTCTATAATGATTCAGGTGCTTTGGAAAAAAAAATCTCATACTAACAGACACACATATCAGTATAGTACAATACTCAGCCTCTATTTCACTCATGAATAAGACCGACTATTTTGAACTTTATCTGTCTTAAACTTTTCTGCTTTCAGTCTTTTACTGTTTTTTTGTTTCTTTCTTTTGTTTATTCTTTCTTTCTTTCCCCTAATCTGGATTTCCGGCAACCCATCCTATAATTAATTTCATTATAAAATGATCAGGATTTATTCTTTTGTTTTCTATAGATACCTACATTTTCCTGCACAAAACATTTTATTAGCTCATTCTAATTTTTCTATACACCTTCATTTTACCTGATTATATGTTATGATTTTTTGAATCATTTGTTTTAACTGCTTTGTGGCTTTTGGCCTGTGTCAGGACTGAAAAAAGGTATGTAGATCAGCTCAGTTGCTTGGTTAACAAATCAAATAAATAACAAATAGATAGGAAATTAGTTATTTCTTGCTGAACAGTGCAAAGTGGAAATGAGCAATTTTGCATGACTCTAAACATGTCAGTGTTTCTACCACTGTAATACTACTTTTATAAAATACTTTTAAACATTTACTGTGATGCAGGGTCATTGCTTTTGCTAAGGATGTTTTTTTTCTACAGTGTTAGTGGTACAACAGATAGTAAACTCACCTTTGGGTCACAGGGCTGTAGGTTCTCTTCTCACACCATTATAATACCACAGAAATCCACACGATATTGTTCACTCCAAGCTCAGATATTTTCAGCAAAATAAATCCACCGGATGTTAATAAAATCCAAAGGTATAATTTATTGTACTACAATTGAACTACAAATGTTAAGCACTTTCACTAGACTGTGCTAGCTTCATCAGAACAATTAAAACAACTGATAATACTCCATTTTAAATTAAAATTGGCGCCAAAAATTAAGCTATTCTTAAAGCAACATGTTATAAGGACGATTTTTATAACATGTTGCTTTAAGAATAGCTTAATTTTTGGCGCCAATTTTAATTTAAAATGGAGTATTATCAGTTGTTTTAATTGTTCTGATGAAGCTAGCACAGTCTAGTGAAAGCGCTAGTGAAAGCGCTTAACATTTGTAGTTCAATTGTAGTACAATAAATTATACCTTTGGATTTTATTAACATCCGGTGGATTTATTTTGCTGAAAATATCTGAGCTTGGAGTGAACAATATTGTGTGGATTTCTGTGGTATTATATACGTGTGGTTCCATACGGGCTGTTCTTCTCACACCAAGTAGATGGATTGCTGACTCTGCAGCGTAACATAATGGGGTGCTACACTCCTGAGTGGGTCATCCTTTGGATGAGATGTTAAACTCAAGTCCCATTCTGCTTCAGCTGGTGGTAGCTCAGGTGGATGTAAAACATCCTGCAGCACCCATAAAAAAGAGTAAAGGAAGTTCCCTGATGCTCTGACAAATTTCCCCTAGTAGTATAAATACCACCTTGGGACTTGCCTGAAAAGTAGTAAAATAGTTAGTTTTGGCCTGCTGGCGGTGAGGAAGCTCTCCCCAGCCCCTTTTCAGTGTGCACGCATGCAATTCACTTGGTCTGCCTGTATCATCACAGCTCAGGTCCCACCCCCACAATTGCAATTTGCAACATTGCCAAATAAAAACACTGCTACAGTCTGGTATCTCCCCACAGTTATTGCAATCCAAGAATAACACTTTTTAATAAGATTATCCACCAGACAAGTCTGCACTGGTGACTAGATGTTTACAGTTATTATTATCAGCAAATTTGGTCCTTTAATAGTTATTTTTTAAACATTGTGACTGGATGTTTACATTTCTTTTTATCTCATATATGGTACTTTTACTAATTATTTTTTAAACATTGTTTTGGCCGGTGTGCACGCCTGCAAGGGCCCCATCCCTACCCCAGGCAACTATAGCTTCATCTCTTGCCACTAGGTGGTATAACTAACAATATACTTGCTGCATCTTGTCCCAAATAAATCTTCCTCCCCATTAGAATTCCTGTAAGGTAAGGTTAATGCCATTTACTTTGTGTATTTTGTACCCAGATAGATTTGCCTTCCTTTTTTGATTTACTTACACACCAACGCCACAAAAAGTAGTATTTTTGCGACTATGTGCTTACACGCCTACCTTTCTGCCTCTTCCTCTTCCTTGCTTTCACTTACCTTACACCTCCAAGGTTTCCACTTCTCATACTGATTGTTTTTCTTTGCACTCTTCTCTGAGGGGGCAGGATATACCTCTACCGGCTTTTTCTGGTTCTACCTTCCCTCATTTTGTATCTCCCTCCTCTAACTCCCCCCACCCCATGCACATTAACTAGTCTATATTAGTGGGTCTTCTAGAGGAGTGCCATTTTGAAATAGTTATTTTTGGCCTGCTCGTGGTGAGGAAGATCTCCCCAGCCCCTTTTCAGTGTGCATGCCTGCAAGTAAATGCCTGCAATTGTTTAAGCTATTCTCAAATATTTCTTGTCCACCTGGGTCAATAAGCATTTTTATGCTTTCCAACTGAAGTACTTAGCCAACTGTATGTAGTCCAGGGAACTAACTGAAGTAGCAACTGTTTTTACTACAGAAATTGTTTGCTGTTAAATATGATGTTATGCTTACAATAAAATTTTGCCTGGTGAATCATGAAATGTAATGTTCATTAACTGGTTTTGACTGCTTTAGGTTCATAGGTAGGTTCATAGGTAGGTACTAGGCTATTGGCTCTAGGGCCTATATAAGCCCAGCCAAAAAATGTACCCTGGCTTTCGCCACCCAAGAAAATTATTTTCCTGTGCCCCTGTCGAGCAGAGCCACAGAAGTGATCCCTGGGGTGAATTTCCCATTTCCCATCCAATCTTCAAGATTTTTCTTGAAGAGTGCTAATGAGGAGCTCTGTTTGACATAGATAGGTAGTCTGTTTCAGAGTATGGGAAGTCTCTGGGACAGAAATCTATCCCTCCAGCATGTTCTGTTTATTGTGGTGACAAGGTTTAGGTCCCTAGAGCGTGTAGCTCGGAGGGATTGGGATTTCTTTAAGTGGAGCATGTCCAACAGCTCTGGGTTTGACATAGCTTTGTATGTTAGGCAGAGATCGCCCCTGAGTAGGCGATATGCGATGGAGTAAAGCTGTAGTTTTTTGAGACAGTCTGCGTAAGGCATCTGTTTGAGGCCAGTAATCCTCTTTGTGAGGTATTTCTGTGGTCTTTCCAGTTGTTGTACATGTCTTGTGAGGTACATACCAAAAGGGGCATTGTACTCTATAATGGGTCTAATGAGTGATGAGTAGAGGGGAACAATGACCTCTTTTTTTCTGGATGAGAATCCTTATGTGATGAGATGAGCCATGTAGAAGGATTTCCTGACCACTGTGGCAATGTGATTATAAAAGGAGGGACTACTGTCCATCTGTGTCCCAAGGTCTCTTATCACATCTTCGGCATTAAGTAGACTACCAGCTATGTGGTAGTTCATGGGTACAGAGTTTTTACCAAAGGGGATGACAATACACTTTTTGGCATTGAGCTTCAGGCCATGGCTTTGACACCAGGTATCTGTCTCAGTGAGGCCCTTTTGTAGTTTGTCCACATCGTTAGGAGTTTCGATTATGGCTCCTAGTTTGCAGTCATCTGCAAACTTTGTTAGCCAAAGACCTTCTGTGTTAGCCTGCACTTCTGAGAAGTAGATACCAAACAGGAGAGGACCCAGGACTGAACCCTGTAGTACTCCACTTGCCACTGGTCTGAAGTCGGATTTGGAATCTGCTACTTTCACAGTGTGGGTTCTGTCCATGAGCCAGTTGGCAACCCATCTTGTGACATAGGGATTTATACCTAGTTTAGTGAGCTTATCTATAATTCCAGAGTGGGGGATGGTGTTGAAAGCCTTGGCGAGATCTAGATAAGCTGTGTGAACCATTTTACCCTCATCTATGGCTTTGGTGACTGCTTCAAAGAAGTTAATCAGGTTTAGGAGACATGATCTGCCTTTTACAAATCCAAACTGGGTAAGGTCCAGAGTTTGGAGATTACCAATGTCTTTGGTTATGAGTTCCATGATGATATGTTCCATGGCCTTGCAGACCAGGCTCGTCAGGCTAATGGGGCGGTAGTTCCCGGGGTCCATCATGGCTCCCCATTTGTGGAGTGGGATAACTGTCATGGTGCGCCATTCAGTGGGTACAAAGCCTGAGGTGAGGCTATGACTGAACATGGTACTTAGGTAGGGTGCCAGTTCATTCTTTAGTTCGTGTAGAATGCAGCCTGGGATATTGCCAGGTCCCATGGATGCTGTGTTCTTGGCTTTGGAGAGTGTGTTTTTTACCTGTGCAGCCATGATTATAGGAGCTTTGCATTCTTCCGGTATAGAGATGGGCCCTCTAGGGGGTGAGAGGGGGGTAAAGTTAGCACTGAACCTATCTGCCAGGATGTTGGCAATATCAGTTGGTTCTGTATATTTAGTGCCATTGTGCTGTAACTCAGAGCAGATCTGAGTGTTTCCATTGAGATTCTTGACATAGCTATAGAATGCTTTGTGGTTGTCTTTAGAGTCAGTGGCAATTTTGTTTTTGTAACTAGCTTTGGAGGATTTTATGAGGGATCTCAGCTTCTTACTGAGGTTGACCAGGGAGTCCCTCCAGTCATGGGATTTTACTCTTTTTTGCAACAGTTTCTTTCTTCTGTTGTAGAGTTTGTTTATGGCAGAGGACCACCAGATTGGCTTCCTTTTTTTGGAGGATAACATCTTGGTTCTATTAGGAATAGCATGATCCATGCACTTGTGTAAGTGCTTATAAAGTGCATTTGTGTAGGATTCAGCAGTCACACCTCTATTGTCCATCTGCATGGGTGTCGTGAAGTTTGCCACTTCTGTCTTAAGAAGTGTGAAGTTGGCTTTGGAGAGGTTTTTTACGATGGTTTCCCTAATTGGGGGTGGGATGTGGATGTCTAGGCTGATTAGCTTGTGGTCGGATCTGACCAACGAGGAATTGACCTCTGGTGTGGAACACCGATTTCCCATGTTGGTAATGTCCAGGTCTAGGATATTGCTGCCTCTGGTAGGGGTGTGAATAAGTTGATCCAAGGCGTTGG
The DNA here is from genome assembly GCF_019279795.1 of Protopterus annectens. NCBI lineage: Eukaryota > Metazoa > Chordata > Ceratodontiformes > Protopteridae > Protopterus > Protopterus annectens. Next base: position 1,128,577,004 of record NC_056748.1, on the reverse strand, counting down.
AATTTATGAATTCTAGAAAACATTGAGCAAAAGAGTTGGTACATGAGTAGTTTTCCCAGTTAATGGTGGGGTAGTTGAAATTGCCCATTATTAGGGTGTTGGGTTGTACCCTAATACTTTCCAGTGTATCAAGAAATGAGGAGTGTGAATCCTGGGGCATGGTGGGGGGTCTGTAGCAAGCTACAATTTGGATTGCGGTCTTGCCCAGAGTTAGTTGCACTTGGATAATCTCGGATGCATTATGCTGTGCAACTAGCCTGGAGGTGTGGATATCCTTAATGAATATGGACACGCCTCTGCCTTTAGTGCTTCATTCTGGGTTAGGTGGCCGAAAGGTGTGGTATGAACTGTAGCCTGGTAATGCAGGGGTGCTCTCTGGAGCTTTGAACCAGGTCTCTGTCACTGCACAGATGTCAATGTTCTCCATTTAAAGGAGTGTGTATGTTTTGTGTACTTGCCTACAGTATCCTTCCCCTAGTTATTTTAGAAGCTGAAACTGCGCATATTCCATTTATTAAAGCAGTGTTTTAAGTTGCCAGAGATGGAAATGCTTGTTCCCTGTTGACAACTGGCAAGCTTCTTTGGCCTCTATTGATCAGTACTACTCTGTATTACTTAATATTACTGTCCTGCATAAGTGTGTGCTCTGTGTTATCTTTAAATCTGTTCTACCAGTTATTGCCTACTGCACTGTTATTTTGAGAAATTATGACTTCATAAGTATGTGTTTTACTGTTACTATTATATCACTCCTGCCTGCTATCTAATCCACATTACGATCTGTTGAACTTCTCTCTCTCTCTCTCTCTCTCTCTCAGCCATTGCATGCTGACTCCACAGACACCAGAGATCCCCTTACAGCCTCTCTAGGTTCATTTATACCTCTCTCCTAACAACACACATCCACGTTCAGTCAGCTCACCCTCACTCGTCTTACTGTACTGCTCACTGAGCTGTTGTGCACGTTGCAGTAACCAGCTGTGAAGACTGGTAGAGATGGTGAAGGCTGCCAGCCTAGCCAAATAGAATTTGATACATAATTCTGGCATTTGTAAATATAAATGTAAAATACAGGCTTGTTTCTTAAATGAAAGAAAATGCTGTAAAATGCTGAACTTCAAGATTGTAGCAACATTGCCATTGCTGTAAGGAAACTAAGTCAAGCATTTCACATCTTTCTTTTGAAGTTAAAATTATTTCAAATCTATCCTTTGATCTGTAGAGCTCAGAGTCAGCCTGTCTGGGCTAGTACATTTTTTCTATTGTTTTAACTTAAGGAATAATTATTAGAGTGTACATGTGAAATGTCTTTTATTGTTGTAGCTTCCTGAGCAGGTGCTAGCTTGCTAAATAATGTAGCCTGTTGGCCTGGGAACCCCATGCTAAGTGTCAAAGAAATGATGTAATGGAAACTAACTGAGAATGATGTAATCTGGGAGGGCCCAGCAGAAATGTTTGTTAGCGATTTTAAAAACTATTGCTCAGAGAGAAACTGTAAACATTTTGATCATGGAGATCCAACTTAGCACTGCCTTATGCTCTCTTTATGTAAGTAGTATGTTAGAACTGTGTTTTCTACTAGAAGTTGTCAGGAATTATAAAGATTAGACTAAGTGTTTTTCTGTTATGTCAGAACTGTACTACTGAATTATTTTAAGTTTCTGTGTGATCTCTGAACTCTTGAATATCACTATGGTGTAGTAGTATTGTCTTGTGTTTTTAGTATTTATCATTAAATATGTTTAAACCCTTTTCAACTGTGGCTGGTTTAGGTAGAGATAGATTAAGCTCTAGAGTACATTGCATACTTATAAGTGATCATGTAATAAGCCATTCCAATAAGCCTTGATTGCTTAGTTACACTACTATTGGATAATAATACTGCACAGTAATAATTGGACACCCTTTTAAGGGCCTTTGAGTAGCTGATAATTATTAGCTGGTGGTGGCAGGAATTACTACCCTATAGTCTGGGTAAAGGGGCACAGCTGGAGAATCTGTGTCAGCCTTTCCCAGGAGTGTCTGTGAAGTTGTATAAATACTTATCTCAAAGTGTGTGTGTGGGTCAGCTACTTGGGCAGGGACACAAAGGACTGCTTGGACAGAGAGGGTACTGGAGGTTAGCTTGTCAGCTAGGCTGAGATCTGGACCCTATAGCTGTGCCAGTGGGGAGTCTTATTGAGGACCTGGAGAGCAAGGGAGCAACCAGCCCCGGACTGACTGTGATCTCTGTGTGCACTTAAGGGAAATTGTACTTTACTGTGTGTATTTGTTATCTACTGTCCTATAAGAGATGCCCTCTCTGGTGTTAGTGGTGAGGATTGAGGCTCCTTGATTGCTGGGCCAGGGCACAGGCATCACACTAGTCATATCCCTAACATCACTTATCTCTTTTTTACAGCACACTTGGTCTGGCTGTATCATCACAGCCGGGCCCCCCTACCCCAGAAACTACATCATTACCAAATAAAACAACTGCTGGTCTGATTTCATCTTACAGTTATTGTAGGCCAAGAATAACACTTTTTAATAAGGATATCCACCAGACAAGTCTTCATAGCTGACTGGATGTTTACAGTTCTTATTATCAGCAAATCTGGTCCTTTAATAGTTATGTTTTAAACATTGTGACTAGATGCTCACATTTCTTTTTATAGCAAATTGGGTAGTTTTACTAGTTTAACTGAATTTAATTTTACATTTGTTGACTGGGCTAGTCTAACTGGATACATGTCCATTTTCTGTAGAGGCCTGGGGAGAAAAGCTCCACTAAAGTTATATACTTTAGCAAGTACAAAAAGCTTATACAGTAAAATCAGTTTGAGTCATTGCATAAATGTGGAGGGCACCATTACAAAAGTAATAGCAGCAATGGGCAGCACAGTGGTGCAGCGGTTAACGCCTGTCAGCACAGCAAAGAGTTCTCCGGTTCGACTCTCGGGGGGGGGCCTGCTGTGGAGTTTGTGTTGCATGTTGTTCTGTGTGTTGGGTTTCCTCTTCCTCTTCGGTTTCTCATTCCTCCCACAACATGCATCTCTGATCTTTCTCCCCCCGGCCTCCGGAAAACAGGCTCTGTGAACTAGTCGGATCGGTCAACAAATACAAATGTTAATAAAAAAATAAAAAATAAAATAATAAATAAATTGCAACACCGTGAAAGATTAACACGCAAAGATGGAATAACAAAAAGACTATGTTACCTCATTTGTACCAGGAATATGTTGAAGTAAAAAGGAGTAAAAGGATAATCACAGATCACAAAAATAACTTGGGCAAATTATTTTTATAAGTAAGAATGTGTAACTAGAGGAGAAGAAAAGTATAGGAGTAGCAGTGATAAGGCAAGAGGCCGAAAAAGTGTCAGTCAGGATTAGTACATGGGCATAGCCAGTGGGAATTCAGGAAGGTTTTTAGTTGCTTCTTGAAAAGGGGTGTTGATAGCAGAGAGGTGAGTTCACAAGGAAGCTTGTTCCAATTAAAACCAACAGTGTTAGTAAACAGGCAGTCACCAGATTTATTGTGTGATTTATGGGAGGCGACTAGTAACTTGTTAGCTGAGCGAAGGGTTGTGAGGTTTTTATAAGGGGTTATAAGGTTACTGAGTATGGGAGTATTTGTGGGGTGATACAAGATCTTGTGGATTATTGTCAGTTGTTGAAGTAGCAGCTGGTTTTGTAATTCTAGCCAGCTTAATTGTTTCAGATTTATGCAATGGTGGGTACGAAATGGAGCACCTGTGGCAAATCTAGCAAAGTTATTGTATGAGGTTGCCAGTTTGTTAACATTGGATTTTGATAGATTGGTAAAAATAGGAGAGGCGTAGAGAAGGGTAGAGATCAGATGTGTTTGTGCTATAGTAGTCCTGGCTGAAGGTGTAAGGAAGGGTTTGAGCCTATATAGAGAGCCGAGTTTTCTATTTACTGATTTAATGGTTAAGTTGATGTGTGAGTCGAAGCTAAGATTATGATCAATTGTGACTCCTAGAGGTTTAGTGTTAGAGTCAGGTGATATAATTGTGCCATTGTTAGATACGATTGTAAAGTTGATAGGAGAGGACTTCTGTGTTGGAGTGAACAGTAATAATTTCGTTTTTTTGGGGTTAAGGAGGAGACAGAACTGATGGAACCAATTTTTAGCTATGTAAATACTTTTTGGGTACTAGACTGCAGCTCCGCAGAAGAAACTGCGGCACAGATAAGTGTCAAGTCATCTGCATATTGAATGCAGGTGGATTGTGGAAGGGAAGTTTTCAAATCATTAATAAAAATGGAAAAGAGGAGGGGCCCCAGAATAGAGCCCTGTGGGACTCCAATGGTGATGGGAAGCTGTGAGGATAAGTGATTGTCCCAGAGAACTGCTTGCTGTCTATTTTCTAGGTAGGAATTAAACCACTGGACTGCTAGAGTGTCTAAGGAGAGAGATTTGAGAATGTTTAACATGAGTCGATGGTTAACTGTGTCAAAGGCTTTGGAGAGGTCTAAGAATAGAGCTCAAGAAAGAAGGTTATTATTACAATTTTTATTAATACAGTCTGTGAAGGATAAGAGCACAGTTGTAGTACTGTAATATGGTCTAAAACTATGCTGGCAGTCAGCTAGTAGGTTATTTTGGAGAAGATGATCAAGTAATTGCCGATGAATGCATCTTTCCATGATTTTAGCTAAGGGAGAAAGTAGGGCTATAGGACAGAAGTTTGAGAGTTCATTTGGGTTCCCCCTTGTGTAAAGGGATGATATAAGGACTTTCCAGAGAGATGGGATAATGCCTTCAGCTATGGTTCTATTTATTAAAATGGAAACAGGGTAGGCAAGTATTCCAGCTACCATTTGCAGGTACTCAGCTGGTAGGTGGTCAGCTGCATGTGTGCAGGGTTTAAGTTTCAGAAGTAGGGTAAGGATGTGAGATGTTCAAACTGGGTGCAGTTTTAAAGTGGGGGGTTATTTATTTTAGAGGTCAGTTCCAGGGTGCTAGCAGGTAACAAGGTATTAGCTAGTGAGGTGACTGTTTCAGAAAATAATTTAAAGGCATCAGCAATATGGTTGGGAGAACTCTGAGTGAGATTAGGAGGAGTAGGTGCTTTGGAATTTCCTGGATGAAGTAGTTTATTAATTCCTGACTGGAATTTTTGTGGATTTTGATGTTGTGCTTGTTGGAATTTCAGGTAATAGTTTTTTTTTTGTCTAACCATGGTGAGCCATGGAGCAGGTTTGGTTCTAGCTTTGATAATACAAGATGGGGCATGGTGATCAAGAATTTGCAAGAATTTATTATTGAAGTATGAGACTGCTTCATCAAGAGGAAGGTATTTAATGGCAGACCAGTTGCAAGCTTTGAGCTCTGTTTGGTAGGTGGCTAGGTTTAGGTCTTTCTTATTCCGGGTAGCTCTGTAAATAATTTGGCTGGTACTAGGGGTCTTTTGTCTAGTAATAAAAGTAAGTAAGTGGTCGCTAATATCATCAGGAAGTACACCTGTTTTATATGCCAGGAGATTACTATTGACCAATATCCAATCTAGGGTACTTTGTTTGTTGCTAGATTTATGAATTCTAGTAGGGGAGATAATGGCTTGATGGAAGCCATAAAGGTTTATGTGAGAAGTTGGTTTGGGAGAAATACAGCAAGTCCAATCAATATTAAAATCACCCAAGAGTATGGTTTCTTGTGGGAAGGATGTGGAGAGCCAGCTAATGGTATTTTCAAGAGTATTAATGTTGTTGCCTGAGGGGGTATAAGAGCAAATTATGTATATGGATTTATTAGTATTAACCTGGAGCTTAGAGATTAAGATTTTGGCATTGCTTGGAGAGGGAGGTTGAGTATCTATTGGGGTAACCTGCAATTCAGATTTGTAGAGTATTGCAACTCCACCACCCTTTTTATTCAGATTATCAAGTCTTAGGATATTGCAACCAGGAGGGATAATAGCAATGCCCTTAGTTCCTGGCTTGAGCCAGGTTTCTGTTAGACATAGGATATCAAAGGAATGTATATCTATCAGGGCATGGAGTTGGGTAATTTTATTATTTAAGCTGTGAATATTAAGGTGAGCTATAAGAAGAGAGCTGGGTGGACTAGTAGGAGTGACAGAGTTAGTTTGATGGATTGGATGGGTGTTAGTGAGGTAGTTATTTGGGCCTGGGTTTGGATGAATGTCACCATGTAGAAGTAGGAACTGTTGAGGACTATGTATGAATTGTAAGACTTTGGAGAAGATTAGGTAAGATTTTCTAGTTTGGAGATACTTATTATGGGTTAATCTATGGAATAAAGGAAGACAATAGGGAGATGAGGATGTTAAGTTACTGTAGGTTTGTAAGGCTGGAGCAGAGTGTGGAGTCGTTTGCTTCAAAGTGAGTAAAGATTCAGTAAAGCTTAGATGCTCATAGTAAGTGAGGGTATATGATACAAGGAGAGTGTTAAGAATTATAAAGAAGAAAAAATAGGTTAAAATGCTTTGGAATGTCAGCTGTAGACATAGTAAGGGGGAAAATGTTAATTAAGGCAAGAAGAATGGAGGTATGAGGAAAGGGAATTGAAAGGAGAAGCGAAGGAGAGATAGAGAAGAAAAACAGTAAATGAATATGGGCTGAAATGATGTCTGTAACGAGATAGAGTGGGCTAATTGGTGGAAGTAGAAAGGAGGTGTGGCTATCCGAGTATAAGGTTATGAGTACTGGGGGTGGGTGGCATTTGGGGGTAGGGTAGTTATTTTGTAAACATTGTTTTGGCTGTTGTGCACACCTGCAAGGCCCTACCTCCACCCCAGGCAACTATAGCTTTGTCTCTCACCACTAGGTGGTACAACTAACAATATGCTTGCTGTATCTTGTCTCAAATAAATCTGCCTCCCCATTAGAATTTCTTTAAAGGAAGGCTAGTACCATTTATTTTATGTATTTTGTCTCCAGATAGATTTGCCTTCCTTTGTTTATTTATTTACACACCAAGGCCATAAAAAGTAGTGTTTCTGCAACTATCTGCTTATACTCCTACCTTTCTGCCGCTACCTCTTCCTTGCTTTTACTTACCTTACAGCTTCATGGTTTCCACTTCTCATACTGATAGTTTTTCTTTGCACTCTTCTCTAAGGGGGGCCTGCCCACTCCGTTCACCCTTGCTATGCTCCCCTACCCTACCCCCACTACCACCCACCCCTGCATCACTTAGACTTATATAAACACTAACCACTCCCCTAACTTCCCTCAATCAACAATCACCCTCCCTCTGCCAGTCACACCACAGTTATAAACACTAACCACTCTCCTAACTTCCCTCAATCAACAATCACCCTCCCACTGCCAGTCACACCTCAGTTAACCAATAGTCTATTTGGAAAACTCATCCCTCCCCTCATACAACTTAATTGCAACTGTTCTCAATCACTCTACTCCCACCACACTACACCAACACCCCTCTGTCCCTACATCTTCTTTATCACACCATCCAGTTAACCTAACATTTAAAAAAAGGAATACACACCATGCTCTTTCTCCTGCCTACACTTTATACCCTAGTGCTATCTGCATAGAATCTAACATCCTACACTCACCTAGAGATATATGCCCATAGCCCCATACTCTATTATACTAATACTGTCCACTCCTTACTCTCCTACCTTGCCATCTCCTCCCAACTCTACAATCACACATGCATTGCATACTGTCAGCAATACCAACCACTTCAGCAAACACCTTCACATACTCTCCAAATTGTCACACAAACATGCATTTCTATTATCACAGATTCTCCACAGTAGTGATATACACCCCACTCCAGGGCCACATACTCTACAACATACCATCATGCCTACCATTCCACCCCTTCCTTACATTACAACTTCAGACCTTCTCATTTTTAACATCAACCTTAGAAAATTAGTTAAAAAAATCGCGGACTTTCATGCAATCATTGCACAATACTCACCAGACATTCTTAAAGCAACAGAAACTTGGCTAAAACCCCACATAAGAGACCCAGACATACTCCCACAAGGTTATTGCATATACAGGTTAGATAGGATCAGGAAGAAGGGAGGTGGGGTTGCAATCTTCTACAAAGATAACCTAAGCGTAGACTACCTGCCTATCAAATACATTTATGATAACAACTTTGAAGTCCTAGTAACATGGCTCAGAATCAACCCAAATAAAAATATTACCATAATAGCCACTTACATACCTACCAACAGTACTCCCACTGCCATTGAGGAACTCATAGCCTGGACAGCCTCAGCCTATACTCATGAAGCCATTATCACAGACGACTTCAACTTAGACTGGAACACTTGCACTGGTGATAACCCCTCCACCTTCGTAAATATACATGGTTTCTCCCAAACAATCCAGTTTCCCACTCAAATAGATAAACATAGCAAAAGGGAATCTATCTTAGCCTGGTTACTTATTAACAGTACCACTCACAACTATCTCTCCGGATGCCTTCCAAATAATTTAAGTGACCATAGACCTACCTACTTAATCCATCATCAGCTCAACTCTCCCAGAACCATAGTTTACAAAGTCATACAAAATACCAAAAATGTTTCCAATGAAGCATTCTTAGACATGCTCAATAAATATAACTGGACACCACTCCATCATCTCCAACTCAACCAGGCCATAACATACTTCAGTGACACATTTCTAGCTATTCTAAATAGTTTAGCACCAACTTGTACATGTCATGTTTAAAATAAGAGATTGACCTGGATATCAAAAGATACCATTAGACTTCAAAAACTAAGGGATAAAACCTGGTTTCAATACCAGAAAGCAAAAGACAATAAAATTCTGTTAGTATACCAGCAGCTTCGCAATCAAACAAAAAAAAAACAACTCAAACTAGACAAAAAAACTATTATACATCTATTCAAAACAAATATGAAAACAATTCCAAAATGTTCTGGCAGGCAATTAACTCACTCCTCTACCCACAACCCCAGAACCAGCAACCAGTACCCAAAGTGTGAGTATTGCCTCACAAATCAACACCTACTTTATAAACACCATCCTCTCCTTAGTTATAGGGAACAATTCCAATCCTCCATCTCTTCCATCTAATGTGGAAACTAAACAACTGTTTTGACCTCAAACCTGTCCCAACTAACACCACAAGAACAATGCTGAAAAAACTGAAACCTTCTTCCTTAGCAGCTGACTAACTCTCCAATAAGTACTTCAAACTTTCAGCCGACACCATAGCTCTGCCTATCTCCATTCTGGTAAGTAGGTCTATAGCAGAAGAATATGTCCCAATATTATGGAATATTTCCTATATTACCCCTCTACATATAGGAGGAACATCAACAGAATTAAACAGTTACAGACCCATAGCCATCCTTTCCCCCTGTGTCATAATTCTGGAAAAATGTATACATGCTCAATTACTATAATACCTGCTATCTCACAACCTTATCTCTCCCTCCCAACACAGTTTCAGATGGAAACACAGCACCACTACAGCCCTAATTAATTTCTCTAACACCACCAACCAACCCAGGACTTCAAACCAGCAAGTAGCATCAGTCTTTCTAGACATGTCAAAAGTGTTCAACAGTGTCTCCCATCCAAACTTCCTTAATACTCTTGCCTCACTAAACCTGTCAAAGACTTCCCTCTCCTGGTCCCTAAGCTATCTTTCTAACAGACAACAAGCAGTACAATGGAAATCCGAACTCTCACCACTTCTGCCTGTCTTAGTTGGAGTCCCAGCAAAAAAGAGACAGGAACCCATAATGAGCTTGCCATTATGAATAGCAATGCAAGAACAAATAAACCAAAACAGCAGAGATACGTCCAAGGATTTTAATAGATAACACAAAGCTTTCGGATTACTCCTTCTTCAGTGTGTCACTGAAGAAGGAGTAATCCAAAAGCTTTGTGTTATCTATTAAAATCCTTGGACGTAACTCTGCCAATTTGATTTATTAGTTGGAGTCCCCCGAGGATCCATATTAGGGCCCCTTCTTTTCACCATCTTCTCCAATGATCTAGCCTCATCCACAACCCACACTAAAGTAGTTCAGTATGCAGATGATTCAGCTTTAATCTGCACAGCAGATACCTTAGCAGACCTCCAAATAGTAGCCCAACAAGCTGTTCATGATATAGAAACATATCTAAGTAAATCACAACTAATCCTCAATCCCAAAAAGATACAGTTAATGCTATTTACCAGTAGCAATCACCTACAACCCCTCCTTTCACCATTCTCTCAGCAAACAAAACAGTCATCCAACCAGTTGCGCATACTAAACTCCTTGGCGTGACAATCAACAACAAACTCAGATTTGACCAACACATAGCCATCATGATTAAGAAAGTTCACGACAAGACTGGTTTACTGTATAGAAGCAAGCCATTCCTTATTGACAATACCAGACTAACCATATCCAGAACCTTCCTCTTCTCTATGCTCCTATATGCTTTTCCCCCCTCTTTGTTGTTGTTGTTGTTGTTTGTCTTTTGGCTTTTCCCGGTTAGAGGTCGCCACAGCGTAACTCCAGTCCACTAATGATTGGCAGTAGACTTTCACGAACGCCGAGGTGCCAGCTTGACGTTCAACCTTCAACGAAGGCACACCCATTTACGCATGTCTTTTGAATCACCCAACCGAGGGGAGGACATGCAGACTCCACACAGAAGGCACTCCCTGCACTCCAGCCGGGAATCGAATCAGAGAACCTCTCGCTGTGAGGCAACAATGCTACCGCTGCACCACCACGGATATTAGAGACTTAACCAAATTGGAAACTTGCTGCAACAAAATAGCTCACTTTGCAGCCAACCTTGCCCATCAAACCCACCATTGTATTGCTCTACATAAATTAAATTGGCTCGAGCTACCTAACCTTCTCCGTCTCTACCAACTTAAATTCACACATGATATCATCTTCCATCCTGACAGTTGCCCATCCCTCAAGGAATTGTTCCCTACTCATGTCCACAAAGTCTAAGATCTGCAGACAGAAACGTTCTCACAGTAAACAAAGCTAACAACACTCACGGTAAAGCCCTGTTCTCAAATCAGCCAAATTATGGAACTCTCTACCCCACACCCTCCAAAACACACCTGAATCTACTAGTTTCAAACAACTGCTATTTGAACATTTATTCAAGAGCTGGCATTGCTCCTGCGCCAAACCTGACTGACAAGCTGTCTATAACTCTCTCAACCCATTATCCACTCCTTATCTCATTATATATATATATATATATATATATATATATATATATAATTTATTTATTTACATTTGTTGACCGGGAGTGTCCAACTGCACGTAGGCCCATTTACAGTGGAGGCCTGGGAGAAAAGCTTCATGGCTAAACAGTAGTTACATTGGATTTACATAGCAATTAACAATTTGATCAACACAGCAATTAACAATTACAAACATAGTTACAGATGAAGAACATAGTACATCAGTAGACAACTAGAATCTTTATCATCTATGAAATACATAACAGACATTAACAATTGTTATACTAAGAAGTTCCTGCTGTATAATAAGTAGTTAGGCTTATGAGCATCCGAGCTTGCTATAATCAAGGTAATTAGCACAAGAGAATAGTGCTTCTCCAGCAGAGTTATTGGCTTTAGTGACCTGCAAGTGATTTTTGTTGCTGGATCTTAGTGGTCTGGTGGTAGGTGAGTGTGAGTTTATACCATTGAAGGAGGTGAGGGAGTTCAAGCCAGCCCAGTTCAGCAAGTGAGAGACAGTGGTGACTACGGTAGGATACCCCTGTGGCGAATTTGGCGATTTTGTTGTAGCAGGTCTCTAGCTTGTTTAGATCGCATTGCTTTAGGTTGGTATATATTGGAGAGATATAAAGTAGGGTGGAGATAAGGTGGGAATTTGCTACTGAAATCTTTGCTGCTTATATATATATATATATATATATATATATATATCTCCAAACCTGACTGACAAGATATCTATAATTGTCACCACACTGTCCACTCCTTATCTCATTTTTCCCTCTCCTATATGTATATGTGTGTGTGTGTGTGTGTGTGTGTGTGTGTGTGTGTGTGTGTGTGTGTGTGTGTGTGTGTGTGTATATATATATATATATATATATATATATATATATATATATATATATATATATATATATATATATATATATATATATATATATAAAGGAAATCTCATTTGGTGATAACTATTATTTAATATGCCCACACTACTAACTTTATTTTTTCTCACAGTGATCTTCACTAAAATGCTTGTGTATTTCTTTTTGAACCTGTATCTACTAGAAAACTGTATTGAATACGTCTTTCTTTAGAATAACTAGATGATGTGTGTTCTCCATCTTACTGTATGTATAGTATTGTACTATCTAATTATTGTATTTTGCTTATATTTCTGTGAAACTCTTCTCCCTAGGCCTCTGCTGAAATGGGCTTCTGGCCCAGTCAGACTTTCCCGGTAAGCAAATGTAAATAAATAAACAACCTGATTAGCAAAGGAACAAACAAGTAACCATTCTGATTATAGTTTCTCTTTCATTTTTTTGTAGCTGTGAAATGCAAATATAAAATACTTATTGAATTATTCTGCTTATATCTCTTAAGCTTCTAAGAAGCAAACATTAATGAAATTATTTATAAGAAATATAATTTAATAATTCTGTGCATTTATTTGAAGGAACACTTGTGTATTGCTTGTAAGTATTTATAGTGAGACCATCATCTAAATTTCACTAACATTATGCAAGGCTAACTTACCATCTCATTATGAAAAATATTGTATCAGTGTACCAGCTTAAATCCCATAGCCACTCATAGCATGAGTATTATATCTGCTATGCAACCCTACATACTTTCTTTACAAATTAATATTTCTCCTTGTATCACAAAGTAATGCCTAGCTTCCTCCTCTTTTTAAACAGCTGCGCAGTTTCCTGAATATCTTATTTATACTTTCTTTCCTCATTAAATGTGTATATAAATAACTGTAAAATAGACCAAAATCATGTCTGAGACTAGTTCTCTTCCTTACCTCTTTTGCTTTTAATTTCTTGAACCATTTTAATATTAAAATGAGTATTTAAATGAATCCGTACACATAAAATAAATATCACTGACAAACATGACTAAACAGTAGTAATACTTTAATAACAGTTACAATGATGATTGCAACAGTATTTGTTATCTATATCTTTAACTGTGATACCTTAACTGAATGCGCAATCCTTGAAAAATATCAATATATTAAATGTCTTATCTTCATTGTGGAATTTTGTGTGTATGTGTGTGTGTGTGTGTGTGTGTGTGTGTGTGTGTGTGTGTGTGTGTGTGTGTGTGTGTGTGTGTGTGTGTGTATATATATATATATATATATATATATATATATATATATATATATATATATGTGTGTGTGTGTGTGTGTGTGTGTGTGTGTGTCTGTGTCTGTGTGTGTATATATTAAGTGTTTTGTGACCCACTTATTGCATTTGAAAAAAGAACATTTTAAGAGGCAATACTAAACTGCTTCATTGCAAAACATAATTATTTGCAAAAGCAATTTTCTCTGACCTAATACTAAGAGATGCACTGAATTCTCCAGCTTCAGATTTAAATGACAGGATTTAGAATTGAAAAATTTCCAAGTGCTTGCATCCCTTGTCCCCATTCTGTCAATATATCACACAGATTGCTGGATACACACAGAAATGTGTTCTGGCACAGAACTGGGAACTCTTATTTCCTGCTATCTGTTTTAGCTTGTTAATAACAGGATGCTGCTACTGCTGCCGGCAAATTTATGGAGAATTAATATTAGATTAATTCATTGCAAACATGGATTGCAGTGAAACATGAAATTCTGGCAAGAACAATTACTTGAAAATAAAATCTGCAATGTGTGTATTGATTTGATCTTAAATATATGCAGTGCTGGCTTACATTTGCATAAATTGAACAGTGCCATAATTAGTATAAACCTTATGAAGGACACAAGTAAATGTTTACCTTGAGGCTGCTAAATTTCTAAGCATCATTTACTAATCTCCAGCCTTTTTCTCAAATCTCTATATATATTGTTTTGCACTCTGGCATTCATAACTTTTTCTCCTCAGTTTTCCTACTACCAGAACTAACTCTTTTCCGTTATCAGCTACCTCCAATCAGTGACGGGGCTACAGTAACAGAACTCAAGACAAGGGGTGTGTAGTAAGGATGGTAATAAGTGGGTCTGCCATAACTAAATACCATCTTGCAATGTAAAAATAAAGCCCATTATTAATTATTGCCTGACTTCTTTGCAGAAAAGGCAGATAGGCATAGTCATACAGCCAAGTAAGTGCTATTTAGTTATTTAAGATCAAAATAATGAGGCACATAATGGTAAAAGCAGAATAGCAAAAGTTTCTGTTGTCAGCAGAACTTTGGTTTAAACATAGCTGAAACAAATCTGTATTTATTAGTTTTAAAGAAAGCATGGCATGTCAGTCTATTTGCAGCAAATCTACCAAATGCTAGTAGATCAAAAATATATATATTATTTCTGCATGGGGCAAACTCCCCTGTGACCCCATCTGGGTGGATAACCACCACTCCCCTCAAACTTATATATTCCTACTACAAGGTCACACAACAGTAGAGAAAAGGGTACCTCCACTATCAGTGAAAGGTGTTTCAGCAGCTTTCATTTCAGCTACTAGCATCTGGTAGAATTGTTAACAGGAAAATGACAGGCTCCTGATTTAAATGAAGGTGGTCTATACTGTATTACAAGATAACCAAAAGTGATATATTTAAAATTAGTTTTGCAGCATGCTGGACTCCTAGCCCATACTCTTGAAGACTAAATATCCCAACTGTAAGGTTATAGGATTGTGGGAAAAAAGGAAATGATGGTTTATGTAAAAATCACCAGATTTCCAGTTCTTTTTAACCCCCCCCCCCCCCCCATGCTGACTCTTTATCATGGCTCTCACAGTCACTGTAATGACCTGGCCCTCACCATCACTGTAATGACCTCTTCATACCTGAAGCAACAACACAATGTGACACATTCATTTCTCCAAGAAAAGAGCCAAGCAAGCCAAGAGTGGGAGCCATCATGCACTTGCTGGGAATTTGGGTGCTCCTCACTTCCCCCATTAGTGACTGTGATGTTCTGCAATTGCTGCTCCCAGGACATGTACACTGCTACACATACAAATCCCTTCACCAACGAGAGCATATCATTGTGTAGTACGTAAGTAGGTTCATTGCCTGTGGAAGATACTTCTACACTCCTGTAGGTGTCACTGTTTCAGTCACACAAGCTGCCAATCCTCCCAATGAGATCAGCGAGCTTGCATCAACTGCTCATTCTCACCTTCTGCAACTATCTCCTCCAGCAGCCAATATGTCCAGCAAGCAAGATCCTAATCAAATCTGGGGCATTATTTCTATATACCACTGTGCCAGGGCAAGTTTTCTCTCCTTAGTCCAAGTTTGTATAATATTAGAGTTAGGATATTTACAGTTTTGGGGTTAAAGGTGTAAAGATCCCTGCAAGAAATAACTGTTTAAACTTTATCACTTGCTTAAGTGCATAAACTTTTAACACTCATCTCATCTGACATTTCCAGTAGTCTTTCACTTAATTACAATCACTATTAGTGAAGGTTAGTCACTGACACAGTAATACTTTACAATTCAGTCAGTCTGATTACAGTAAGTTACTCTTTTTTTTCCAAACATTTTTGAATTATCACTTGTGACAGGCAATTTTACATTCATATAAAAGTAATCAAACTATATTAACATAACAAGCATACTTCACATATATTGCTATATATCATATAATCTAAGCAATTTTACACAAATTATTCAATTCCTACCTTTTTTTAAACAAGAAACATCTTTATTAAACCATCACTTAATACATAGGCAATCATACATTTATATAAATGAAAACAAACCCCACTGACACTATACTATTTGCATGCATTTTATATCACAAACCATAAGGATACACTCCCAGTTGCAGACATTATACATCACTTATAATCTACCCAACCTTTCTCACTCAAACATACATAATTCATTAAAGCCATGCCTTCTTTTAAACCTCATTGCTCCCTTGCATGTATCCTTCCCACAATTACCATTTTTCCTATGTAGTTTGCTTCTACCCTTTTTTAAACTTACCTAAAACAAATGCTGTTATGTTTGTGATGCTAGTTCTATATTGTAATATTTTGTTTTAGTTAATATCAATAGTATGATCTTACTGCTAGAGATGTGAAATTCTACTGAGTTTTATGTCCTCTGTATAATGTTCCTTGTAATACATCATGAAATGTAACTGCATACTCTACATTAAACCTATCAAATGCTTTCCCAAAATGCTAATATTACATTTAATTATTTCAGTTAAATTCATATAATATTATAATGGATTTATAAAGTGGTTTTGTTAGTACTTATGTAGTAACACACACCCTGGAGGGCATTATTGTGCTTAGAGAATGGCCTACCTGTTAAACTGTTTTGTATCTGTTCATTTGTTTTTTAATTACTATATATTTTTTAATATTTTTGATGTAAAATAGTTTCTCCGCCTACTATTTCAAACTTGCTGTAGTATATGCTCACCTGCGGCGTCGGGCCTCAAAACACCCCTAGTCAGATGTTATTTACACAATAACACATAATCTGTTCAGCATTACTGCTTGCTTAAAGATCTGTTGAGGTATTTCAGATCCAACTTTAACTTATAAATGCTGCAACTTTTCATTAAATAATTGATGTTATAAGTCTCATCAATAACAGACCACATAACATTGGGTGTCTACATATGAGTAATACTAGTCATGCAGAAAACCATAGGTTCATAGGTGTTTACTAGGGATGCATTCAAAGACATCATTAAGGAGATCAGCCCAGTTCTCCAATTGCCCCAAAGCACTGTCTGCTTAAATGACTTGCTCAAAGTCACACAGTGGGTAGGTAAACAGATACTTTGGGAATTAAACCCTGGACTCCCGGAAGCAGCCTGATATCACCACATAGCCTTAACCCCGTTCACTAACTGACACGTGTGCATACAAAATCACAAAGGGAGGTAGAAGTTAGTGTTGAAAGTCAGTCCAAGCAGCATTTTACTGAAAATGAGAAGAAACTGGAGGACCCAAAGAATCCGATACAGAACCAGAACAAACATGCAGACTCATGATAGACAACAGATGCATGTCAAAATCAAAAGACCTTCGCTCTGTGAAATAACATCACAAACTATCTGGAGCATTTCTCCCCGGGCCTCTGCTGAAAACAGGCTCTGTGGAACCTAGTCGGACTTTCCCGGTCAACAAATGATAAATACATAAAATAAATAAATAAAAAATAAAAAACTACCATCCATCATGCAACTCACATGCCCTCAGGATCCATAAAGGTTAACACTAAATGTACACTTTGTGTATGATTCCTGTATTCAACAACATCCCTACCACATTGTTTGTGTTGTCTTTTCTCTCAGAAATGTTCCGCTAAGTGTACACTTAGCGGTAACCTTTATGAATACCCGTCATAATTGCAGAATATGCAAACTCAACACAGACTGTAAGCCATGATCAGTACCAAACCCCAGACTGTATTGCTGTGAAATAGCTTCACAAACTACTGTGGTACCATGCAGCCCTTATGGAACTCAACAGAGTAGCTGAATGAACTTACACTTCCTAGAAAGTTTATGCCATTCAGCATTTACCCCTGACTTTACCCATGTATAAATAATTTTAAATTGTTTTATACTTTATAAGATTATTCAAAAGAGAACAATTTAATAACCATTATGGTCAAAAGCTGAAAACAACATTTTCTACTAAATCACCATACTTTGTCCTGTAGCAAAGTTTCTTCAAACCTCTGTGTCATTAACATTCATTTGATAATTTCTTCTACCATAAAATGGTCTAATGGGGGCTGTCATTTTTATGTTATTTTGTTTTGTCAGCAGGGTCTGCACCTTATTGCATATTTATCATTTATTATTGATTTATTGACATATCAGGAAAGTCATACTGGGTAGAAGTCCATTTTCAGCACAGGCCTAAGGAGAAAAGCTCCAAATTATTACAAAACATTTAAGAACAATCATTTTACAGTCTTCAGAAATAAAAATATTAACACTGATTCTACTACTAAACCTTGAATGACTATAACTCAAGGAACTAGACTGCTGAAAACAAAGGCCGTAAGCACAACAGGCCAAAAACTCAAAAACCTTGCAAAAGATCAAGATCTCATATATACATAATGACCCCATGGTTGTACAAAGATGATGAAGGGAGAAATCTCCCAAAACAAGGGTTATTGCATACCCTGAGACTGCACTGAGAGTGGTTTCCAATGGAAAACATTCCACAGATTTTTTATCCTCTGCATTTTGTGAATCAGGAACTTAATACTCATAGAAAAAGGATCTCTATAGCCTGTGGACAAGAAATTACTATCATTACCTTTCACTGGTATCTCTGCATTCATTTCACATTTTTGGAAAGTCTGTTATTACATTTTCTTTCAAATTTTCCTACTTTATGTTTCTTCTCATATTATAACCATACTCTCATGAGCCATTCCTGTTGTCTAAACAGTGGCTAAATAGCTGCCAGAGGCATTTCTGGGGAAAGCATATGGCTAATTATCATTATTGAATCCCTAGACTGCCTCATTACTGTGCACCTCAGCCCGCGGGAGCGGCCCTCACATTAATGCTCCCCGTAGTGGGAAACAGCCATAGGGAAGTCTATCAATTTAACAGAGTTACCATGAGAGTAAACCCACTGGCGGTAAGGCTTACTAACCACAATAAGTCTTTCTAAACCCCAGGGTTAGAGATAATACTGGAGAAATTTCCAGAAGCTGTAGTGAAGAGATGAAAAAATATTTTTTTTTCCTTTGGATATGTGAGAGATGAATTCATGTGTTTGTCTGCCTGTATTTGTTGACTGAAATAATCCATCATTTTTAGTTTATTTTCTGCAAAGGTCTGAGAAGAAAAGCTCCATGATAAAAAAAAGCACAAGTGATTTTGGATATGTTCGTAGGTGTGTAATAGGCTAATGGCCCTGGAACCTTTAAAAGCCTAGCCCATAGGATTACCCTAGCATTGTGCCACACGAGCTTAGTTCCCAGTGCCTCTGTTGAGTAAAGCCACTGGAGTGATCCCTGGGGTGAATTTTCTATTTCCTATCCACTCATCAAGCTTTCTCTTGAAGAGGGCCAGTGAGGTGCTCTGCTTGACACGCATGTGAAGTCTATTCCATAGAGGAAGGATTTGGATTTCTTCAGATGTAGCATTTCTAACAGAGATGGGTTAGACATGGCTTTGTAAGTCAAGCAGAGATTGCCTCTATGTAGGTAATATGAGACAGAGAATAGATGGAGTTTTTTTAGTCTGTCCATATAGGACAAATGTTTAAGGCCTAGGATCCTCTTTGTGAGGTACTTTTGCAGCCTCTCCAGTTGTTGCAGGTGTTTAGTGACATACATGCCAGATGGGGCATTGTACTCAATGACTGGCCTAATGAGGGAAGAGTAGAGGGAGACAATGACCTCTTTCTTCCTGGATGCAAAACCCTTAGCAATGAGATGTGCCACACACAAGGATTTTCTGTCCACAGTGGCAATGTGGTGGTCAAAAGAGAGGTTGCTGTCGACCAGTATTCCCAGATCTCATAACACCTTCTGCGTTCAGTGGACTACCATCGATGTGGTAATTTATGAGAACTGGGTTTTTACCAAAGGGGATGATGACACATTTTTTGGAATTTGGGTCAGAGCTTTAGTTCCTACCCCTTCAGGTCAGAGACTTCACTCTGCAACTCCTCTTCCTCCTCCTCTTCTTCCTCTAACTTCATCAGAAGCTTTAGAGATATAATTTCTGAGCTGTCCAGTACTGACTGTACTGGGTCCAAAGTAATCCTTAGTCCGATGGCTGCTCTGAGTTCTCTGGCTCACTAGGAAACAGAGACCTCCAGTTCCAAGGGGCTTGAGTCAACTAATATTTTTTCAGAGTCTTGTCTGTGGCTTGGAGCTTCTGCATGGATCAGCTCAGCCCTGGCTACTGCCTCATTGAGATCTTCTTAAGGCAGGGAGGGACTATGGTACTGAGTTCCATTCTTTTGGATCTGGGGTCCTTTCCTGAGTGGATCAGCTTTCAAGGCTATGGAGAGAGCCTTGTCTACTTCAGTCAATTCCTTCCCTCTTGGATCAACCGACCTTATCACATCTTCGAGAATTTCAACCACTTCCTCCACTAGGACAGGGAGTAACAAAGCCTCAAACTTCCCATCAGGCTGGCCCCTCTTCTTCTGATACCACCCCAGACCACCCTACTGAGGAGGTCCCTAGGAAGAAAAAGTGCAAGAGGAAGTACTTGGATTCCCCAGAGGAATCTGTCACAGAGGATACAAATTTCGAGAAAGGTGAAGGATCCCAAAGTCATCTCCTGATGATGTCTCCTTTGGAGACATCCTAGAATTCTTTAAGCAGAGAGGTGATTGGAAGTCCATTAATCTGAATTAGTCTGTGGAATCTGTCTACCTGCAGGCATTTCATACCCACCTAGCTACTTCCTGGGTAATTCCACCTGTCGATGAGATCATTGAGTTGGTCTCTCAGTAAGCATGGAAGGCCCCTGATGCTATTGAGCCAATTCCCTGGAGGCCGGATAAAATTATCACTGCCCCTGAAGATAAACCATTCTGGATGAAAGGATTTCCTGTGGATGCCATGGGCATGGTGGCAGCCACAAAAAAGGAACAAGCAGAGGAAAGTTCCTCTAGCCATCCTCCCAAAAAGGAGTCTCGCACGATGGATAGATTTGGGAAGCGAGTTTATGCATCATCGACCTTGCCTTATGGTCCTTGAACTACCAGATACACTTTACCAAATTACAGATGGATTTCATTAAAGAACTTTCAGAAAACCTCTCAGAAGCCATTTCTAAAGAGGTTTGAGAGTCTGTTACCTCTCAGTTGGCCACCATGACATCCATTTCTAGCATTTCCATGAGGCTCATTTCAAATACATCTGAGAGTATGACCAGAGCAGCGAGTTCAGGCATTGCCATAAGGAGACACACTTGTATGACCTTGTGTGATTTTGCAGAGCCCTTCAAGCATTCGTTCGTCAATGCCCCCTTTGATGGCATGTGCTTGATTGGCTCTAAATTTAGGGACACATTGACAAGGTGTGAGAATGATGGGTAAATCCTTTCTGCTGTGGGTGTAAATTTTTCCACTCTGCAAAAGACAGTTTTGTAGGAATCAACACAGTAGTGGAAAAATGTAGTTCAGGAAGTCCCAAGGGTATTCTCAGGACACATGTGGTGGTAGCTCCCTCAGTGGCAGAGGAGAAAACTCTAACAGAAGATGCCACCTCCATGGCAGAGGCAGCTTGCAAAACCAAGGGTCCAGAGATTCCTTCTTTGGTAAACCCTTTCAGCGTCTTGAAAGAAGGCCCAGTTGTCTTCCTCTGGAGGTAGTCAGGGGTCATAGGTCCCTGCACCAGAGAGCCTGGCTACAGATAACCCAAGATATATGGGTGCAGAGGATAATATCCAGAGGCATTATTATACCATTTTCCCTTCCTCTTTCCACTTGCAAAAACATCCCAGATGTTTCACCTAGTCAAAGGGAATAAGCAGCACTGCAAATACAAACGCTGCTAGAAAAGAGTCATCCAAGAGGTCCCACCAGACCAGAGATGATCTGGAATTTACTCAAGCTTCTTTTTAGTGCCAAAAAACAAGGGGAATGGAGACCAGTTTTGGATCTCAACAATTGAAACAATTCAGTTCAGCAAACCAAATTCTGGATGGTTACAGTTCAGTCCATTCCCCCCTTTTTGGGACAGCATGACTGGATGAGCTCGATAGACCTTCAGGATGTGCACTATCACATAAAGATGAACAGGCAATCCAGAAGGTTCTTACGCTTCAGGCTGGGAGTCAGTCATTATCAATTCACAGTACTGCCCTTTGGCCTCACCACAGCCCCCAGGGTGTTCACCAAGTGCATGGCAGTAGTAGCAACTCACGAGACTGCAAGGATTTTGGGTGTTTCCATATTTAGACAACTGGCTCATCACCGCTATGACCAGGTATCAACTGTTAGAGGCAAGAGAAAAAGTTCTCCAAACATGCTCTTACCGGGCATCACCATAAATTATGAAAATCTCATCTAGAACCAACACAAACTTTAGATTTCATAGGGGCTACCTTAAACACAAAGAACGCAATAGCCTCCCTTTCCCCATCAAGATTTGAGACAATCCATTTTTAAGTCATGAAGATAATCAGCAGCAACAAGGTACCAGCATGATTAGTTCATCAAGCGCTGGGATCCATGGCAATGTCTGTAACACTTGTCCCCTTGGCCAGATTGCACATGAGAATTTTACAGTGGCTGCTTTCAGCACAACAGTCCACCCTTTATCACCTGATGTTGATACACATTGTAATCACCAGTATCTGCAAAAGAGATCTTAAATGGTGGATTCAATTGGATCAAATTTTACAGGGCTGCCCATTCATTACCCCTCAGCCCAAGGCCAGAGACGCTTCCCAGTTAGGGTGGGCTTGCATTGTCTGGGAAGCATGGTCCAAGGCACTTGGTCCCAAGTAGAGGCCTGTTTGCATATTAGTGTCCTAGAGATGAGAGCAGTGCTTTTAGTGTTGCAGGCCTTCCAAGATGCTCTCCTCTTGGGGACAATTGCAATTCAAATGGACATTTCAGTATTTTGGTACATCAACAAACAAGATGGAACCAGATCCTACTTGATGTGTTGAGAAGTTCTCAGAGTGTCAGTGGGCGATTGCATCCAACCATTTTCTCATAGCAAAGCACATTCTGGGGAAGTCCAATGTGATAGCAGACAAACTGACCAGGTGCATACTTTTACCTCACGAGTGGTCCCTCAATCAGACAGTCTCAGAAAAGATATTCTGAAAATGGGGTCAGCTATGCTCCCCAAGTGCAGCAGCTATTTTGCCCTGATGCCCCCACAGGGGGGTTACTGAGGGATGCTATTCTTCACAATTGCCCATCTGGTCTTCTTTATGCCTTTCCTCCAATTCCATTAATTCCCAAGTTCCTTCAGAAAGCAGTCAGGTTAAAGGGCACAGTTATCCTTATTGCACGTTTCTGTCCTCAACAAATTTGGTTCCCCTTCCTTTGGCCTCACCTAATTCGACAGTCTTGGATACTGGATTCAAATCCAGCTCTCCTGTCCCATCTGATAGGCATGATTCATCTGGTCATTCCGAATCTCAAGCTGACAGCTTGGTTTCCATTAGTAGGCAGACATCCTATGCTCTCTTCCCCTGTCTGACCCATTCTGCTATCATCTCATAAACCATCTACACAACAGCTTTACACCAGTAAATGGAAGAGATTCATGCATTGGGTGTTGAATAACGTTGATCCTTTTTTGGCTCCAATTCATGATATTCTTCACTTTTTAGCCTTACTTTATAATGAAGGAGATTCAGTTTCCATGGTCAGAGTACAATTAGCAGCAGTATCCAGCTTGCACGCTGGTTTTCAAAGCTCCTCTGTTGCTTTTCACAAGCTTTGTAAAGTCTTTTTTAGGGGTACTCATCTTTTAAAACTACCCTACAAAGACCCTACTCCTCCTTGGGATCTGAATTTGATGTTGCAAGCAATCACTCAATCCCCCTTTGAACCAACCAGATAATGATTGTGCTCTCATGTTCCTATCTTGGAAAATTATTTTCTCAGTGGCAGTAACATCTTCTAGAAGGATCAGACATTCAAGCCTTATCCTCTAAACCTCCATACCTGTTTTTTCACAAAGATAGAGTTTCACTCAGAACCAGACCCTCATTTCTTCCTAAGGTGGTTTCAGAGACCAGTATCAACCAATGTATTAATCTGCCAGTGATTTCCCCCAGCTTCTCTAACAGTGGTGAATATTGTTTACATTTGTTAGATGTTCACAGGCAATTGAGAGTCTGTCTTCATAGAACAAAAGAATTCAGGAACTCAGACCAATTATCAGTTTCCTTCTCGCATACCAGATTGGGAAAACCTGTGAATAAAATAACGTTAGCCAGGTGGTTCACTGACTGTATCTCATTTGTTTATTCTAAGTCATGCATTGCTTTGACAAAACCTTTGTGAGCCCATTTAACCAGGGCTGTAGCAGCCTGAGCTGTATTCCAGTCTAGAGCTTTCATGGATGATATCTGTGCAGCAGCAACTTGGGCTAATCTTTATACCTGTGTTAGTCGTTACAAATTATCCATTTTCATTCCTCCTCAACTTCCCATTCTCCAACCAAGCTGGTTTCTGAAAGAATGTAGGATTGACAGATTGTTGCTTTTTTGGTATAGTTTTGCAGTTCCAGATATAGTCTCCATAAAAGCCCTTTTTGTCTCTTTCGATCAGCAAACCCGATATGAGGTAATTGAGATAAATGCATTGTGGGTAACTGATGAGCTCAAGAGGTTTCTGGTTCCCATGAGGTATTGTAGTGGCCAAGTAGGTTTTGAGGATTGGAACCGAACCCACAGCTTGAGGAAGAATGAAAATGAACAACACAGGTGGAATGTTACGGTGAGTACAAAACTGCTCTTTATCTGACAGCATGATAGAACGAGTCCTCAAAGTAAGGAGAAACAGTGGAGTCGGAGACACCTGAAGAAGAAATATGGAGATGGGAAAGAAAAGAGATTTAATATGGTGCAATATTTATGCAAAGCAGAAAGCAAAACTAATCAATACAAAAGGAGCACCACCAAAGATATTTGAAGAGAAATAGAGGCAAATGTTTCCAGACATGGAACATTTTACAATCCAAAAAAATAAGAAAACAAAGAAGAAAAGTAGAAAAGAGGACTAGTGATGGAGGAGTTAAAGAAGCAGAAACTAAGGTTATAGGTTACCTGCAAAGTGAAGGATTTAGTCTAGAAAATCTAACTCACCTAACATCACAGCAGGATAGAGCGATGGGCACTCAAATTAGGGAGAAACCAGTAGAGGGGGAAACATCTGATCAGTTGCCATATGAAGATACTTTGGAGCCTCCCATAGGAAGCCAGTACAAATGTTCAGTAGGAGTTGGACAGCCAGGGAAGGAACAGGAAACTGTGGCAACTGTGATGCAGTCAATGTTGTGGTGGGATAGGCCAGTGAGTTCCCATACAAAAGAGCAACCTATAACACAGGATGAAACTGAAGACAACATGACACAGTAAGATGCTCTGGAACTTTCTATAGAATGCCTGCAGGAAATGGAGAATAAAGAATGTGCCCTCAGTTTAGAAGAGAATGATCTAAGGGAAGAGTTGCTTGATTTAATAGAAATGGACAGACATATTAAGATCAATGAAAGAAATAGACTGCAGAAGGTCAATAAAACCCAAAAAGTTAGAAGTCTGATAAAACAAATGAAGACAGTAATTAGGACTGTCCATAGAGATTCATGCGATATAACAGAAGTAAATCAAATATATTACTGTGCAGCTAAATTAATAACAGCTAAAAATCTTACAACAAGAACACAGAGTATTAAGGGAAAGGTAGGGGAGAAATCGAATGCCTTCATGGAAGTATCGAATAGAGAAAACGATAAAGCAATTAAGACAAGAAGTGTCACTGTTAGAAGAGGGAACAGATCAACAAAAATACTCAGAAAGATAGACATGATAAAAGTAACACACAGTATTATAACAGATCAGGATGTATCATACACTATCAAAAATAATAAACTAAAAATATCAGCAGAGATAGAAAAACGTAGAAGATTTGTAGATAAATATAAAGGAAAAGTGCAAAATAAGCAATTTATTAATGATTCAAAAAAGTTTTATGGAGAACTGAAAAACAAAGCAAAAGGAAGTGAAACACCAACAAAAAAGAAGGAATAGACACATTTTGGAGAAATATCTACGAAGATCCTGTGGAATGTAGCAAACATGCTAAATGGATAGAAGAAGTAAAAGAAAGAATAAGAAGTTTAAAGGCGCAGGATATGAAATGGGATGAAGTAACAGCCAGAGAGACTGAAACAAATTTAAGAAAAGCTCCTAAGTGTAAAACCCCAGAACCAGATGCAGTACCTTACTTCTGGCTAAAAGTATTAATACCTTTGCATGAAGATTTAGTCATGCGTAAGCACTAGTTATCGCACCCTGAACAGGCACCAACCCCAACCTGGCTAACAACAGGAAAAACAATGGTGCTACTTAAGAGTGAACCTCCAAGCTACCGTAAAAACTATAGACCAATAACTTGCCTTTCGATGATGTATAAACTATACACGGGAATTGATGGCAACAGAGTTTACAGTCATTTAGAAGAAAACCTAATCATGGCAATAGAGAAAAGGGTAACAAAAGAAAGTCATATGGAACAAAGAATCATTTGCTGTTAAAGTCATAACGGAAAACTGTAAAAAGGGGAAGAATCTAAGTACGGCATGGATAGACTACAAAAATCATTTGACAGTATCCCACATTCATGGCTAAATGTGTGCTTAAAAATCTGTAAGATGCACCTTACACTGATCGATTACATTACAGTGACTATGAAACAGTGGCATGCCACTTTACAGTTAAGCCATGATAAATGACAAATTATTACTCCAGGGATAAAAGTTCAAAGGGGGAAATTCCAGGTTGACTCTGTCATGATAGTTCTTTTGTCTTGCACTTAACCCATTGAGCTGTCTACTTAACAGATTACATCATGGCTACAGTTTGGCTCCCAAAAGTGTAAAGACTTATCTTCTTTTTGTAGATGGTTTAAAACTTATAGTTCATCAGATGAGGAACTGAAGACACAACTGCAAGTGGTCAAAACTTTTTCAGATGATATAGGAATGCCATTTGGTCTTGATAAATGTGCAAAAGCAACCTTTAAAGCAGGAAAACTGCAGCACCAAGAAAATATCGGTTTGAGACAAGAATGTGATACAAAAGAACTTGAGGAAGAGGGAATGTATAAATATTTGGGACTTGAAGGATCAACAATAAAACATGAACAAAAGCAAATACAACTTAGTAAGGAATATTTTTGAACACTTAAATTAATACTGAAAACAGCATTGACATCTAAGAATAAAGTTCAAGCTACAAACCAATTTGTTCTTCTTGTCCTAACTTATAATTTTAGAGTGATTGACTGGCTCCAAAAGGTGTTGGATAGGTTGGACAAGAAAACAAGAAGGATGCTTCTTGCTCATCAAATGATTTATAAAAATCAGCGCACACCAAGATTACATAGTCCCCATTCTAAAGGAGGTATGGGCTTCCTCAAAATTAGCTACATGTATAGATGTGTAATCTTGGGACTGTATACATATCTGCTGATCTCACAAGACCCAAACATAGTGAAAATTTTGAAACATCAGGAGAATGATTCTAAGATGACTTCCCTGCTTAGTTTAGCAGAAGCATATCAGCGTCAAGTAGGAATGAAAATCAAACCAGAAGTAGGTAAAAATCAGGTAGCAAGTGAATGTACCAAAAAACAAAAGAAAGAATATAAGGTGAAGGATCAGATGAGAAGGCAAGAAATGTGGAAAATGCATAACAATAGTTGCAAGTATAGAAAACTCTTGGAACAGCCTCATGCTTGCTCAGGAATGAATGCAGGAATGATTAAGGAGAGGTGAACTTAAACCAAAAGACGAAAGTTTACTATAGGTGATGCAAGATAGTGGACCACATACACGTTTGTTTATAAAGTCCATTGGACGTGAGAGAAACAGACAAAGGTAGGTTTTGTAAAACAGAATTGGTAACAGTCGCAGATCTTGTTGCTGGTTGTGATATACTAATGGCACAATAACTGTACACTGAAAGACATAATAATGTAACAAGACTGTTGCATTATGGATTGTGCAAACATTATAATACTGAAGTAACAAAAACACTGGAAACATGAGCCGCAAAGCATTATAGAAAATGATGAAGTTTATATCACATAGGATTACCCATCACCAACATTTCAAAAAATTGATTCAAGGAAACAAGATATAGTAGTCCATGAAAAGAAGACAAAAGTAGCATTGATTGTTGAAATTACTACACCTAGTAAATACATTGTCTTACGTACTGAGAGACACAAATTCATAAAATACCAGGATTTGCAGGCAGGAACAAGGGCAATGTGGGAGAAAGATACCCAGACAGTTCCAACAGTAGTAGAAACAATGGGTCTCATAAAAAATAATTTACAATCGTACT
Organism: Protopterus annectens; assembly: GCF_019279795.1. Classification (NCBI taxonomy): domain Eukaryota; kingdom Metazoa; phylum Chordata; order Ceratodontiformes; family Protopteridae; genus Protopterus; species Protopterus annectens. The sequence continues at coordinate 1,128,548,785 of NC_056748.1, read as the reverse complement.
TAGATATGTTACCGATGCATGTAACTCCGCACGAATTGCAGGAGTCATTACTGGGCACATTGTGGGTGCTGTGAAAAGCTCTTCTAGCTAACATCAAAAACTGAAATAATACTAATTTCATGAATTCTAGTCATACTTCGACTTAGGAATGGGGTCCATTCCTGTCATGGTATTATAAACTCAAAAGACTTGGAGAAATTAAAAATAAATAGGGAGATGTGCAGACCTAGGAAATAAGTAGACCATATTTGTGGGCAGGTAATGTGTGGGTACATTATGGTAACTTTGTCACACACATATATTGGTCTAGAAAATCAATACAAAATAGAGTTGGACAAGAATATGCAGAAACGTGGAGAGAAGTGTACGCTGGACATGACTATCCAAGTAATCCGCAAAATCTACAGTTACAGAGACAGACCTGTGAAAGGAAGCAGCTGAGATGTTTCACAAAGTGGGTGTTGTGGCTGGATATGGTTTAACTGACAGCTGTCACAAAAGGGGGTGCAGGGGCCATGGATATCATGGTAGGGATGCAATGTCTGGATGTGCCCAGCTGATATACGCATGGTAGATGAGCACACCATCTGACAGTCAAGCAGGAGGGTGAGGAGCAGTCCTTACATTGTTCATAGTTAGCCAGCAGAGGTCAAACTAGTAACACTGTCTGTCATTCATGCTGTAGCTTTATCATTGCCTATTTCCTAACGGGGTATACAGGTATAGGCATACCTCTTAACTGTCCAGATTTTTAGCACATATTTATGGTCAGTGTCTCATAAAATTTGTCATTTTCTAGCAATTTACAGAGAATTTAAGTCAGTAAATAATGAATGACAAAGATTTGAGTTTCAGACTTAATATCCTTCAGAAAATGCATGGTAACACAACTTCTATTATTCTAGCAACATTCTAAGTTTATAACAGTGATATTTAAAATCTGTCCTTATTTTCAGGCCTTTGTCTCCCATTGTTTTAGGCTTTGACCATATTTTGTCTGCTAAGAGGTTGAGAGGTATCGGTACAGGACAATGTTGTAATTCATAGGGGACAAACAGGATGAGAGAAGGTGACAGTCCTGAGCTACATTCAGTGTGACACAGTATTATTGTGGTCCTGTGCTTGTTTTGTGGGATGGGGTAAATGGTAGTGCCTCTGGGGTTATTGCCTCTATTTCAAGCTTCTTTCATTGCATATACCAACGACAGTGTACTGCTCGTGGCACATGATACTGATATACTTTAGCATAGATTGATTTTCTCACTGTTGCACCCAGTTTTCTTTCTTCTTTGGACATTCACACTGTAATGTATTGTATGACTGGAGCCACAGACACCATCTCATTCTTCTGATTGCTTACATGTATATGTGATCTGCAGTTTGGCACTGCAGTGTGCAGTTCAGAAACACCTGTATATAATATACAATGACTTCCATCAGGAAAATGCTGCTTGTTGTTGCAGGAGGCAGTGGAGATGAATGACAAAACAAAGATAGTAGAGGACTACACACCTGCATTTTATATGGTGCAGCAATAATAGGTCCACCTCACTAAAGGAAAATATTAATTTGTCTCTCCCTTCTGCATGTCATAATGGTCCATCTGCGGTCTAGATAAGCCAGCTGTTCTCATGCTGTCAAAGGCTGTAGCAGAAGAGGGCATGTGAGGTTGGTGTTCCATGCCGGGTGAGGGGTCCATCACATACCAATCACCTTCTTTAGCTCAGAGTGGGGATGCATGGTTTTAAGTGATGTTTCGCTGGGCAGTGGCACTTTGGATCCCCATACATTTACCCCTCCTGCAGTGAATGTCAGACTTGGTAGACCAGCTGGGCAGTCCTATCAGGCCATTAAAGTCAGGCATGGTCCACATTACTGGCACTCACTACCACCATCTACTGGGTCCCAGTCGTGTACCTTTGTGCAGCTCAGCAGCTGGAATACTGCCCATACACCATACTGACCCCACCCATCTGTCTATCCTCTGTTTGTTTATATGTATCTCATGTCTCCCATGTCCACCCCAGTTAATCAGAGTAGTTCCAAGTGTGTTGTTGCACCACCATTCTCTAGACCGCCATGTTTCCTCTCCCTGTCATACCTTGCATTCTCTCCCCCTCTTCTCTTTTCTCTGCATACACAAAATCATAGTCAGGGGTCTTAAAATAAAGATATATACCTTACCTCCCACTAAACTCCATTTACCTTACAATGATCCTGTTATGTGTTCCTCTGCTATATCACCTTTGCTTGCATTCCCCTTTCCACCTCTTTCGTTGAAACATTAAGGTGTCAAGCTTGCTGGGGAAGAACATATGCAGACCTCCTTCCATCCCTACACTATGTCTCACCTATCTTTACAATCTTATCTTAACCATCAATAATAAACTAGAGACAACCTATAACAAAACTGCAAAACTTGCAAAAAATTATCTTCAGAAAACAGGCCACTGCATAACCCTAAAAGCCTTAAATGGCTAGAACTTAAAAACCATCACAACTACCATCATCTTATTACAACCCATAAACTAATAAACTTCCTAAAAAAATACTCAGCACTAAATGGAATACTACAACACTATACCACCAATCAAGCCCTATGATCCAACGACAAAACTTTTCTATCCATCACAAAATCAAATAACAGTGCAGCAGACTCACTGTACTCTAACCTGATAGCAAAAATCTGGAACCAAATCCCCCCTAAAATAAAACAAGTAGACATACTGTATGGCTACAAAACATCACTAAAGAAGCACCTGCTAAACAACTAGATATGCTGATACACTTCCCCAGGCTACCCCCTTTACTTAACCTAAACTCCACTATCAAAGTTACACTCCTTTTACTTAACCATTCTATACCTAATCTTACAAATGTAACAGCATTACACTCCCTTTACTTAACCTTTCTGTAGCCTAATCTTACATGTGTAACAAAGTTACACCCCCTTTAGTTAACCTTTCTCTGCCCTATACTTACACATGTAACAAAGTTACACTCCCTTTAGTTAACCTTTCTGTGCCCTATACTTACACATGTAACAAAGTTACACCCCTTTAGTTAACCTTTCTGTGCCCTATACTTACACATGTAACAAAGTTACACCCCCTTTAGTTAACCTTTCTGTGCCCTATACTTACACATGTAACAAAGTTACACTCCCTTTAGTTAACCTTTCTGTACCCTTTACTTACACATCTAACAAAGTTACACCCCTTTAGTTAACATTTCTATACCCTATACTTACACATCTAACAAAGTTACACCCCCTTTAGTTAACCTTTCTGTGCCCTGTACTTGCACATGCAACAAAGTTGCACCCCTTTTTTTAACCTTTCTGTACCCTATACTTACACATGTAACAAAGTTACACTCCCTTTAGTTAACCTTTTTGTGCCCTGAACTTACACATGTAACAAAGTTACACCCCCTTTAGTTAACATTTCTATACCCTATACTTACACATCTAACAAAGTTACACCCCCTTTAGTTAACCTTTCTGTGCCGTATACTTACACATCTAAAGAAGTTACACTCCCTTTAGTTAACCTTTCTGTGCCCTGTACTTGCACATGTAACAAAGTTACACCCCTTTGTTTAACCTTTCTGTACCCTGTACTTACACATGTAACAAAGTTACACTCCTTTAGTTAACCTTTCTGTACCCTATACTTACACATGTAACAAAGTTACACTCCCTTTACATAACCTTTCTGTACCCTGTACTTACACGTGTAACAAAGTTACACTCCCTTTAGTTAACCTTTCTGTGCCCTATACTTACCCATGTAACAAAGTTACACCCCCTTTAGTTAACCTTTCTGTGCCCTATACTTACACATGTAACAAAGTTAAACCCCTTTAGTTAATGTCAAAGGAAAAAACTTCAAAGACCAATACACGTAAGGTTCAGTTAAGGCACTTTAATTTACTTGCAGCAAGGAGACAAAAACATGCAAATACAAGGATTTGTCTAACTACTAACAGGAAGTATGTTCATTCTTATACTATTTTACAAGACATGGCCTTCTAAGCTGACTTAATCAAACACAACTTTTAGCATTGTTCTACAGCAGATGTTACTTCAGATTTTCTGCTGACATGACTAGATTTGTGAGAAACTTTTCAGAAAAACAACCTGGCCTTGGTGACTATTAATCCATTTACAAGCGTCTGTTGTACAGTGTTACATTTCAAGGTACTTTTCTAATACAGATACAAGCAAATGCTGATTGCAGTTCATATTTTCAAGCAGGCTTTGTACTAATTATCTATAACTTCTACAGCTGTGTATTTTCTCATGGCACAGCGGAACTTCTTGTCTAAGTTTCATACAAGTAGTATTGTTCTATTCATTATTTTCCTAACGCAAGCAGAAATCACCTGCTTCTCAGTAAATTTTCAAGGCACAAGCAAGATTTTAGCTAACAATACAAGGTCAGAAAGCAACTGTAGTTTGTACAGATTTATGCAGTATGAAATAGAATAAATGTGTTAACTCTTTTCAAGTTTCTAAATGCACTAAGCATATTGCTAATACACACATTAATACATATTTTCTAACATTTCCCCTCTATTAATACTTTTATTATACTATCAAAATAAGCATAAACAGTTTGTTTTCTTCTTCTAACCTCTTCCACTCAGGATTTGCAGTTAAGAGAGTCATTCAGTTTAAACGTATGAAAGCATTTTAGTCTTTTAACAGTTCTTCAAACTCAGTACTTTGATATAAGGTTTCAGAAACCGACATGTGTATAAGGTCTTTAATCAGTCTTTTCATGCAGGGGATACCACAACAAACACATACTCCCAGTAGGAGCATACCTACACAAATGGCAATCAGGATGTTCATTAGGATGGTACCCCACCCCCCCAAAACAATTTCTGGAAAAAGTCCGTTAGTGGGTTTGGGCCTGGTTTGGTCATGGCCAACACCTGCTGAATTACCTCAAGATGATTGTCTATCTCGTGTTTATGGTCAAGAATATATGAACAGCATTTTTCTTGGATTAAAGCACACGTACCACCTCTCGCCACTAGGGTGAAGTCGAGAGCACTACAGTTCCCATAGCATTCAGTTCATCAGTCACCAATTCGAGAGCAGAAAAAGTTGCGTTGCTCATTACTTCGAGATGTTTTGACAGTTTTCTCAGCTCCCAGATCAATTTCACTGCTCCATATGCTGGTAATATGCCTGCCCACGATATAACGCTGTCACTCAAGTCCATGTGTTTCAGTCCTTTGCCTAGAAAGTGATGGTCTTTCCAACATGCATTGATTTGTCCCACTGGATTTACAGGTTTCTTGATGACTTCTCGGACATTTCAAATTTTCCCATGAGACAAAACTGCAGTGTGTCGTATGGCCGGAACCAGGTAACCCAAAAAACAACTGCCGGACCAATTCTCAGGTAACCATTTTGTATGCCTTTCTGCCACATACAAAATAACAATCCTCTACTTTAGTAGTAACCTTGCTATGAATGTACACTCGCCCTGCATGAAACATTTTTCTATCAATTATAGACAGCTGTTTATAAAGAACAGAATTATGTTTTACTTCATCAAGTGTTTTTTGCATCAATCCAAGAAATGAATCATAGTTTGTATTACAATAAAGATCTACTTTGTTACCTTTAGTGTAACATCTATAAGGAACAGTCACATTGCAATTGCTCCAACCCACCTGAACAGTATCATTTTTATAAAAACACACAGTTCCCTTTGTGGAACAGACAAGTGCAATGCTATTTTATCTTGTGCTGTAATGGTTGAGGTATCATAAATCAAGTTCTCCCAGGTCTCATTGACCCCTAGGGTGACTGTAGTCATTAATAACCCCCTGTATGCTGTCGGCAAAGCTGTGCAAATCCAGCAATTTGAAACATTGAAAGTCTCAGCATCCACATATTTAATTGCCTGGTAAGTGTTAAAGTTTGGATGCCAGTTTATGAGTAACGCTTCACGTTTATTCAGTTCAGTCTGTGTGGCTGGGAAAAGAAAAGGCCACAACAAAAAGATTATTGTCACTAATACAGTCAACAGGATGATTATGCAATACTTCTGAGGAAAGGGCTGTTCTGCATTCCTATTTCTTCTGGACTCTATCATTTTTGCTCTTGGCATGTAACAAGATTTTTGTCCAGTTCAAAGTTTTTAACTAATTTACAGTGCATCAGGTGGATCCAAGAGGCACGTTCCGCAATTTTGACTGCAGTGGGTGTTGATAAAAGCACTTGATATGGACCTTCCCACTTCAGAGACGCCCAATTTTTCCTCTTAACTATCTTCAGCCAGATCCACGCTCCAGGGGGCACTGCCACTTCTGATGGTCTGGTTCGTTCTTTATCTGAAACAGAGTTTAACTGCAACAAATGTTTAGAATTTAACAAATTACGCATATACTCTGCTAATGTACTGTCAGCTTCCTGGTCTGCGGGCATGAGAGATTTCCACTGAGGTATATAGTAAGCCCTTCCAAAGAGCTTTTCAAAAGGAGTCAATCCTTTTGCATTCGGAACAGTTATCATGCTCAACAGTGCCAGGGGAAGACAGTACACCCAGTTTCTCTGTGTTTCTATCATTAATTTTCTTAGCTTACTCTTTAAAATCCCATTATGCCTCTCTACTAGCCCTGCTGATTGCGGGTGATACGCACAATGATTCTTTAAAGAAATGCAAAAATGTTTACTTAACTGCTGTATGGTCTGATTCACGAAGTGTGTGCCATTGTCACTGTAAATCCTTTCCGGAATGCCGAATCTAGGGATGATTTCTTTAACAAGAACTTTGGCTACAGTCATAGCGTCTGGATTTTTAGTCGGAAAGACTTCCACCCATCTGGAAAACATATCTACAATGACAAGACAATACTTCTTATTTTCACATTTATTCAACTCTATGAAATCCATACAAATAGTATGAAATGGATACGGTGGTGTGGGGAAACTCCCTTGCTTGGGCTTTAACGCCCCTTGTGCATGATGTTTATTACAGATGTGGCATAACGAACAAAATTTTTAGAGTAGTTTGTAAATCCGAATGTCGTGAACACTTGGTTCACCAGCTGTACCATCCCCCCTGTTGAGACATGGCACTGCCCATGGCTCAACAAAGCTGCATATCTAAACAAATTAGACGGCAATATCGTTTTTCCTTCTTTAGAGATGTACAGCCCCTTTTTGAGAATTGCTCCTCGGTTTACCCATCTTTGTTTTTCAGTTTGCACAGTAAGTGTTTGCATTGTCTTCAATATTTCTAAGTCTAAAATCTCAGAAGGTTGTAGTTCCTCATTCAAAAGAAATACTTCTGAAGCTGCCTGCTTTGCAGCTGTATCAGCTCTCGCATTACCTTTTGAAATCCTGTCCTGTTGCTTGGTATGAGCTGTGCATTTACAAATAGCTACTTTCTGAGGTAACTGAATAGATTCTAAAAGATCTAAAATAAACTGTGCATGATTGATTGGTTTGTCAGTAGATGTTATCATTCCTCGATTTTTCCACTGTTGCGCAAAAACATGTACAGTAGAAAAAGCATACTGGCTGTCAGTAAAAATGTTTACACATTTACCCTTTGCTAAGGTACATGCCCGGGTCAAGGCAATCAATTCTGCTGCCTGTGCAGATAAACTGTGTGGTAAAGATTTCACTTCTATAATGTCTGTCAGAAACTACTGCATATCCTACTAGGTTCTGTCCTGCAGGACCCCTTTTGCATGAACCGTCCACATAGTATGTCACCTCGGCATCATCCAAGGGAACACCCATAAGATCTTTTCTAGGCAGTGTCTTTTGCTCAATCACCTGCAAGCAGCTGTGTGGTGTGCCATCTGCAGGGGTTGGGAGCAAGGTAGAAGGATTCAAAGTCATACATCGATCAATTGTCATATGAGGTTGGCTCAACAATATAGTCATACAGGAAAGATGCCTAGCAGGGGAAAGATATGCTACCTTCTCTTGCAGTAAAATAATCGCGACTGCATGAGGTACTCTCAGTGTGAGAGGGTGGAACAACACTACTGAGGCCGAAGCCTGTACTGCCATTGCAGCTGCAACTACTGCTTGTACACAGTGAGGTAAAGACCGTGCCACTGGGTCCAGTTGTGATGAATATTAAGCAATAGGGCGTTGCTTGTCCCCATGCTGCTGCATTAACACTGATGTCATATAACCTTGCTTACAATCTACAGTTTGGAAAAAACATTTATGATAGTTTGGTAATCCCAAATCTAATGAGGACGCTATTAACTGTTTCAGTTTGCAGAAAGCAGATTCTGCTTCTGGTGTCCATTGTATCAAATCCTGTGCTGCCATAGGCATTTTATAAATCAGGTTAGTCAATGGTGCAGATTCCAAGGCATAGTTTGGAATCCAACTCCGACAAAAATTAGTCGTTCCCAGGAAGGACATCATTTCTTTCTTGGTAGTGGGCTTTGGTGCTTGTAAAATCGCTATTTTTCTATCCTCATGTAATGTCCTACCTTCCTTGGATATTACATATCCTAGGTATTTAACTTGTTTTTTCCAAAGCTGCAGTTTATTTTTGTTTACTTTATGTCCTTCAGTGGCTAAAAATTGTAATAGCGCTATGGTATCCTCTTTACAGTCTTGCTGGGTGGGGGACGCCAGCAGGGTATCATCAACATAAAGCAAAATCTGACTACCTCTTGGTTGGGTAAATCCCGCCAAGTTGCTTGCCATTTCTTGTGAGAATATTGTTGGACTTTCACAATACCCCTGTGGTAGTCGTGTATATGTATACCTTTTCCCCTGAAATGTGAATGCAAACCAATGCTGGCTGTCAGGGTGTATCGGTATTGAAAAGAACGCATTGCTGATATCTACCACAGAAAAATATTTCTGTTGAGGTTTTAAATCATTCAACAGGGTGTGTGGGTCTGGCACCGTAGGTGCCCTTGGTATTACTGCATCATTTACAGCTTGTAAATCTTGGACCATACGCCAATCTCCATTCGCTTTCTTAACAGGAAATAAGGGTGTGTTACATGGTGAATCGGGAGATTCTACCAGCACCCCTTCCTTAAGTAAAGCTGCTATAATAGGTTTGATTCCTACCTCTGCATCTTTTCTTAAGGGATACTGTCTCTTTTGTGGTCTAAATGCTGACTTTGGTGTAATAGTAACTGGTCCCGCTGTACAAATAAGTCCTACATCTGATTTTCCCGTTGACCAAAGAGTTTCTGGTATATTCTGTAAGGCATTCTCTTCCTCCTTCGATAGGAGTGCTAATCAGCTGTCTTTGCTAGACTGCAAGTGTACAGCTGGGTGGGTCTGAGTTATCCAATTCAGCTTCTGCATTTGTATTCCCTGTTCTGACAGTTCTAACTCTGTCTGTTTTTCCCATCTCGTGACTTCTTCTCCAAAGTCTACCCATTTTACATTCTTGTCCTTAGTTAAGCTAACGTGGTAATCGATTAGATTTATAGAGTGCAAAGAACTCCTGGGGCAATGAACAGGTGACTACACTGTTCCCTTCTGTGTCCCAGTACAGATTACGTAATACCAATCTGTTTGCACGATTTCTAAACAATTCTTGCTCATATTCCTTATCAGGTCCTGGTGTATTACAATAATACAGAGTACAGTGCAACAAATGCTGTTTATCAATGTCAAGGGAGGGGAACTTGCTGATGGCTACATTCATCAACTCCTCGGTCACCGCCCCTGGACCAGTCGTAACCAAGTCCTGGCTGTACCAACAAAACATTTCACCCTCTGATTGCACTGCAAAGGTATCAATTTGTCGCTGGGCTTCCATACCCTGCATAGTCGGAACTACTGCTATACCAAATAACTGCATAAGGTCTCTGCCCAAGAGGTTTACTGGGCATTTTGCAGATACAACAATTTTGCTTTTCTGGGTTAATCCTGAAACAGGATCAGTTATCACAATATTATGGGAGAGGGGCTCCCGATACAGCTGTCCATTAGCTGCTTTCACGAATATGTAATCAGGTGGCTCTGAATTCTCTGGCATTTTGGAGGGATGTACCAGGGTCCGTGATGCCCCTGAGTCACACAAGAATCTGACTTCCCTCCCTTCTACCAGGAGTGTAACTTCTGGTTTCGTGTCTGCTAAATAGAGCTCTTAGCTCAATAAAGCCAAATCCAATATTTCATTTTCTTCACTATCCGTGACTTCTTGCACTTCCTCTATTTCTTCTGTCACATTCTCTACTCCCTCTATCACATACTCATTTGTCCCTTTTCTGCTATCCCCTTCTAGTGATTCCTGACTACCGCATAGTCAGTCCTCACCCTCCTTATCCTCCGTTGTTGCCTTCTTGTTTTTCTTGCAATCCCTTGCCAAGTGTCCTTTCTTACCGCATTTAAAACATTCACCCCTTTTCTTTCGCCCTTCAAAGTCCTCTGATCGTTGATCAAATTGTTTGTTTCCCTGGGCATTTTTCTTGCCCTTTTTCCTGGACTGTACTACATAAACTTCTGCTCCATCTTTTACAGAAAATACTTGGGCTTTCTTTTTCTTTTTGCTATTAAAATGCCTTTTGGCATGCCTAGCATATTCAGGCAATGACTGTAACCTGCTTGTACGATGATCTACCATGTGTTTTGTAATAAATCTGCTTATAGGTGCAATACTGCCTTTCAAAAATGCATTCTTTAACTGCTGCTCATATGGGGAATCGTGTGTATGATCTTCAGGAACCTGCATTCCACAATGGTTATTAAAACATTCTAATAGTCTGGCATAATATCGGTCAACAGCTTCACCTTCCTGTTGGATGCATTGATTAATGCAAGTCCAGTCTGCCCTAGGCTTCCATTTCTCAGAGATGCGATCTGTTAGACCTTTCACTCTGTTGTCTAATTCTGTGCTGCTATGTGGGAGGGGCCTGAGCACAATATCACGGGGATTCCAGTCGGCACTAATCATGTGCCAATCTGGTCCCACAATTTGTCTGACTACTTTTTCTACCTCTTCTCCGTTTAAATTATAACTCAGCCTCATTCATTGCAAATCTTCTAAGAATTTTCTAAAATTAACTTTTGGATGGGGAATTCCATCAGTGGCTTTCCGGATGTCTTCTGGAGTCCAGGGTCTATACACTAGAATAGCTGGGTCCTGTCCTTCTTGCCCTGCCTGAGGATTTGGCACTTCTATAAGTGGGCATATTTCTTCTTCACTCATAAATCATGAATTTCTACCCATTTGATATAACTCAATGTCCCCTTTTGAGTTTCCTGCCTGTGTTCGAGACCTGGTCTCGACGGGATCTCTAACAAACGGTTTCACTTTTGTAATGTCCCCACTTGCAATGACAGCAGGATATCGCAGGGGTGGACTAATTTGTTCACTTGCCTCATATTCTGGTAAGGGAGGTGGAAGGGCTGATGCTATTACTAAATTATTGTCCTCCTTGTCTAAAAACATCGCTTTTGAATTATTAGTCTTTTGTTCCCTTCGGTTTACTTCCTCAATCCACCTGTGTGCCTGAGGAATTCCTAATTGACGTTGCTTTTTTACCCGACCTCTAGAATCAGTTTTAAGCTGTTTGACAAGTTTGACAAGTGAGGATTTCTCTAGTTTACCATCAAATTCATACTTATTAACCCATTTTGAGTAGTATCTAACATTATCAGCACGCTGTGACTGCATGTATTTCGCGTCTTCAGTTAACGGTGGATTTTGGGACCTTTTTGTACAATTATTACCCATTTTGTTCTACCCTTTTAATCGTTACATAACTCCTTATTTTTAACGTGGTACCACGGATATTTTTATAGTCTCTTCAGAATGACTGCCTACCTCCTCTGTTTCCCTGATCTATGACAAAACAGTAATCTTTCTGTCCCTGACTTATAAATAAAGTCTTAACAGAACAAATACAAATCTAGTCCCTGATCTAAAACAGAAAAAGAAGGTAGATTCACCTTACCTGAGCCTTCTTGATTGATCACCTGGTTTGAGTAAACCCATCCTTCAGTCGCAGATCAGAAAGTGGCTGGCCTCTTTTGTATGACAATTCAGTCGGAGGACTTTTCAAATAAGAAGAACCAATGTGGTTTCTTCCCCGTAAGGTTTCAAGCCACCTGGCCTGTCTGATCCGAGGCGAAGTGAAGGTTTCCGGTCCGAAGGACCAATCTATCAAAGGAAAAACTTCAAAGACCAATACACGTAAGGTTCAGTTAAGGCACTTTAATTTACTTGCAGCAAGGAGACAAAAACATGCAAATACAAGGATTTGTCTAACTACTAACAGGAAGTATGTTCATTCTTTTACTATTTTACAAGACATGGCCTTCTAAGCTGACGTAATCAAACACAACTTTTAACATTGTTCTACAGCAGATGTTACTTCAGATTTTCTGCTGACATGACTAGATTTGTGAGAAACTTTTCAGAAAAACAACCTGGCCTTGGTGACTATTAATCCGTTTACAAGCGTCTATTGTACAGTGTTACATTTCAAGGTACTTTTCTAATACAGATACAAGCAAATGCTGATTGCAGTTCATATTTTCCAGCAGGCTTTGTACTAATTATCTGTAACTTCTACAGCTATGTATTTTATCATAGCACAGCAGAACTTCTTGTCTAAGTTTCATATAAGTAGTATTGGTCTATTCATTATTTTCCTAACGCAAGCAGAAATCACCTGCTTCTCAGTAAATTTCCAAGGCACAAACAAGATTTTAGCTAACAGTACAAGGTCAGAAAGCAACTGCAGTTTGTACAGATTTATGCAGTATGAAATAGAAAAAATGTGTTAACTCTTTTCAAGCTCTAAATGCACTAAGCATATTGCTAATACACACATTAATACATATTTTTCTAACAGTTAACCTTTCTGTGCCCTATACTTACACATGTAACAAAGTTACACCCCCTTTAGTTAACCTTTCTGTTCCCTATATTTACACATCTAACAAAGTTACACCCCCTTTAGTTAACCTTTCTGTGCCCTATACTTACACATGTAACAAAGTTACACCCCCTTTAGTTAACCTTTCTGTGCCCTATACTTACACATGTAACAAAGTTACACTCCCTTTAGTCAACCTTTCTGTGCCCTTTACTTACACATGTAACAAAGTTACACCCCCTTTAGTTAACCTTTCTGTGCCCTATACTTACACATGTAACAAAGTTACACCCCCTTTAGTTAACCTTTCTGTGCCCTATATTTACACATGTAACAAAGTTATACCCCCTTTAGTTAACCTTTCTGTGCCCTATACTTACACATGTAACAAAGTTACACCCCCTTTAGTTAACCTTTCTGTGCCCTATACTTACACATGTAACAAAGTTACACCCCCTTAAGTTAACCTTTCTGTGCCCTATACTTACACATGTAACAAAGTTACACCCCCTTTAGTTAACCTTTCTGTGCCCTACACTTACACATGTAACAAAGTTACACCCCCTTTAGTTAACCTTTCTGTGTCCTATACTTACACATGTAACAAAGTTACACCCCCTTTAGTTAACCTTTCTCTGCCCTATACTTACACATGTAACAAAGTTACACCCCCTTTAGTTAACCTTTCTATATCCTATACTTACACATGTAACAAAGTTACACCCCTTTAGTTAACCTTTCTGTGCCCTATACTTACACATGTAACAAAGTTACACCCCCTTTAGTTAACCTTTCTGTGTCCTATACTTACACATGTAACAAAGTTACACCCCCTTTAGTTAACCTTTCTCTGCCCTATACTTACACATGTAACAAAGTTACACCCCCTTTAGTTAACCTTTCTATATCCTATACTTACACATGTAACAAAGTTACACCCCTTTAGTTAACCTTTCTGTGCCCTATACTTACACATGTAACAAAGTTACACCCCCTTTAGTTAACCTTTCTGTGCCCTATACTTACACATGTAACAAAGTTACACCCCCTTTAGTTAACCTTTCTGTGCCCTGTACTTACACATGTAACAAAGTTACACCCCCTTTAGTTAACCTTTCTCTGCCCTATACTTACACATGTAACAAAGTTACACCCCCTTTAGTTAACCTTTCTATATCCTATACTTACACATGTAACAAAGTTACACCCCTTTAGTTAACCTTTCTGTGCCCTTTACTTACACATGTAACAAAGTTACACCCCCTTTAGTTAACCTTTCTGTGCCCTTTACTTAGACATGTAACAAAGTTACACCCCCTTTAGTTAACCTTTCTGTGCCCTATACTTACACATGTAACAAAGTTACACCCCTTTAGTTAACCTTTCTGTGCCCTGTACTTACACATGCAACAAAGTTACACCCCCTTTAGTTAACCTTTCTATACCCTTTACTTACACATGTAACAAAGTTACACCCCCTTTAGTTAACCTTTCTGTGCTCTATACTTACACATGTAACAAAGTTACACCCCCTTTAGTTAACCTTTCTGTGCCGTATACTTACACATCTAACAAAGTTACACCCCCTTTAGTTAACCTTTCTGTGCCCTATACTTACACATGTAACAAAGTTACACCCCCTTTAGTTAACCTTTGTATACCCTTTACTTACACATGTAACAAAGTTACACCCCCTTTAGTTAACCTTTCTGTACCCTATACTTGCACATGTAACAAAGTTATACCCCCTTTAGTTAACCTTTCTATACCCTTTACTTACACATGTAACAAAGTTACACCCCCTTTAGTTAACCTTTCTGTGCCCTATACTTACACATGTAACAAAGTTACACCCCTTCAGTTAACCTATCTGTGCCCTGTACTTACACATGTAACAAAGTTACACCCCCTTTAGTTAACCTTTCTATACCCTTTACTTACACATGTAACGAAGTTACACCCCCTTTAGTTAACCTTTCTGTGCCTTGTACTTGCACATGTAACAAAGTTACACCCCTTTGTTTAACCTTTCTGTGTCCTATACTTACACATGTAACAAAGTTACACCCCCTTTAGTCAACCTTTCTCTGCCCTATACTTACACATGTAACAATGTTACACCCCCTTTAGTTAACCTTTCTATACCCTATACTTACACATCTAACAAAGTTACACCCCCTTTAGTTAACCTTTCTGTGCTCTATACTTACACATGTAACAAAGTTACACCCCCTTTAGTTAACCTTTCTATACCCTTTACTTACACATGTAACAAAGTTACACCCCCTTTAGTTAACCTTTCTGTGCTCTATACTTACACATGTAACAAAGTTACACCCCCTTTAGTTAACCTTTCTGTGCCGTATACTTACACATCTAACAAAGTTTTTTTTTTTTTTTTTCTCAAAATACTTTTTATTAGGTATATATAACAAGACAATAAGAGTGTTGTACATGAGAAAAATATGTTTGAATAAGCAAAAATACAACATTAAAGAAAACAACTTTTTCAGAAAAATTAAATACAATAGTAATAACACAAACGTTACAAAAATATATACACTATGTACAAGTTAGGCTTAACTGAAAAACAATAAGAAGAGAGAAACCTGACATGAGAAAAAGAATATTTATGCAATTAACACAAGTTGAATGAAGAATATGAGGCACTAATCATTGATAATATTTAAAACTTTTACTAACATTAATTTTTTAAAAGTCATTTTTTTGGACTTCTGACTATGTTTTTCTGAGCATCAATATATAAATACGCCATTTTCTGAAAAGCAACCCAATTTAGTTTGGTACGATCAAGCCAATTTTGGGTTATGTACAATTTTAATAGTGAGCAAATAAAAATAATCACATGAGTATCTAATTTTGAGAAATGAGTTAATGGAATATGAAGAATGGCAAATTCCCAGGATAATGTATTTTTATGATAACCCATTTTTTGTAGTCTGACTTTCAGAGATGTCCACATTCTATGAGAAAAACTACAATACCATAAAATATGGAGGAGATCTGCCTGGGAGTGATGACAACAAGGACAAGATGAAGATTTACTTGGGTTAAATTTATTTAATTTGTACGGAGTATAGTAGGCATCATTGTTAATCATTAATTGTGTGTATAAAAGTTTTTTAAAAGGGGTACAATCCTTTGTATATCTGATAGCCAGGAGTTTCTGAAACTCAGATATTTGGGGATTATGCTTTAACCAGACATTAGACAAAAGGCAATTGTGATCCATCATTAAACTCTTCATCAACTTGTAAGAATTTGATAACATTTTATGTGATAAAGATAAAGAATTTATAATCGTGTTGAGATTATTCATTTGGTATTCTGTAGGATCTATAAATGGAAACCTACTTTTAATTGTTTCCCTTAGTTGACGAAGAATTGATGAATAATTCCATTTAACTTTCAAAATCCTCGTAATCAGTTAGGGATAAGTCTAAATGTTTTAAAACATCTCCAACTTTTAAATTCTTTATTAGAGGATAATGTGTAAGGTTAAAAGGAGTATTATCTATCAATATATTAGGGTTTAGATGAATTGGTTGAATAAAGTGAGATATCTTGTCTAGATTACATAGTTTAAGTAAGGTTTGAAAGGCTTTAATCTTGTGTTTAATGAATATAGAGAGATTTTTAGTAGATATGGTGTCCAAAGAAACAAAAGGAATAGCTTCTGGGTTTATATTTTTAGAAATGATGTAATTATACCATATTTTTATCCATAAAGAATGATTGATGTGAGAATTATTCGTGAAATTAGAAATAGTGAAAAGTTTATTAGATGTAACAATCAGATAGTAAAGATATAAGTTAGGAAGACCTAGACCACCTTTATCCTTAGAAATTGATAATCTGGAATAGGAAATTCTAACCGATTTGGGGAACCATAAAAATTTAGCTAAAACTTTATTTACAGATTCAAAGAAAGACTTAGGAACTATCTGATCCGAAGAAAAGAAATGGTAAAGGAATCTAGGTAAAATGTTCATTTTAATTATAGCAGCCTTTGATAAAAGTGAGAGATTTAGATGTTCCCATCTGTTTATATCAGATAAAATTGAGTTCCAAACTTTGTTTAAGTTATTTTGAAAAGAAGATTTAGTATTGTGTTCTAAACTGATACCTAAGTACTTTATACTAAAAGTAAACTGAATTTGATTATCAAAAAACAGGAGTGGTTTATGGACTGAATGATTTAAAGGAAATATATAAGTTTTAGAGGAGTTTAAAAGATAGTTCGAAACAGATGAGAAGTAATCAATAGAATTTGTTAATTTCCTAAAGTCAGATAATGGAGTTTGAAAATAGATTACTAGGTCATCAGCAAAGGCTGAGAAATAAATTTTTGTGTTAATATTTCTAGGAACATTATGAAAAGTGTTCTGAATAATGTACAGCAATAGAGGTTCTAGATAAATGTTGAAAAGAAAAGGGGATAATGGACATCCTTGTCTCGTACCTCTAGTGATCTTTATTGGAGAAGAAAAGTAACCATTGATGTAAAGTCTGGTAAACATATCTTTATACAATATTTTTATTAAGTTAATAAAAAATATAGGAATATTAAAACAAAGCATAGTTTGAAAAAGAAAATTCCAACAGACTCTGTCAAAAGCATTAGAAGCATCAACAGTCAGAGCATATATTGGGTTTGTATCATTTTTAGTAAGATGAATGATAGACTCTAGAGATAATGTATTATCCCAAGCATGTCTATGGGACATAAAACCAGATTGATCTTGAGAAATAATTGAGGGTAAAATCTGTTTCAATCTACCCGCCAGAATAGATGATAAGATTTTAATATCAAGATTTATTAAGGATATGGGTCTATAATTAACTGGGTCTGATTTTTCTTTGTTATTTTTCAGAATTAAAATAGTTTTAGATGTATTCCAATGAATGTCTGAAATATCATTTAATCTAATATAATTATAAACCTTAAAAAGAAAAGGAAGAATCAGTGATTTAAAAGTTTTGAAAAATTCCGAAGTAAAACCATCTGGACCAGGAGATTTGCCAGACTTAAGATTATCAATAGAATCCGATATCTCTTGCATAGAAATAGGAGTAGAAAGCAATCTTTGTTGGTCATCATTTAATTTAGGGAAATGTAAAGAATTTAAAAAAGTTTTTATAAAATTATCATTAACAAAATTAGAAGAATTTGAGTATAAATCCGTATAAAGTAAAGTAAAGAGCTGAATAATTTCTTCATCTGTGTTGTATAATCTATTGTTATAAAACAAGGAAGAAATTTTTGGTCTGTCAAAATTATTTTTAATAATTCTAGCTAATAGCTTGGAAGGGACCTGGGCCCATTCTGAGTATGAGGCTAGTAGTTTTTGTTCAACTAAAGAGAGGCTATTTTGATGAAGCATAATTAGGTCTTTCTGGCATTCAAGAATCTTCTTTTCTAAATTGGAATCATAGTTCCTTCTAAGTTGATTTTCCAAAGATAGAATTCTATATTTTAAGAACTTCTCTTTCTAAAGTACTGTTTTTGAGATAGGCCGCTTTACTGATAAGTAATCCTCTTAGTCTAGCTTTACATGCACCCCATTGTATGTCATAAGGGATATCCGATGACTCTAGATTACCCTCCATTTCCTGAATAATTTCAGAGCATTGTTTACAAATTTCTTCATTGAGTAGTAAATTATTATTTAAAGACCATTTATTTGAATTGAAATTATTTTTAATATTAGTATTTATGCCCAGTTTTAATAAGATTCTTGAATGGTCAGAAAAAAATCTAGGTTCAATAGTAAAATCTAGAATATATTTTGAGATAGATTCAGAGATTAGAAAAAAAATCCAGTCTAGACCATGATCGATAACACTTGGAGTAATAGGTATAAATATCATTCCTACTTGAGAATTTGACAGAATGTAATGGATCAACCAATCCATGCTCTAACATTAAATCGTTAAGAGCCTGAGTAGATTGATAGTTATAGGACGCAGTGGATCGAGAACGATCAATTTCTGGATTTATCACTGCATTCCAATCTCCTCCAACTATAATATAATGATCTTTATATGATGTGAGAATATTGTAAATTTTTAAAATAAACAGATATTGTAGACTACATGGACCATATATATTTAGAACTAGAAGAGGTTTGTCTAGACTATGAATAGAAGCGGTAAACAAACACCATCTACCCTCATTATCAAATTTCTCATCAATTATGATCCCCATGAATTTTTGTTTAATAATTATGGCTACTCCTCTGGAATTAGATGGGTCCCCTGCAGCTACAATCCTCTTAATCCATTTTTTATTTTTCTCTTTGGCCCAATCAAGTCGAGGGATATGAGACTCTTGTATAAAACAAATATCAGCCTGTGACTTGAAAATCAAATGAAACAATAATGACTTTTTTGTTTTATTTTGGACACCTCTAACATTCCAGGAATCCACTGATATATCACCTGACATATTTAAGGCAAACAAGCAATATTGATGCTGTTAAAAAAAAAAAAAAACATAGAGTGAAGTCCCAACAATACGTAAACCAGTGCCTACAAGAGATGAAAAAGACCCACTTGTATTGAGCAATGTTTGAGTATTTAATCAAATCAAAAAATATTCCTTGTAAAGGAAAAATAGAATAAAGAATAAAATAACATTCATTTATTTCCTTTATCCTAACCCTAGTGCCTACCCACCAAACACCTATTGATAAAGGAAAACCAGATATGATTAAAATAGAAAATGAAGTTTTAAATACTAATAGCATCTGAATATTAACATAAACACAAAATATAAGCCTAACAAATGTTAAAACCCATACTAAACTACCAAAACTATATACAAGATTAACTACATTCAAGATGTCCAACATACTCAATCCCCACTTATATAATACACTATAAGCTCCTATTTTAAGTAAAGAAGATATATAACAATAGACTAAATTTCCTCACATATTCCCAAGAGAGAAAAAGAAAAAGAAAAAGCTTTGTGATTTGACAAAAATGACCAATAATAAGCTGAGAACAAACAAATATGAAACAACATATATGCAAATTAAAGTAAAATATATTCATCTTACTATATATATATGTATAAATATATATGAAACTAGAATATTTGAATCATGAATAAGGTGCTGATTTATCTATAAAATGAAACTAGATATAAATATTGTAGAACAAAATAATATTAAGTAATATCTAATAATCACACAATAAAAACAATTTTCTCAGTGGTGAATTGGTGCCTAACTGTGACAATAATATCTTAAATTATGTTTAAACATTTATATCTGGACCAGATACAGTATAATCTGTCACCCAGAAGAGTTATACTCCAAATTCAACTTCACAAAATGAATATTACCTGCCAATGCATTTGATATATAGGAGCAGTTCTATATATCAAATATATTTTGGCGCCATCTAGTGAATAAAAAGGAAAAAAAATCAAGTGAACAATATCCTAACCTATAGTGTAAACCTAAATTCAAAGATAAATGACTAAGGACAAAGAACTAAATAGAATGTAAGCTTCAAAAAATAAAGCATAAAAAGTTTGTATCAAAAGCACCATTAGTTATAAATTCATGAAGCATATTAGTGTAAAGAGAAGCAGTCTAATTATATGAAGTAAACCACACAATTCTCGTATACTTCACGATTTAAAATATCCAACACGAACAAAACAAACCTAAATTTAAGCTGTAAAATAGTCAAATATCATATATCAAAGCATAAATATTATTTCAAGAGCTTTAAAATATAGATCTAAATGTGATGTATAACGGCTTAGCTGTATAATAGATTGTCCAAAGTAACTAACATTCAAAAAACCCCTGCTGTATGAATTAAAATGCTTGAACTCTCAAGATAAAAAAACAGTAATCAAGACATAAACAATGCCAAGCATATCATAGAAACACAAATATATTTTCGTATTTGTCTCATTTTATATTTCAAAAATAAAAGAGACTAACCTCTTTTTGTGGCAATAAATACCCATTCCCACTTATATGTCGATATCAGAAGCTCGCGTAAAGCGAGAAGATCACAGTAATATTTCCTGGTGGTACATTGAAAGTATGCCCTATCAGAGCCTGAAGATAATCATCGCCAGACTCAGACACATTGAACTGTAAAAATAACAGACCATTTAAAAGACCATCTCCGAACTCGAGTTGGCGATGAAGATGTACTGCAACTGCGAAGTCCACGAATCTCCTCGGCTATTGATGATGTCACCCATAGTCTCCAACAGTTTATATGAGGTGCGCGAACAAGTACAAAACAGCTGGTGATGCGAGGAGAAGATTTTTAACTTGAATAGCCTCGAGAAGTGAAAAATTCTCCCTCCAAAAGCGGACTACTGACATAGGACGCTAAAAACAAGAAACTTGAAAATAATAGCAGATTATCTTTACAATATGAATAAAATAACAAACTGCAAGGCCATAAGAACTCAAAAGTAAAATATAATTCTAGAAACCTGAAAATTAAACAGTGACATACTTCACATGAGGTTTTGGCATAACAAGACAAGATATATTGAAATAAATCCTTTTGAAATTCAATATAAGAGTAACATATTAAGACACAGTATCAGGAAGTTTTTTAAAAGCTTTAAGAAATATATCTTTAGCTTCCTTAGTATCAGAGCACACAAATCTTTTATCATTGATAGTAAAAGATAAGGTATTTGGATAGGACATACGAAATCTTATCCCTCTTTTTATCAAGTCAGCACAATAGGGAGAAAGTTTTTGTCTATTAAGTTTTATTTGAGAGGGAAGGTCTTGAGCAAATGACAGTTTATGAGACTTCCAAGTAAACTGCTTCTTACTTTTAGCTGCTTCCAGAATTTGGAAAGTGTCTTGAAAATTTAATAGTTTTGTGTAGATAATCCTTGGTAAAGTAGAATCCTGACTTGCACGTAATGCTCTATGAGCTCTTTCCACAATTATGGTATTAGAGGATGATTCACAGTTTAACAAAGATTCAAAGATGCTTCTAGTCACAGATAACAAATTTTTATTGTCATAAGATTCAGGCAAACCACGAATAATGATGTTATTTCTACGACTTCTGGCTTCCAAATCCAACAGTTTGGTTTGTATATCAGCAATAATCTTATTTTTAGACTTAAGGTCACTTTCCAGAGAATCAGTTCTTATTTCTAAAGCTGAGTTTCTATTATCAATCATATCCATTCTGTCATTTATTTGTTTTAAAGTCTTACTAAAGTCAGCAAATTGCTCTGAGAAATTTTGAATAGCACTCTGGATAGGCTTTAATGCTAATTTTAGTTCATCCAAATAAAAATTTGAATCATTTAAGTCTTTATTACTTACTTTGGAAGAATCTGAAGATTGCTTAGATGTTCTTAATCTTTTTGAACTGGAATCTTTTTCAGGAGAGAGCATTGAAGAAAATTTGGCCTTTGTAGGCTGAGTCTCCATGGAGTCAGATTTAGTAGCCATACCCAGAGATGTAGTGCAACTGACAGTATTTCAGGATCCAGGAGTCTTCTAGGGCAGCAGATAATCAAGGCAGCTGAGAGAACTAAAATATTCTGAGGTAAAATAAATCCCAGGATAAAAATTCCGAACAAAAAAAACTCCAAATGTGCAGAAGACTATTTATAGAATCTTTTTGTAGAAAAAACTGAGGAAAAAGAGTACTGTAAAATTGTAAAAAAAAACAAAAGTTAAATAGCTGTGAGGAGCTCAAAGAGTAGGGACTAGTCTAGTTGGCAGCCATCTTGGAATCCACATCTAACAAAGTTACACCCCCTTTAGTTAACCTTTCTGTGCCCTATACTTACACATGTAACAAAGTTACACCCCCTTTAGTTAACTATTCTGTACCCTATACTTACACATGTAACAAAGTTATACCCCCTTTAGTTAACCTTTCTATACCCTTTACTTACACATGTAACAAAGTTACACCCCCTTTAGTTGACCTTTCTGTGCCTTATACTTACACATGTAACAAAGTTACACCCCTTTAGTTAACCTTTCTGTGCCCTGTACTTACACATGTAACAAAGTTACACCCCCTTTAGTTAACCTTTCTATACCCTTTACTTACACATGTAACGTTACACCCCCTTTAGTTAACCTTTCTGTGCCCTATACTTACACATGTAACAAAGTTACACCCCCTTTAGTTAACCTTTCTATACCCTATACTTACACATGTAACAAAGTTACACCCCCTTTAGTTAACCTTTCTGTGCCGTATACTTACACATCTAATGAAGTTACACCCCCTTTAGTTAATGTTTCTGTGCCCTATACTTACATATCTAACAAAGTTACACCCCCTTTACTTAACCTTTCTGCACCCTAATCTTACATGTGTAACAGTCACACTCCCTTTATATTTTTTTTTTTATATTTATATATTTATATCTATATTATATTTATATATATATATATATATATATATATATATATATATATATATACTTACTTAGAACACACTTTTACAGATGGAGAGTATATATATATATATATATATATATATATATATATATATATATATATACATACACACATACATATATATATATATATATATTTTTTTTGTTTATATTTCTTGTTTGGATTTTTATTTGTGTGTGTATATGGGTTCGAGATTACACATTTATTTTTGATCCCTACATATTAGATACATTTATATATTAGATACATTATGCATCATATATATATATATATATATATATATATATATATATATATATATATTTATTTTTGCTTGTAGAGATATATTATGTATTTTATTGCCTTAGGTAATTCACTGAGAGTTTTTAATACATATTTTAATGTATAGTTTTAATATCTATGTATTTTATATTTGTTGTTTTTTACATATGCTAGGGTTTAGGAATACACAAGTCCACAGTAAAAACATTTTTATTTTTATTTTTTATATTTATACGATGCTATTGCACTTTAAAAGTGATGGTGGGCAAGTTAATTAATAAATCAGTTATGACAATTAGGTCAATTATTGCTTCATGGTGTAAATGGCAATGATATAAATAAGTGCTGCTAAAATTTCTGTTTGATTCTGAAGAGGTCTCCGGTGCGGAGACAAAAGCACTCAATCTTGTTTAATTTATGTAGTTGGAATAAAGTTTACAAATTATTTTGTTCGTATTGTCCTTGGAATTATTGGTGGAGTATTTGGAGTGAAGAAGACAGCCTTTATTGATCCGTGTTGCTGTGTTTTTTTTTTTTTTGGGTTACGTTTATCACCTTTGCCAGTCACACTCCCTTTGCTTAACCTTTTTGCACCCTAATCGTACATGTGTAACAAAGTCACACTCCCTTTGCTTAACCTTTCTGCACCCTAATCTTATGCATGTAACGTTTTACCTCTAGCACTAAGAAGTCGCACTATATCGTCTCGCACAGCTGTCATTTATGCTATTCGTCTACAGACACTGCCACTCTACTCTCTACTTACTTTGTCTCCTACAAAACTTTCATTTTCCAGGTAACTACCACTACCTCTGTTTTCTTTAATACAGTTCTGTACAAGCTCTCTACCTCAGTCTACCTAACATTTCATGTAGCTACTTGTCCTCTTAAGTTCTACCTCCTGCCAAATCCCTTGCTGCCCTTATCTGCATTTCCAGTTGATAAGCACACTACATAATACATCCACTGTCTATGTAATTTCTCTTTAACCAACTGCCTCATGAAACAATGTATTTCCTTTAAGTCACGAGCTACAGTATGTAATATAACGTGTTCTAGCTGTAGTCATACAATTGTCTTTTTATGTAAACTTAATGTTTTTTAAAATGTATTTTAGGAAATGTATTTTTTTTTTGCCTTTTCTTGATCTTTTCTCCCTGGCCTCCACTGAAAATGGGATATACCCCAGTCGAAACGTCCACCAATGAATAAGATAAAGCATTTAGGATTCTCTGTTTCCCATCCATAGATCTAAGTCGCACTTGAAAATGGACAGGGATGAACTTTGTTTTATGTGGATGGTGAGTGGTTCCATAAGTGTGGTATCCTCTTTGAATATACCTGTCCCTCCAAGCCATTCTGTTGGATGCTGCAAAAATGATTTAGATCCCTAGACCCCGTATTTCTGATGACAATGTCCTGTTCCTCCAAGCCATTCTGTTGACTTTTCAGAAGAGATTTCTATCCTTAGATTATTTCTGATGCCTTATGACTTGTTGATGTGCAGTAAAACCACCAGTATTGGGTTGGAGGATGCATTCTGTGCCAGACACAGGTCACCTCTTAGCAGTCTGTAGGATACGGAGTATAGTGACAGGGCTTTGAATCTACATCTGCAGGATACAGAGTATAGTGACAGGGCTTTGAGCCTATATCTGCAGGATACAGAGTATAGTGACAGGTCTTTGAGTCTACATCTGCAGGATACAGGGTATAGTGACAGGGCTTTGAGTCTATATATATATTTGTATCATTCTGCCTCTGACCACATCAATTTGCACCACCTAATTCAGCTCTTGTACATGTTCTTTTGAGTTTCATTTAATGAGATGCTAGAGTGCTCCCTTGCCTTTCATCATACAATCTCAGCTCAATATGTTTAATTTACATTTTCTTTCCACCTCATTTAGTGTGCCTCTCCATCAGCTCATTTGGAATGTCAGTGCTCAGGTGTTCGTGACTTTTCTGCAGTGTAGTGTATTGTTGCTATGTGGTGCAAGTCATCCATCACCCTGAAACATGTTTATGAATCACAACCTTTTTGTATGTGGGTACATGGGTGAGTATGAATGGAATCTTCTGCCTTTTTTAATTGTATTTTTGCCCACAGAAGACTCATTTTTTTGATGGTGAAAAGAAAAATAAGTGGCGAATATTGTCTGGTGCAGACTACTGTTGCCTGCTTTAGTATTGTAATTTCCAGTTCACTCTTCATAGGGAAGAAGAATTTAATTCCTTTTCCATGATTCAGTCTCTAAACAACCTCTGCAAAATGCTGACAGAATCTGTTGACGTAGGTGCTTTTTTTCATATGATCCTTTCAACAAGTTGCCAGTAACGTAGTATAAAATGTCTGCAAACCCTCTGATCATATTAGGGAGCCATACAGAATTAAAAAAATTACCTTTCCAGTAGCTCTTCTCAAACTTTTCTAAGCTCGTCTGATTGATTTTGATAATTGCCATTTAATATTTTATATTCCTACTGATTATACTTTTTTAACAGCTGCTTCTGTTCTCAACTCAACTATAAACTCCGGCAAAGTTGGTCTTTCACTATTTTAACCCTGTTTTACTAGGTTTAACTCATTATTGGAAAACGTGTTGTCTAATTTTGAGACGTCTCAGAATTTCTACATTTTTGGTCAAATCTTTGTATGTCTAGCATTCTTCTGGTTTCCAAAGTTCGACATGAACAGAAAAGGCCCACCTATGTGCCCAAAAGTTTCATTTGACAACTTTGTTACTGATCAGGTATTACATTTGTTGGATGTAATCTTAATGCCATTTGTTAGACATACTGTCAGAGTTATATTTCTGACAAAGGTGACGTGAGGTTCCAGCCTAGCGATGAAAAGACCAATAGAAATGACATAATTATTACTCTGGATATCAAATCCCTATAAATTAGTAATGGCACTAATATTAGCTCTTTGGGCCTAGAACAGCTGTAACTTCCCCAGTTTAACATGTCCGAATCTTTTAAAGGTGCATTGCTCATTGTGGTTGTGTTTATCCTTAGAAACAATTTGTTTGCTTCCAGCAGATGAGTGTTACAGCCATAGGTACACCAAAGGTACTTGTCTGGCATGTAAGGGGCATTTGCTCTTATTTAGTGTGAATTTATACAAAACATTTAGATATTTGGGGTATTACACTGATGGTGGCTGGTGGTTTTATGTGATGCATTATATGGTTAAATTAATGGAAGATGTGACTGTCCCTGGTACAAAAATCTAGTAAGTAGAAAGTCATTTGCCTGTCTTCAAAGTTTTATATAAGATAAAACTGAAAGAGAGTTTAGAATTTGTATCAGAAAGTACCTCTGTAGTATCTTGAGGAATAATAATACAAAGACTTTGGAAAAGCGTGCCACACAAGCTGATTATGGGGTCAGTTTTATTGTTTAGTGCTATAAATGGTGACACCAAAAAAGTGAAGTTAATACAGTAATGAATGGCTTTTAATGAACTGAAATGGCAAGTTCTTTTACACTGTAATGGCACTTATTGTTTGAATGACACATTACATAAATTAATAGTTTTAAAATAGTTTGAAGCATAGTAATATTATTTATCATTTTCATAGCACTTTGTAGCAGGTTTGATGTCTTACTCTGTATCAAGTCTGCAAGTATGCACAACTGATGATTTTATAATTTTGCGTTGTTTGTTAAAAAGCTAAAAACAAGTTTAGTTTTCTCAAACTTTTAGTTTTGACAGAATGATTGCATGCATGTCAGTTGTACAATCGCTGCCCTACTAATAAGACATAATATTGCAGTCAGGTGGTCCCTAAGGTGTTAGCAGTACTTACTTGTACAAAGAAGGGATTTTTAAGCAGTTTGTCTGAAGAAGAACAATGTTTGAGTGTTACAAGTCCAAAAGTTAGCATTGTTAGTTTTATTGTATAGTAAAATAATTTTTGACTGTGTAAGACATCTCCTGTTGTTTTCATTCTGGCTTTATTGAACTGCTATTTTTTGGATCCATGAAACTGCCCATGTGTCTGATTACCTAGCAGTGCATAAATAAGATACACACATGCATACAGACAAACAAATAGAGGAAAATATAAATAAATGTAATTGATCCTACCAGTTAAGGTCTTGTGATGAAAGACTTAATTCCCTCTGTGCATATTTTACAGATGTGCCAACACCTGCTGTGTCAGATTTGCCATTGATAATAAATCTCATTTTTGGGTTCCGTTATCATTAGAAAGATTGTCATCTCTGAATTTAAACACTGACTATGAGCTTTCATAGTTAAAGGTCTTGAACTAAATGATTGCCAGTGCCTACCATTTCTAAAATTAACTACCATCCTCACAACCAGACCCTAGCATACCTTGCTGACCTTTCTCTATAGGTAGCACCCTTGTTCTGTATGCCTTCATACTTTCCATTCCTAGTGACCACAGTAATGGATTGTGGACTTTAAACTTGGTTCCAGTGGCACCTACCATTATTGGCCACAGTGGTAGTAAAGCTGGTTTATTCTCATGCCTTGGGCATCCCTATCAATAATGGTATTTTTGTTCTAATGCACCACAGCTACTCTACTGTCGTTTACATATGCTAGATCATTAGCATTACTACTGGACAGTTAAGTGGAGGGCTCTACTGGTTTTATAATATTATCTAGCTTTGTTGGTTATTCCCCAGCGAAAGGGACTCTTCTTTGGAGAAAGACTCCTCACCTGGTTCAAGTCTATAGAAGGGGTTGTGTGCCTCATACAGACCTTTTGTGTATAAAATCTGCTTTATGGTGAAGTTCCCAGGGGAAACAAAGCCAACTATAGAGGTTACCAAGGAGACGCTGTTCAAAGATTTTTTTTTTTTAGCACTTTCGTTGTCTTTATTAATTTGAAAGCTTTTTAAGAAAAAACACTTTCTGCCACCCTGATTAATTGAAAAGAATCCACCATTAATCATATATTGATTTAACCAATCAGATCCCTGTATGCTAATTGATAATCCCAATCTTAAAGCTTAAATTTATATGTTAAAATATAATACTCCTAATAAATACAAATAAAACCAATATTAATTCATATTTTTAAAAACCAAAACCAGGTATTAAAAAACTAAATATCTATATGTCTGTAAATGTATGTTTGTATATGTAATATCATATATGTAAAAATGTTTTATATATATATATATATATATATATATATTAATGTCAATTTACAAAAATTAATACAAAAATGTAAATGTATAAATGAGACAAAAATAAAGTTAAAGTGTTTGTGCTAAAAGGAAACACTTCAAACTGATATATTCATTAAATCCAGGTGTTTCATCAGCAGTCTAATTTGCCATTTCATCTCTCTGCACTCCAGCAAAACATTGCAATTTCCACAAAAGCCTTCAATCACCACCTTATCCACTAAAAATGTGAATTTCTTAAAATTGATGCAGGTTAAAAAATGCCTGGCCAATGCATTGTTTTTGTCCTTCTTTTTAATTGCCAAAGCATATTTGTAAGCTCTTTTGGAGAATCTCCTGACCATTTTACCTATACAAAACCGTTGCATGTCTCACAAGTGGCCAGATTGATGACTCCACATGTGGGTCCAGATTCCTCACCTGGTTCAAGTCTATAGAAGGGGTTGTTTGCCTCATCCAGACCTTTTCTATATAAAACCTACTTTATGGTGAAGTTCCCATGGGGTGTATATTGTAAATGGGGCACAAATACAGTACCAGTCTTAATTTAAGAAAACACAGCTGATGTGGCATCTTCTTAAATGAATATATTTAGTAGCTTAGAGGTTAGTAACTGAAGCAATGGGGTTTGCATAAGATGAGGCACCAGGGCACTAGATCGTCTAGCTAAACTTTTGGTGTGTGTAAGAGACAGAGAGAGACACACACAAATGAGGGAGCGGTTTTCTCTTCAGAATTAGCTTTTCTGCATTGCACCTGATGTATGAGGGTTAGGCTGTCATTCTTAGTCCCCTGTGCTTTGAAATGGACTGTGCTATTAAACAGAAAATTCATCTATAACCCAGTTACATTTTATTTTATTTATTTTATGTGTTAACCAGGGTAGAGCACTGATATCAAATGACAAATTTCAGTCTCGGCCTGGGGGAAATGTACAGCAATAAAATTAAAGAATACAGTACGTACACAGAGTCAGTGCAATGCAATGTGTAGAACAAGGCTGCAGTAATGTAACAATAAGGTAAGTATAGTCAAGCATCCAGTGGGAGAAACTGTGAAATTCTTTATATAAAACAGCTGAGTGAAGTTAAACAAGCATATGCATTATAGAGAAGTTGTATACACTATGTACATGAGGAACAGATCTTTAGGTAAATATGATATGTAGTTAGAAGGCTACAGAGAACAAGAGTGTTATTAGAAAAGCAACAGAATATGCTGTGTGCT
The DNA here is from genome assembly GCF_019279795.1 of Protopterus annectens. Classification (NCBI taxonomy): domain Eukaryota; kingdom Metazoa; phylum Chordata; order Ceratodontiformes; family Protopteridae; genus Protopterus; species Protopterus annectens. Next base: position 1,128,518,822 of record NC_056748.1, on the reverse strand, counting down.
TAGGTAGTGTGGCCAGGGGGGTACTGCTGGCACTTAACAAGCTTCAGAAGATGAGGTTTTATTTGAGTCCTGAAGCTTGAGTATGATGTATTTCTTTGAGACAGCAGGGGCTGAAAACAGAGAAGCAATGATCAGTGCAGTGAAGTTTGATTTTTGGGGCTATTAGTGATGAGATGAATGGTCATGATTTCTGACATTGTAGGATTGTGATTGTGATATTAATTTAGCTAAGTGGGAGAAAATGTCCTTGTATGTAAATCTGAATATTTGGAAGCCTAAGAGGAGGTGAGCTGGGATCCATTTTCATTTTCTTGGGTTTTGCTGCAGTGTTCCTGATGACGAGAGAGACACACATGAGACTGAAGATTTGTATTGCTGATTCATTGTATGCATGAGCCATTTGTCTTTGAAGCAGATGCAACCAAAAGAAGGATGTTCTCCAGCCGAGACAGAAAAATGTCTTTAATGATGACTCAGCTGGATACTTTGGATAGAAATTGGGGCAGTTTGGTGGCACAGAATAGCAGTGCGTTCACCTTTGTCTGATTTTTTTTTCCTGATGGAAAGTGAAGCTAACAGATTGGTCTAGCCACAGACCCAGGTATTAGAAAGTGCTAGTGTTTTCTAAGGCAGTGCTGTTTATGAAAACATATTTGCACCTAAAAATGAGTTGTGTGGAGCTTCTGCTTGTTACCAAAAAGCATGTTTTGTTTGTTTTGGATATATAAATAGTTGGCTTCTGTTTTTAATCCATTGTATAAGGGAGACAAACTCACCTTGACATTTTTATGGAGTTCTGTGAGGGTTGATTTGACCGGAATTGAAACATGCCATCTGCATAAAATAGCAGACAAAGGTGAAATAGGTCACAGGAAAGTCTATTGACAAAGATTGCAAATAGGAGGTAAAGGAAGGATAGAGCCTTGTGGGACTCCTTTTCTTAGATTAACTGAAGGAGAACGTGAGGACAAGATCTTGACAGTAAAGTGTCAGTTTTGCCAGATAGTTCTCGCACCATATAATGGTATCTGGTCTAATTCCTCTATAAATTGGTGGTTTAAGAGAATTTTGTGCAGGGATAGATTTCTCATGTATTTTTCCTAGGGTGAAGAGAATGGAAAACAGGCAATAATATGATGGTTTGGAGATGGTCATTTGATATTAAAGTGAGTTAACTGATCCCTGGCGATTGTATATAAATGTGTTTGTTCAAGCAGTGATTCACTGTCATTGCAGTTGATGCATTTAAAGTACAAGAGCGGAATGTAAGCAGGAAGATTGGGAAAATAATGTTGGGATAAATATGTTGGGATATGGTACTATTAGAAATTGATGCGAGATTGACAGATTCAATGCGAAAGTCAGATGTTGAAAGCTTAGTTGTGCTTGCTTATTGATGAGCTACATTTTAGGTGATTGACTTCTTTTCAGCATTGTTTAGGTGTTTGATTAGCTTGTTTTGTTTTTTTTTTTTGATTTCATGCCACTTATGGCTTATTTTGCTAGGTTACTGAGTTGGGTAAACTTTCCAGGTACGTCAAGTTTCATCGCTCACTTTTAAAAGTGATTTTAGTTCAGTGGTAAACACATTTTTTTGTTAATGTTTACTTTATCTAGAAATTAGAGGACATTAGAGGGAAAACATGTCTCTTTTAGTTTTTAAGAGTACTTGTAAATTATTCTCTGCTTAATTTGTGTCAGTGGCATTTAAAACAGATGGCCAGTCATGAGTGCTTAGAATTGCTTTAATTTATTTTAATATTGGATTGCAATCTGGCTCTAAAAGAGATATATTTTGGAGAATTATTTTGTGTGAGAAGTCTAGTAGAAAGCTAATTGTGCAGTGGTCACTGACAGTTGGAGGGTAGATGTTGACTTTTCCAGACTGTGACATTAGTGATCGATCATCACCGTTACTGGATATATTAGTGAGTGACTTTTAGTACTGAGGTTTTGGCAAACAGTTTGTTGTACAATTTGTTGAAGGCTAAAATTAGTTAGTTGCCCAGCAACATCATTAAGGATGGTGCTAAGCATGTTTAAGTTGACGTGACCAAGAAGAATGAGGTTGGTTGTTAGTTGAGTAAATGTCATATAATCATTTTTGGAATTTATCAGTCATTGGAATGGGGAGATGTGTTGTCACTGTCTGCAGGAATTGTGCACTCTTGGTATGTACAGTAATTAGATGCCAGTCTGGAACTGTATCTGTTATATAGCTGGTCTGTGCCGTAAGTTATATTTGGAATGACTTTCACAGAGAAGGAGGGCACCTTGTCCTCTTTTCCTTGTTCCTGACCCTGCATCAAGGTCAAAGGTGTATTTTGCAAAGAGGTGGTATATAGGGGGATTATTATTTTTGACCAGGATTCTGTAACTGCTAAAAGATCAGGGCTGTGTTATGAAATGAAGCCATATATTTTGCCAGTTTTGTTATGTATATCTCGGCCACTTATAGTCACTTTAATAGTTGGTTGAGCTCTTTCATCTATTCGTGTTTCATAGACTTCTTCAGAAGCATTTAAAACATAATTAAAAATTTATTTTTGAAACGTGAATAGACGAAAGTGCTCAACCAACCTATTAAAGTTCCTGCTTTTACATTTTGCTGCCTGGACATTTGATTTTTCTTTTGCAGCTTCTGTCTACAGCCCAGTGTGAGTCCTGTTGGTTCATGCTTTGTGGTTTTTGGCCATTTATAGGAAGCAGGAGAGGTAGGTGGGACCTGGATTCAATTCAGTGTACCCTGGAGGAGCAATAGAAGGATTATGGGTGTAAATTTGTAGAGGGTTTTTTTTTACTTCTGCATTTGTTAACCAGGTAGTTGAGCTGGTTAAAGGACCATTTTCAGACTGTCTACAATTCACACATTTCAACACCATGGCAGGGTGTAGTTGTGTGTGTTGTAGATGAGGAGGGATTTGTCTTCTAATGACAAATTGGGGAGGTGTTGGCTACCTGGTTTAAGTATGACCTTTGTATCACTGAGATAACAAGGACTTACATACATCACAAGTCTATAATATGACATCAGGACAGCATGTCCGTTTAATTCCTTGAGCATTGTAAGGCCCACTATCGGGAGTTATCTGACACTGTAGTGCTCAGAAAAATGGTTCTTTATGAATCCAAGGTCATTTGGCAGTAACTCACACTACGTTTTTTGTAATGGCTTTTTAATGAGTGGTGGATATCATACATGTCCAAGAACAACTGATATATTTCTCACATCGTATCATTTTCTAATGACAACTGGCTCACAGATGGGATGCAGATAATCAAAATAGGGGAAGTTACCTCCACAAAGAGACCAATCACCAGTGGAGTCTCCAAGGGTTCTGAGCTGGGACCTCTCTTGTTTGGCATCTACTTTTCTGAAGTAAAAGACAATAGGAAAAGGCTCTGGATGACTTATGTTTGCAGATTTATGTATTTTCTGCATTTATTTAACATTTGTTTACTGGGAAAGTCCAACTGGTACAGAGCGTATTTTCAGTGGAGACATGGGGAGAAATGCTTTAGACACATGTCTTTGGAATGTGGGAGGAAACTGGAGCACCCGAGAAAACCCGCGTGAATGCAGGGAGGACATACAGACTCTGCACAGAAGGCACCCCAGTCAAGAATCAAACCGGAGACCCTCTTGCTGTGAGGTGACAATGCTAACCACTACACCACTTCACTGCCAAAATAAATGTGTCAGTGCATTTACACTTGTTGCCACAGCATCAGTGCATATGACTGCAAGACAGGAGCAGTCACTGAATTCCCAAATGACTTGGCTATCCTGCAGGAAGGTTTGTCTCAAATAAATAACTGGTACCAAAATCATGGTCTGAAACTAAATGCCAAAATAAGTATTACTGTATCCTTTGGGAAGTCATCTACCTCAGGGAACTACCACATTGACAATATGCTCCTACGAGTTGACCCACTCATTCAGGATTTGAAAATGTATGTGGAAAGTGACCTAACTGTTGACTGACGTGCCTGTTTTTGTAAGAAAATCCTTTTATATTGCAAGCTTCTAAACAAAGGGATTGTGTCTAGATCTGGGGATATCATTGTCACCCTTTGCTCAGCTCTCAGGGCAGTCATTGAATAAGGTAAGGAGCAGATACGTGACAAAAAATCTTGGCATGAGAACTAATGTTCTAGCCATCTACAACCTGTATCTGTTCTGACACATGCAGCAATTGGAATGCTCACAGAGGTACCTTACTAAAAGGATATGAGGCCTAAACAACATGTCCTACAGGACCCTTCTCAAAGCCCTGTCACTATACTCAGTATCCTACAGACAGCTAACAGCTGACCTATGTCTAGTATACAAGGCATCCTCTGACCCATTATGGATGGATTTACTACATATCATCAAAGTCAAATGGCATCAGAAATACTTGGTCTAGGGATATAAACCTCTTCAGCAACATCAGCAGAATGGTTTGAGGGATAGATATATTTCACAGAGGATACCACTGCTATGGACAGACTCCCAATCCACATAAAATAAAGTTTATACCTGCCAAATTTCAAATGCCACTTAGATCTATAACTGGGAAACAGAACATTTACCCCTGCATACTACTAATAGACAGATGCCACTCCTAAATCCTTTATCCCATGTATGGAGCTCCTCAAATTATCTATAGTATGATCACAGTTATTCACATTAGGGGTAACATATAATTATCGACCATGAGATGGGTAAGGCCTATCAATAACCAAACAGGATAAGTTATTTCAAGCAGAAAAAAGGAAACTGTCCAGGTTAAAATGGCCCGCAAGAGAAGCTAGCCTAATACTTACCTATGAACCTATAATGCAGCTTGGAGTTCTTCTTTTCTTATGATACCAGCTTTCTCATAGCTTCTTTTGCTGTCTCCGTTACCTTTATGGAAGAATTTTTCAGTTTTTGACTACAAACAACTTAATAAAATCTTTTTAAACATTCTGTCAACATGGGCCAGAAACTTAAATAAATCTCTAAAGTGCTATAATGGTCTACAAGATTCCCATGTAGACAATTGTATGCAGTTCTGAAGACCACATCTTCAGAAGAATATAGACAACAAAGAGTTCTGGCAACAAAACGGGAGCCTTTTCTCTAGTAGAGGCTATACAAAAACAAAAAAAAGATTAAGCTAGAGCAATACAAAGTCCTAAAACTGAGGCAGAGATTGGATATAATTGAAATATTTTAGTAGCTTATGTTGAAAAGTATTACATTTATGAGGATAAAGGGGCACAGCCTAAATATACAAAATGTAAATCTCAAGGGAGTTATGAAGATGTATTTTTTCACAAAGTACATGGATGATTGGACCATCCTTTATTCAAAAACTGCAGAGTTACAAAAACAGAGTACAACATGCATGGAACAGGCATGCACAATTCTTACTGTATTTTTCAGGACAGGGGTAGAAACTGTGGGTTAAATATGATATGTAGTTTTACTAGAGAATACTGCGGTGGTGGTGCTACGGTAGCGTTGTCGCCTCACAGTAAGACGCTGTCCAGTTCGATTCTCAGCTAGAGCGTCTTCTGTGTGGAGACATGCGTGAATGGGCGTACCTTCGTTGAAGGTTGTGTGTCAGAGCTGGCAACTCAGTACGTAAAAATCAACTGCCAATCATTAGCGGACCGGAGTTCCGCTGTGGCGACCCCTAACCAGGAAAAGCCGAAAGGCAAACGACAACAAGTTTTACTAGAGAATGAAAATGTCAGATTAGATTTGCTAAGTGTTGTTTACCTGCTGTCAATATCTGAGTTACTTTGTCACACACCTATAGAGCTTATGTTGTTTTTTGATAGATCCATGCACAAATATAAAGGAAGATTATGTACCTTATATACATGCATTGCAACAGTACACTAGTAATCTTTCATATCTATAAATGGTACAAAATTATACTTCAATAAGTTGTCTTATAGCATTGCATGCAGATAGAATGAAATAATATCATACAACCGTAGCTTGCCAATGCCAAATCATAGTAGTCTGCTCTTAAGTCCCCAACACTAGTGAAATGCCTGTAATTCAGCAATAGTTACACTGTCTTTTAATGCAACAAAGCCCAGTTAACAGTGAGTTCAATTCCCATGCCAGGAACACAGTCTTGAGTCAGGGTTTAACTTCCTCTATCTCCATTTACTAAGTGATTTAACCACACACTTTTTCTGAACTGCCTCTGAAAAAAAAATGTAGCCTCATAGTTAACAGAAAAAAAAACCTACTGATTTGACTAAGAACAGAACATCAGAGTTGTTTTTCTCCTGAGGCCCTGTCCTTTGAATGACACAAAAAACAAAAATTCATGCAGTTGCAAATATCTCATGGCACTTATAAGGCAAACGCAGAAGAGATTTTTTTCCTCAGACAATTTTTCTCTTATTATAAATACCAGCAAAAGTCTCCTGCAAAACATCCATTGGATTAATGGTTCTACCTGCTCATAAAATCACAGAGATAAAGATATTAAAATGCAAGTTTTCTAAGTTGTCCTGTAAAAACATTTGTTCTTTTCCAGCTTGTCATAGTCTAAGAATGCTGTCAAGACACTAGTTACAAGAGAGCTTTACAATAAAGTTCTCTGTTTGGAAATAGAAGTTATTTAATTTGTATAACGGCATCTAAATTATCTCAACTGTGTGCAACTAATTTATGTAATTTGCAAAAGCAGCATGGCTGAACCTAATCAGGCCTTCAAAAAAAGAATCAATGCCAGTCTGCCTTACAGCCTTAGGAATCCATTTTGACAAACGATCTTTCCCACTCTGAGTCTGGGAAAGAAATGTGCTTGAAAATCCCAGGGATGCAGGAAAAGATTGCCTGATGCAGAAACCATATCTCAGAAGAAACTGCGTCACACTACACATGTTGGATTCTGAGACCATTCTACTGCTGACATTTTTCTTTTGTAGGGCCCTTAGTGGAGATCAGTCCCATGCAAAGTTGCAATTTAGTGTAGCAGGCCCAGAAAGGGGCATAATTAGTCATGTCCTTTGCCCTTGGAAAAATTTGCATTTATCAGATTACTTCACTGCGCTATTCTCTTGGCCAAGACAAATCTTATTCTAGAAATAAAGTCAAAATATGGTTGTCACCATTTAACTCTTATGAGAGTACTTGAGGCACACAGATAAGTCCGGCAAATCTGTGGGAAAACTGTGTGTGTGTGTGTGTGTGTGTGTGTGTGTGTGTGTGTGTGTGTGTGTGTGTGTGTGTGTGTGTGTGTGTGTGAGTATATATGTGTAGGAATAAGCTGTTAGGAGAACACTACCACTGGTATGTCTGACAGTACAGTCTTCAATTCAAAGATATAAAAAGCTGCTAAAATTGTATTTCTCGCTGTGGCTTTACCTTATATCTGATTTGAAATTTCTCTCTGTCACACTAATTGATCAACTCATATTGCACAATTTATGTGCGTGGAGAGAAATTTTCTCAATCCTAGGAAATATTTTTGTCTCAAAACAGTACAACGAGTGCATTTTATTTGGTCTGGTGCTTGTACATTGCATTTGTAACTAGACTGGTAATAAGAACTTTTCATGCAGATCTAATAAAATCTGCAGGTTATTGTGCTGCAGTTATTTATCTTTCATGGGCTACATACCCTTAAATATTTTTATACATACCTGGAGGTATAATGCATGCATGAGTGCAGATTATCTGTTTATCTGTCTCTCTCTCTCACTCATTCTATCTATTAATCTGCGTATACTTGTTCTTGAACCTTTGCAAACATCTATCAGCAGTGACTATAGTTAATGTCATGCAGCAGCTGTGGAGATCTCCAGAATATAATAGAGTGGTTCTTGTTGCCACCTATAAACATCTCCTGGAGGCAGAAAGATAGTAATGTATGATATGCAGAGAAGCACTCAGTGTCTTACTTTTGAAATATCTTCAAAATACTGAAGTCTAATTGTATACCAATGTTCTGAAACAGAACAGAGTTCAAAAGATTAATGGAAATGCTGATTGTACCATTGTTGAAACATGAAAGAACGATGCTTATTCATCAAAAGTCAGTGTTCTTTTTTCAGTCTAATTTCAAATGTCTTTACTGCCGATCCTTTATGGTTCATAGAAACGTCATGATTAGCTAAAGAGGTTTTTAAAATGTGTATGATAAATACAGACTGAGAAGAAAAGAGACGCTAGACAGATGTAACCACACAGGCTGATATAAATAGATTCACTGAATTGTAGATATATAATAGATAAACGATTCTAGCCATATTCTACTTCTGGTATACAAGTTTTATTACCCTGCCTCAGCTTTCGCTGCCTCTCAGGCATGTCACTATTATAAATGAGAACTAACCTTGCTCTTAATGGCTTCTCCTCTAACCTGATTAAATGAAGAATTGAACTGTCTATTTCAGCCCCATTTGTGCACTCAGATTTAATTTAACTGCTTCCTTTGATACAGTCTTTATCGTACTCCTCTGGGTCTCTCTAACTCTATCTCTTTCATCGTCTCATTACACCTTTATACATTATGCCATATTTCCTTTTTTTTCAGACACGCTTAATGATTTAATTTCTTCCATGGCAATTGTTTCCCCTGTTATACAGGCAAGACTATAATGATAAGTTCCTTCAGAAATGATATAGCAGCGTTTATAAATAGCAAACCTAGTGTTCTTGTGCTTCTAGCTTGCACACGTGATTATACCCTTTCAGCAAATGCACCGGAAAAGGCCAACTTCTCATGCAGCAGTTTATCATCATTTTTTTCTGTTGATGACAAACACAAAATGTTATCATTCATGTTTCTTGATTTTATCTGTTGGATGTCACATTTAACTTGTACACTGGAAGGAAAATCACAGCATATCAGCAACATATCCTCCTCCACTGTATTAGCTCTCAGTGTTGCTCTGTTCATGTTGCCTAGCATGTTTCCACTTGGGGGTAATTTCCTCCAAATAATTTTTCTCTTCCGTTCTTCTGAAGATCATTGCACCAATAATATGCATTTTTGTGTAGGGGCCATACCTCTCAACTCTCCCTGATTTTCAGAGAGCTCCCTAATTTTGATAGAAATTTTAGCTCTGTCCCTCTTAATCCCTCCTAATACTGTTGACTTTTGAAGAAAAAGTGGTGAATCACACTTAATAAATAACGAATTAGAATTATAGACTTCTTTTACTTCAGAAAATGTATATTAATTCACCTTCTCTTATTCTATTAGTATTTCAGGTTGATAGTACCATAGGGGCTGGAAGCTGTTGAAGACTGGGGGGGGGGGGGCGGCAGATGGTGAAAGGGGCACTTAGTGATCTAAAAAGGATAATTTTTTATAACTATTTACTACCACAACATAGGTTCACCTAGAGGACATTTTAAGCTTAGCCAATTCTCTTTTGGTGCTTGAATTAACATTTTCTTATTGGTCTTACCTGTCCCATGGCTGTTAATTGCATATTAGCCCTAGTGAGAATAGCTGTGATCATACCATAGATAATTTGAGGGGACCCATGTAAGAGATGCAGCATTTAGGAACTGCCTCTATCCATTAGTGGCATGAGGGGCAATCCTGGAGCACATTTTCTGTTACCCATCCTTAGATCCAAGTTGCATTTGAATATGGACGGATGAGCTTCGTTTTATTTTTTCGGATAGTCTGTTCTGGAACTGTGGTAGCCTCTGTGATATATATCCATCTCTCCACAACATTCAGTTTAGATACCTGGACTGAGTATTTCTGATGCCATTTGACTTGCTGATGTTCAGTAGGTCCATCTGTATTAGGTCGGATGATGCCTTGTATGCCAGACACATCACCTGTAAGCACGCTGTAGGATACTGAGTATAGTAATAAATCTTTGAGGTGGTCCATGCTTGACCTATTGTTTAGGACTTGTATCCTTTTAAGTAAGGTATCTCTGAAGGTATTCCAGTTGTTGCATGGGGCTGGACAGATACATGCCAAAGTGGGCATTATACAAAATGATTGACATAATGAGAGCTTTGTAAAGGGGGGCAACAACATCTCTAGATCTAGTCACAATCAATTTGTTTATAAGCTGTGCAATATAGAAAGGCTTTCTTATGACTCTGGACACATGTTGGTCAAAAGTTAGGTCACTGTACACACAAGTTCACAAATGCCAAACAATTGAGTCAGTTCTCAGAGGGCATTGTCATGATTTTGACACCAGTTATTATTTGGGACAAATCTTCCTGCATGATGGTTAAGTCATTTGGGGATTCAGTAACTGCTCCTAGCTTGCAGTCATCTCAAACTTAGCCGGCCAAAGCCCTTTGGTATTTCCTTTTATTTTTGAGATGTATACGCCAAACAGAAAAAGCCTCAGCTCTGAACCCTGGGGGACTCCATTGGTGGCTGGTCTCTTCCTTGTTCTGATCTCCTGCATCCTGTGAGCCAAGCTGGCAATGCAGCTGGTGATGTAAGTATTTGCTCCTACATGATTCATCCTTTGTACTACACCTGAGTAGGGGATTCTGTCAAAAGGCTTGGTCAGGTCAAGATTTTTTATTTTTTATTTATTTATTTATTTAAATTTGTTAACCGGGAGTGTCCGACTGAACGTAGGTCCATTTTCAGCGGAGGCCCGGGGAGAAAAGCTCCACAGTAAAATAAACAGACAGTAGTTACATTGGATTACATAGCGATTAACAATTTAACATAGCAATTACTTACAACATATTTACAGATGAAGAACATAGTACATCAGTAGACAACTAGAATCTTTATCTGTGAAGTATATAACAGACATTAACAAATGTTACAATGAGAAGTTCCTGCTGTATAATAAGTACTAGGCTTATGAGCATCTGAGCTTGCTATAATCAAGGTAGTTAGTGGAGTGGAAAGAAAGGTAGTGGTTGGATGGGGTGGATGATATTAGAGTGGGAGTTGCAAGTGCATAGCCAGCATGTTTTTAGGTGCGCTTTTAGTAAAGTTTTGAAGTGGGTGCATGATGGTACGGAGGTAATTGTGGGTGGGAGTGAGTTCCATAATTTGGCTATGGTGCAAGAGAATAGTGCTTCACCAGCAGAGTTATTGGCTTTAGTGATCTGCAAGTGATTTTTGTTGCTGGATCTTTGATAAATGTGGTGTGAACTGTTTTACCTTCATCCATTGCTTTGGTAACAAGAGTAAAGCTTAAAGTTTGCCCATGATTTTAAGCCTTTCACACTTTCCTCTGGGCTGTTTTCAAACACATTTTTAGGACCATGCATACATGTACGTATTCTTTGATTCACCTTCCTGATTGTATTAAATTATATTCCTTGTATAATACAGCACCACTTGTTAGAATGTGTTTTAAATCTATAGTTTTGAACAGTCTTCTAGTAAGCAATGAAACAAAATGTATGAACCAATAATGACAAAACTACCAATTTTCAGAAAATTTCAACCATAAAAGGCCACTCAAACTTCTGTCATTCCAATGCACCAGTATCAGTAAATATGCAAAATATTTGCAGAAGTAAGTCATCTAAATAATTCCACATTAAAGGGATCTCTAACTAATGAAGAGATTGCTGCTGGGAAACAACTTTATATTTCATTGTCTCATCTACAAATAAAGTGGTTGTTTCCCTTGAAGAATAAATTGCCTATGTTACATTAAAAAATGATAAGCTAGTAATATTGCAATAGGGAATGGATGGCAAACTAACAGGTTCATAGTTACTAGGTAACTCTTCCAAAGGAGGACATTTCACAGGACTGCAGCATCCACTCCCTTTAAAGTACAACACAGTACAGTATCAGCGATCCATCTGAATACTGTGAGAGTAGAACCCACAGCCTTCTGCATCAAATGTAAAGCTACTACCTGTTGTGTTACTAACAATGCAAACAGACTTGGAATAACCAGCACTAAACTCCTCTTCCCCTGAAGCTCTCAGCTCCTTGCAAAATGTTTTATTTATTTAACATTTGTTTACTGGGAAAGTCCGACTTGGAACAAAGCCAATTTTCAGCAGAGGACCAGGGAGATATGCTCCAGATGTATGTCTTTGTAACATGGGAAGAAACCACAGCACCCACACAAACACAAGGAGAACATATAGACTCTGTACAGAAGGCACCCCATCTAAGAATCAAACCAGAAAACCTCTTGCTGTAAGGCAACAACACTACCACTGCACCATCCACTTGACACAACTAAATCTCTTAATTTCACAGCAGACGAAATCTGGAAAAAGCCAAAATTTATTTGGGAGGGGCAAAGGCCCAAAACCAGGGACACGTTTTAAATATTGCTTGTATAATCTTAGAAAGTTGCTAAAATAGTGTTTTTTGTTACCACATGTTTCCAAAAAAGATAGGTAGACTGAAACTTGAAGGGCTATCATTATTTAGTGAATTCTGTTCTCACTGATTTGCCAGAAAACCACAAATTTTAAGACGAACAGACCAAAAGTATGAGCCAAATATTCTGTGAAACTCTAGACAGTTGAGCTGTGGACTCAACTCCCTGAATCACACGTGGTGGTGTAGGTAGATAATGCAGGCTGTTGTACATAAGGTACAAGGTTTGAGCCTGGGTAATTCTAACCAGCAAGTATAAGTAACTGGGGCATTTTACACGCACATGCACACGCACATGCACGCGCGCGCGCACACACACACACACACACACACACACACACACACACACACACACACACACTACTTCTCCTGCTATCATAAAATAGAAATGGAGCATTTATCCAGCCATAAAATAGAAACAGAGCAACACACACTTCTCCTGCCATCATAAAATAGAAACTGAGCACTTATCCAACCATAAATTATAAATGGAGCACTTATCCAACAATAAAATAGAAACAGAGCACTTATCCAGCCGTAAAATAGAAACAGACCAACACACACTTCTCCTGCCATCATAAAATAGAAATGGAGCACTTATCCAACCATAAAATAGAAACGGAGCACTTCTTACCATGACTCTGGCAGTAGGCTTAACGTGCGCTAGCAGCAATGATGTAATTGGGAACATTTTCTGTGCACTTTTGTGTTTAAAAGTCACGTTAGCATGTGACACATGCAGGAGTCCTCCTTAAAGGAAAACGTTACAGGTCTCCTCCTTAAAGGAAAACGTTACAGGTCTTCAGCTGTAAAAATGTGTGGGGAGGAGTGCTCCCTCCCCCTCGCTCTATGGTTCCAGCGCCTATAGATAGCACTAATATTTTGAAAGTGTCCCTGATTGTCCCTGGTTTTCCCTGAGCTATGGTGGAGGCACATGCCAAAACTCATACCTTTATATGCTTTAACATTAAAGTAAAACTGCTGCTAGTCTGAAACCCCAACTCAGTAAAACAGCTGGTGATCTTTGCATCATCAGCATATCAGACAATTTTGTTCTACACACCCAGAGTGATGGAAGTATGCAAAATAGGGATCTATTTCCTCTTAAATCCTTTGACAGTCTACTCCATAGAGATGCAGAGGTAAATTTTAGGCTATCAGTCTGCAGACTATTACAGGCCTAGCTATTACCCAGACATCAGAATCAAACTCTGTCTTGTACTTTTGAGGTTAAAGCTTTAACCAATGTGACAACCTTCACACCCTATTATTCACTTTTTAATTGGACATATTCCTCTTGCTGACATCTTCTGTTGATGATACTACATTTGTGGTCAGGGCTGAAGTGTTTCAACACTCAAAAATGAATGCTTACATTGCATTAGTGGTTGGTTTAAAAGTACTGTTTTGTTTGTCTGTTTGTTTCTGCTACTCAACTTAGAGTTGGGAGGGGGTCACTAGGTCAGCAAACTGGAAACACATGGGGTGCCTGATCATCTATCTTATTCTATGGTTTGAAGAGACAATCAATATAGGAATCAGTATAGAATTTCTTATATTATGTTACATTTCATTAAATTAGATTCTAAGATTTAAATCATCCAGGAAAAAGAAGATTCTGTGTCATAAATCAAGAAAGTCAGTGAATACAAAAGTGTCCAAAAGCTAAAGTTCTTTAAGCAGTTAGTCTACCTTAATATTTGAAGGAGAAGCTGATGATTTCCATTTCAGTTTGCTTGATTTGTTTATCTTGACTCAACTACGCATAGTAGTAATTACAGTGGGTGGGCAGCAGTAAACAGGATGTGGACCACCCAAACACCTAGCTAGCATGTTCACACATGAGGCAGAATAACATGGAATGCAGTGCATGCTAATGAGCGCATAATTACATGGTAATGAGAAGTTCCATGCAAATAAGCTACATGCCATATGCAAATAATGACACCCAGAATGGAGGACTGATTAGAAGTGTATAAAATTGCTGAGTTTTGCTGCAGCACATACCCTCAGCAATACCCTTTTCTGCACTGAAAATTGTGTTCTATGTAAGGGGAGTCATGCGTGGATTAGCAGGAAGTGCTATACCTCAGAAGCAGAGGATAATAGCTGCCAAGAGAGCAGGTGCCTGCAGTGTTGCATGTTGCCATCATCTTTGTCAATCAAGGAGTCACAGACAATGCCTAAGACGCCATCATCTCAGTGACCAGCAGACTGCAGAACATATCTGTGTGGACAATCTCTTTGAACATGTGTGAAGGGGGGTGCATTTTATGTCTAGTTTTATTCATCCATTATAGCTACAGGGACAGATTGTAAATATCAAAGGCATCAGCTTCATGAAACCTGAACTGTTTTATAAACATTATGCAACAGCATCTGGGAGAACAAATGAACTATAAAGGAGATAACCAACACCATGAAGACATTTTGCAACATTTTCTATTTCTCTGAGATCCTAGAAATCATAGATTGCTCACACAACCTAGTCCAGAGAGACTGTGATACAGCAGCAGGAAGGGCTTCTACTGTCTTAACTGACAGGTGGTCTGTAAAGCCAAGAGTGGTATTTATTATGTGTCTGCGTACCACCTGATTACCACATATGGCACACATCTGACGTATAACAAAAGACCTGTGAGGGAATTTCCCACAGCGTCATCTAATGTATAGGTGCACAAGCAGGCTAAATAGAAAAGTCTAGAACCATGCAAGCAAGGAGCAGGCCACATACTATAAGCTATTTATTGTGTATTTCAGGCAGTGTCAGATATGTCATTAGGCCACATACTATAAGCTATTTATTGTGTATTTCAGGCAGTGTCAGATATGTCATTAGGCCACATACTATAAGCTATTTATTGTGTATTTCAGGCAGTGTCAGATATGTCATTAGGCCACATACTATAAGCTATTTGTTGTGTATTTCAGGCAATGTCAGATATGTGGGAGGTTGGTGTAATGTTCAAGGTGTTTACCTTACAGACACAAGGTACAAGGTTTGATTCCCAAGTGCTGTAATTGGATAGGCTTAAAATTTCTCACAAAGGCAGTTAGCCTAGTACTAATCTATGACCCTATGAACCTATGAATCTATGTCATAAAGCCCTGGTCGATGACCCCCCCATCCCATCCATATTCCTCAGAGATGCAATAAATAACTTATAATGCAGCACATGTCAAAATGTGTAAAGACATGCATCTGATGTTTGGCCTACTTTAGACACATTTCTGTTCCTTGGATACATCAGGATCTGTACTGCAATATAGCTCAGAAATCTGCAGTGAGATATGTGCTATATTGCAATGTTGTCTGACATGGCATTGTTCAAACTGTTGGAATGGCAGGTGAACATCTTGGCAAGATGTTCCATTCCAGTTGTATCAGCAGCAGGAGGGCAGTAGATAGTGAGAAGTGAGGAACCTGCAGAAGCAGTACCACAGCCATGGCAGAGATGGGCATGTTAACTTGCAGAATTGCCAAAGCAAGCACCATCTAGTCTAAAGTTATGGACCATGAAACAAACAAAACAGTGCTTTGTCACACTCAGACTATGAAGATTATAGCATGAACTGATCAAGATGTGTGTCAGGCATGGCCATACCCGCAGGGGTGGACAGGACACAGTCAGCATTACTTGCACAGATGAGGGACATACTGACAAGTGAATACAGCACTGTGAGATGAATTGAGCCAATGAGCCAATGATAGTGAGCACACTAGCATTGTACATTGGTAGACTCTGCATGGTGTCAGTGATTAAATCCTCTAGTGGAGTGGTCAAGCTACCACGATATGACCCTGTGGTGGACCTTTCTGTCACAACGTGTCAAGCCTATTCCTTTACCCTAAGTTCTGTATATGTAACCTACTGCTGAGCTTATTGAAGAAACCTATTATGGCCACCCACAGGATTCCCACTTTACATAAATCCATGCCAAATCTGGTCACAGTACTGTTTGTCTGCAGTATGTTTGTCCCAAAGGGTACATTATGTGTGCATGGCCTACAATATCACTTCATTTTCCTGGGAATTAATTTTTCAAGTCCATTGCCTCCATTCAGTAGTCATACCATAATGTGTACCGGTGGATAAAACACATCAGTCCATGGAAGGTTATGGTGTGCTGCTAGATGGCCATAATTAGGGAGTCACCCCACTTTATGCTTCTGTTTATCAGCTGTAGTTAATGCAATGCCCTGGTGCCTGCCCAGTCATGCTCTGTAATCATGCTTCAACATGTGGCCCTGCAATCCCAAGCTCCCTCTGGGATGTCCTTCACTATGGTTCCATTGTACATGGCTACCTACACCAGAACTACAGGCAGATGATGCTGTCCCATGCCATTGTCCTGAATTCTCAATTGCTCACCTTAACATTTGCATCAGTGAGACTGACATTCACCACAGGATTTGTTTTTCTTGCTGATGTACTTAACCAGGGAAGACTCCTTCCTTAATTCTGTAAATCATTCCTTAGGTCTATAAAATTACACTTTTACTGCATCTCTAGATTAATTTTTCAAGTCTACGTTTATATAGTGCTGGGCAGGCTGTGCAAAATGGTGCTGATAGTGTATGTCTTGCTAACTATGGACAAATACAGTGGCAATTTAGATACATAGGCTGCTTAGTGCTGCTGATTTTAAATTGCTGCCATACCTAGTGCATTGTGCTACCAAGGCTACTGATGGTAGCTGTGCATCTGTTGGTGACCATGAGACAAGTGATCAGTATCCTCATGTATGCAATACATATGTCCATAGCACTATGGCCTTTCATAGTGATACATTTCAGCATTTAGGGTATGCAGTAGTGCCATGCAATGCTGGTTATGAGACTCTTAAGCTGCAAACTTCCATCAGTGTGCATGCAGCTGTCATGTTCTTCCTCAAGTGGCTCAGAGTAAGTGACCATGGTTATTCCAGGTGCTGTGAAATGCAGATCCCCAGGTTCTTATGCCAGGGAAAGCACAATTTTGTTCTGCCTGCACAGGGAGTTTTAGAAGCAGTTATTAGAGCAAGATGGTTCCTTGCAAATGATGGCTATCTGGCATAAGCATCCTAAAGTGGTGACTGATATGGATTGGCTACAGTGCTCTGAAGGAAAATCACTCTGCACACACAGTGTGACTCATAGGATATGGATACAAAATCACCCTGCACACACAGTGTGACTTATAGGATTTGGATAAAAAGTCAGGAATGTACTTTAAGCATATTTTAAGCAATACTACTGCCTCCTGGTACTTCACCTGTTTTGCTATAAATGCAATAGAATACAATGTAATACAATGTAATATATAACAGCCATGGGCCAAAGGTCCAAACAGCTTGTTAATACTGACAACTGCCCTTGTTGAAATGGACAACCAAAGATTTTTTTAAATGCCTCTAAAGACAGACTGTCTTTAATGTGTGATGGTAATTTAGTCTAATGGTTAGCAACCCTTTCTTTAAACCAACTAATAGATCTCTTTTTCTTTGAGAAAGTTTTTATTAGTCTGTGCCAGCTCTACTGTTCTTTTTAAGTCCAAGGCATTCCCAAATGCATTTGCCTTGTAAACTTGAATTAAGTTCCCTCTCTTTTACCCATTTTATTAAAGGTTGTAATTTCCATAACGTTTCCGCATACCTTAATAGATCCATTCCATTTATTGATCTGGTAAACTTCCTTTGTATGTTCTCTAACATTGTTTGAGCCTTATTATATGGGTACCATAATGTTATACTGGACTTCTCTTATTAGGAATTAAAAGCTATTTTAGTGTCTCTGTGCCTTGTGAATTAACGTATCCTTTTGTACAGTTTATAATTCTCTTAGTTTAATTTCTCCAAATTTTGGGGGTTTCTATTTCCCCATTCCTAATTCAGGATATGATTATAGTTCTTGAAATTAGTATTGTTTCAGGAAGGATGTGTATTCCTTCCTCACCCACCTCCTAATAAAAAATATATGAGAATGAGTGAGTAGGTAACGTGGGAGGGGTTATTATCTTTCACTAACTAAGGAGGGTGGAATAGAATGGTGAGTTAGTTCTCTTACTGGTTGAGATATACAGAGTAGGTGGAGATCACCCAAGAGTGCTCTTCTCAACACCCACAATGTGCACAGAATTGCCTACTCCTTCTGTAATTTATACAGAGTTAAATGCATTGGTAGCATATCTAAGTATGATTGAACGTCTTTGTATGAGACCCATTGCTTCTACTACTATTGGAACTGTCTGGTATCTTTCTTCCACATTGCTCTCATTGCTCATTTCTGCCTGAAAATCCTGATAGTTTATACTTTGTGTTACTCTGTACATAAGACATTGAAATCACTGGTTGTAGCATGACCAAGGCTACTTTTATCTTTCTTATGGACTATTACATCTGGTTTTCTTGCATTTATTTTTTCAACTGTTGGTAATGGGTGATCCCATGTGATATAATGCTTTGTGGTTCATATTTCTGATGTTTTTATTTACGTCTACATTGTAACGTTTGCACAATCCCCAGTATATCAAGTCCTGCCACATTACTGTGCCTTTCGGTATATAGGCTCTCTGCTATGAGTGTATTACCCCAGCAATAAGAAGCATGACTGTTTCATGTTCTTTTCCAGAGTTTTCTGCATTTGCCTGTTTCTCCTATCTTATCAATTAATTTTTAAACCAATGTATGTTTAGTCCAATATCCTGGGTGCCACTATTAGCCTTTCACCTTTTTCCTTCAGTTCACCTCCCTTAACCATTCCTGTGTAAAATCTTGGTCAACATGAGGTTGTCCCAGAAGATCTCTGTAATTTTTGCTGCTATATTTATGGCTTTTTCACTTTTCTTTCTTTCTCTTCTGATCCTTCTTATATTCTTTCTTTTGTTTTTAGGCACATCCAGATGATGTCTGATTTTTGTCTACTTCTGGTTTGATTTACATTCTTGTACAACACCGAAATGCTTCTGCCAAACAAAGCAAAGATGTCATTTTATTCTTCGTCTCATGTTTTAAAACTTTTACTATGTTTGGATCTGGTGAGGTCAGTAGACATGTACGTAGTCTCACAATTGCAGATCTCTACATGTAATCATTTAAAGGAGGCCCATACCTTCTTTAGGGCAAGGAATATATACTCTTGGTATATAATGATTTTTTTTTTATATAATTTGATAAAAATTAAGAATTTTTTTTTGTTTTCATAATCAATTGATCCAATACATTTTTTGAAGAGTTGATCACCCCAAGGTTGTAAGCTAGAACAGGAAGAACAAATTGACTTACAGGATGGACTTTATTTCTAGACAGCACAGTTTTCAGTATTAGTCTTCCAAAATACTCCTTATTAAGTTTTATTTGCTTTTGTTCATGTTTTATGGATGATACCTAATATTTTCCCAAATATTCAAACACTTCCTCAAGCTCATGTTTCTTTATATCACATTCTTGCCCCTGGTTGATATTTACTTGGTGCTGTATCTTTCCTGTTTTAAATGTTGGTTTTGCACATTTATCAAGACCAAATATCATTCTTATATCATCTGAGAAAAGCTTTAACCATTTGTAATTGTGCCTTCATCTCCTTATATGATGAACTATTCAGTTTTAAGTCATCCACAAAAAGTAAATGAAAAAATCTTTAAATAATGTTGTTTTCTGAGAGCCAAAGCATACCCACAGCCTAAAATATCACTTAAACAGCTTAGTGGATGAATGGTGTGACTAACGGCAGCAGTGACAAATAATCACCCTAGAATATTCAACTTTGCATCTTTACCCTGGGAATATAATGGGCCATTTGTCATAACTGAGCTGCATGGTTACTGCAGTGTAATTGGAAAATGTAAATGTATCTTATACATCTGCAAGCATTCCTTTTATCGATGAATATGTTTTTTTTCAAATCCTTTTTTGTAATCTATCCATGCCATATTTAGATTCTTCCCCTTTTTACAATTGCGTATTATGGTTTTATTTAGTAACAAATGATCCTTTGTTCCATATTACTTTCTTTTGTTACCCTTTTGCTCTATTGTCATGATTTGAGTTTTTTTTTCTAAAAGACTATAAACTCTGTCTGCAACAGTTTCATCGTATACGTTGTATATTGTTGAAAGCAAAGTTATTGGTTAATACTTCCTAGGATGGCTTGCAGGTTCACTCTTCAGAAGAAGTATTGCTTTCCCTGTTGTTATCCAGTATGGTGTTGGTTTGGGATGCACACATAAGTAACTCTTACTCAGGGCTAAATCATTTTGTAAAGATGTTAATACTTTCAGCCAAATGTTAAGTATTACATTGTGGTCTGTTATTTTTCATTTAGGAGCTTTTATTAATTTTGTCTCAATTTCTCTGGCCATTGCTTCATCACATTTCATATCATCTACATTAGAGCTCCTTACTGTTTTGTTTAATTCTTCTATCCATTCAGTATATTTGTAATGTCCAGTAAGATCTTTCTAAAAAAATATCCAAAGTGTGTTTATTTCTTCTTTTTTTGAGGTATTTCTATTCCTTATGCTTTGTTTCCCAATTTTCTATAAAGTTTTTTGTGTCAACAATGAATTGCTTATTGTGTATTTTTCCTTTATATTCATTTGCATACAGGCTCTATATTACAACAGCGAACTTTGCATAATCAACCCTTAAAAACCAAAATGGCAAAATGCCGAACACACGGAACAGCAATTTTTTTCCCAGGGAAAAAAAAATCACTGCTTCAGAAAAAAAAAAAAAATGCCCCCCACACCCCCCCTTACTTAAATATGCCAACTCAGAGATTGCACCACAATGGAGGAAATGGCAAAGTCCCGAAAATGGCCCAGTTATTTTTTTTCCGTGGGAAAAAAATTGCTGTTACATGTGTTCAGGATTTCACAGTTTCAATTTAAAATGGCCAATAAAACAGCGTTCTCTATTTTAAGCATTCATTGATATAATAGAGAACCTTGCATACACTCTAAGTTTTTTGCTTCTGCTATTTCTAGTTCATTTGCAATAGTAGTTCATAAATATCGATCTGTTTTTGATGCTGTGCATTACTTTTTTATAATGTTATTGAGAAGTTCTTTAAAGAATAGTTTACCATCAACCATGATAATTATACCTTTAATAGTGGAGAGTAGATCCAATGTTTTATTTTATAAGTGATATATATTTTTTATTTTAGCAGGACTTAATCTCATGTCTTTAATTTTGCTAGTGTTTATGATCTTGGTATTTTCAATTGCCAAGATATACAAACTATCTAGGCTGTTCTTTAAGATTTTACGATCATTTCAATTGTAATTCAGTTTACCTTTTTTCAAGTCATTTGTGTAAAAGTGATTAAATACTATTGAACATATTTTTAGATCTGACAAGTAGATGTTAGGGGCCTAAAACTGACTCTTGTGAGACATCTTGGTCATATCCTACCTTATCACTGATATTTGTTTTGTAGACCGCCAGCCAAGTCCTGTTGTGCAACCAATCCTTTATCCAAGATAAAAGAGAATGGAAAAATCCTAGACTTGTAAGTTTTTGGATCACCTTATAAAAATCAGAAGGGATATCAACATAAATAAAATCAGCCTGAATATTATTCTCTATAATCGATATAATATTGTTGGAAAGTGTCATATTACAAGTTGCTGCAGACCTAGCTATTAAAATAAGCATGATCATATACATTTTACAGACCAAGTTTGGAGGATTCATCTAATAAGATATTTAAGATAATACTTTTCATCATTTTATATGAACAGGATAAAAGACTAACTGGCCTGTAATTTCTATTTCCTTTTTACCTTAAAGACTGGTTTTATTGTTGCTGTTTTCAATATTTTTAAATTTCAAATTTTAATACCTTCTACACTTAATGTTTTGGCAAAGATAGGCTTATTTAGTAGACTAACGGTATCTTCTTCTGAAACTTGTATGTTACTGCATCCATTCAAAAATCTATTTATACATGTTATAATTTTAATATCTTTGTATTGTATCCAATTAGTGCCAAGAAGTGATTCTTGAATAACATTATTATATTATAGTCAGTCTGAACATGAGTACCATTAGATGAAAATATTTTTTATAACCTGACCTGAGTATTCAAAGAAGATTTTTTTATTGCCGTTTTGATGCTCAATGTTTTTTTTTTTTTTTTTTTGTTTGTTTTTTTATTCTTCTTGGTCTTTCCTAGCAGCTTTCATTATTTCCCTTATATTTTCTATTAATTTCTGACTTCAATATAAAATTACATTTTCTAACCTTCTACTTCTGTAATATTCTCTGTCACTTCTTTAGCAAAATCCCTGACTGGATAATAACATTTTAGGAAAATAAACTATATTAATAAATGGTTCTGTTCACAAAGAAATGGATCATAAACAATTCATTATATTTTGGTGTCTTTTAGCTGTAGCTAGAAAATTGATTACCAAAAAGTGGAAATTAGATTCTGTACACTTGTTTAGAGAATTTTTAGATCTTGCTGTTATTTTATGTAACAAAAATAATTCTTTACAATTAAGATCTATTAATAAGAGTACAACAAGAAAGCAATTGCTGGGACAAACTAGAATTGTTATTTAGTATGAAAATGCATGACAAGATTGTTTCTAAAGTGTTTTACTTGCTTTCATCTTTAATATATCACTGAAGTTGTTTAATTGTAATTTGGAAAATCTTTTCTTTGCAAATATTGTAAATATGTTGAAAATCTTAAAGAATTACTTGAAAGACAAAATTCTTTTCAGTCTCATATTTTCTTATTTTTGGAGTTTTGATGAATTTATATTACTAGCTACAATTCTTTTTATGAAGTTCCACATACTATACTCATAATATCCTTTCGCCAGAACATTCCCATTATTTTATTTAAACATTCCATTCTGTGCACACTTTTCAGTTTATACCTTTATTTTGTTCATACATTTAACACCAGATATTGTACAAGGTAACTAGAAACATGAAAACTAAATTGAAGCAAAACAACAAGTGTTAACAATTAATAATTAGAACATAAATCATCTGTAAACAGTGCCTGTGGTCCCAGGTCAAAGGTATGGTTTCATGCAAAAAGGAAAACTGATCAAAACTTATTTAACATTTGTGAGATACACTGTGATTTCAAAGAACTGCACAGATGAGGCTGTAATGATAAAGATATTTACTAATATTTATATCTTGGAATTTCCAGAGCTTGAAATTTAATGGCAGCAGGTGTTAGAGCCAGTATATTTTGGTAAGGATGAATGTGTGCGTGTGTGTGTGTGTGTGTGTGTGTGTGTGTGTGTGTGTGTGTGTGTGTGTGTGTGTGTGTGTGTGTTTGGGGGGTGGTTTTAATCAAGGCTAGAGGCCAAGTGGCCAGAAGGTAGCATTAGTTATCAGACACAGGGCAAACACTTGTGGAACTTTCTGACATACAGTCTGAGTATTTGAGCACGATCACAGTAAGTGGTCATCTGATAGACCACATCTCCAGCAGGTCCCATCTCTTCTTTCCCAATCTTTAAATGTTAGTTGTAATAAATGCTAGAAGTGCAGTTTTTGTAGTGCTTAAATTGTAAGGCCAGTAGTCCTGTACTGGGCCTGCTAGAAGTTAAACTTTTCAGCCAGTTCATTGGGGCAATATCCATATTTAAGTACTAATTCCACTTCTGTCTGTCTTTATTATAATTATCCTAATCAGACTATATTGCCAAAAGTTGATGTTCCTTCCCTTTTAATTTGAGGGGTATTCCACTAACAAGGATGCTAGCAGCATCTTTCATGTTAAATAAATATGAGATCACATTACTGCTAGACATTTTTGTTCAACACTTATTGTATGTTTCTCCTTCTGCCAGTCCTTTATCCATATATTCTTTGCATAGTGAGTCACTCCATATTCAATAGTTTCTTACCAAGAAGCCCTGTTGTTATTGTCTGACCCATATCTCTGCCAGCAACGGGTAACCCACTTTGAATACCTGACTTGTTCTCAGGGTGTTTTAATATTAGGTGGCCTAATATAATTCTGTATCATGTGTGCACCCATAATCTGCCAGTAAGTTCAGTGCAGATCCTGCTGTGATGTGACAAGATATCCAGTGTTATCTCAGCCTGTGTAGTTCTGCCTGCTAAACTAATGCTAAGTAAGAAAAAAGTCTAATTGACTATCCCTGTCTGCAGAGTGAAAAATGTGTATTGTTTGGCTGCAGGATTTATTACTCTCCCTTTGTCTGCCAAAAAATAACTCTTTTGGCCATTCATGTAAGATATCATTGTTTGGAAAATCTGGGGTTCCCTGTAGGTATTTTATCAAAAAGATGGTCTAGCATTATATTAAAATACCCTCCTAATATAATCAGGATAGATCGGTGTCTCAAAGCTGACCAGGCTGCATTGCAGGAGTGGAAGAGCTTAAGATCATCTGTGCTTTGACCGTAAAAGTTTCCAGTTATAAAGCAGCAGCTATCTGTATGAACCCTAACTAACACTGTATGAACCCTAACTAACACTGTATGAACCCTAACTAACATCTATCTGCCCATTTTTATCCACTATAGGCTGCACTTTTTAACATCCTGCCACATGAATAAAATGACTTACTACCCCTTTTACCACTTTTCCACAATGTGACGCCATGTACTAACCCTTCCAGGTAGTTAGTTTCTGTTTTTTTGTTGTTTCATTTAATTTAGTTTCTTGCATGATAACAACCTAAAAGCTCTGCTGCTGTTGTAGCCCATCCAGCACTCCGAATGCCTTTATAGTGGCATCCAATCCTCATATATTCCTGGGAATAATCGTATTGATTCCCAGTGTAGAATGTATTTTCCATGTATCACATAGCACAATATCGATGGAAACCCCAGTAATTGTATTTTGTGTTGTATTAGACAGAGTAAAAACTCATTGTGGGGTGAAGCTGCTCCCTCCTCCAAGCCTGGTTTAATGTATAATGTTAGACATATTCTTGTAACGGTCTTATATGATCATTGCTCTAATTAGTGCATTTTCACTTCTTTAAAATTCAAGGCATAATGATTAAGTTTTTCACTGCACATAGATGCAAGGTACAGGGTTTGATTCTAGCCTTGGCTTATTGGCTAAGCTTAAAATGGCCCATCAGGGCAGTTAGTCTAGTATTTGCATATGAACCCATTAAAGTCAATGGAGCTCATCTCTGCACGTTTTCCAAAGGATGATTGACTTCAATTAATGCATCTTAATATATAACTCTTTTATCGTATAAGTATATAATGGGTCTTTTACCTTTTCTTTATAAAATTGGGTTCTAACCCCTCTACCCATGTATTGTATTGTAGTATGAGAGTGAAATCATTTTCTCTGACATGACCCTTACTGAATGCATGGATGACACAAAGGTATGTAACATCTGTATGAGAGTGGGGTGGACTAATGTTCCATTCGAGGAAATAAAATTAATGGGTACTTATTAACATGAAAGTTGTCTTTAATGGAAATAACCACAGTTTTATGGAAGTATAAGGATCCAACTTACTTGACAGATATTGGCCAACTATCAAACATCCATGAGTTAGTTATAGTGCACTAACACAACATTATTAGACCTAAACATCCCTGATAACCAACAGAAACCACCCTCCCTTAGTCTGTTTACAAGACCTAATTATATACAGGTGCTATAGCAACTCCAATTATGACTTGCTATTCTCTATCACCTACTTTGTTACACTCTGTGTCCTTAAAAGTATTATGTCAGACTCTGTACAAACTGTAGTATTAAAGGTTAGTGAGTCAATCTTTGCACTACACTTGGATTGCCTTGTTGTTGTTTCATGGGTTCTGACTCCCAAAATCCATAGACTTTCCTTCATCGCCCACCAGTAGTTATGCCAATGGCATTTTGAATTGTAGGCTCTTGATGCAAATAGTGCGGGGCACTTAAGGAGAAAGTGTCAGGATACTCAGTCTTTCCCATGTTATCACATAAGATTTTTGCGTCATATTGCCAGGTGAAGAACTCCAGATCTTCTTAGATTGTGAAAGTTTTCTTTTAGAGAAAAGAGTTTGAATGGGAGTTAACTTATGAATGTCCAACACATAAAATTCTTTGGTAAGGAAGGTCTCTGCATTTGTATGATAGTAAAACACTAGTTTCTGGAATCCTTTCTGGATAGCTAATGTCATGAGAAAATGTAAATGAACCATGAAACCCAGCTAATTAAAGCATTTTAGGGCTGGGACAAAGCTTTTGCTTTTGTTGAACAGTGCCTGGCTATAGTCCAGTGCAGAGCATGCTGCATGGCCATTTAAGATACATTTGCATCCCGGTCTTCTCGTCAAATCCACGATCTCTTTCCATATTCATAATCGAGAAATTATAAAATAAAGTATCGGGTAGATTAGGGATCATTCTGGTGTTTATCCCATGACCTATTTCTGTGGCTGTTATATGTTTCCTGTTTATTTGCATCGCAAGTTCTTTTAGTATCCAACCCACTGGATCATTGCTCTCAACTCATTCTGGTAAGGCAATAAGGCAGAGCATAGATTGTTTCTTCCAGTATTATTTTCTGTATCCTCTATTTTCAGTTCCACTTTTCTTTATGCATTTAATAAGTCATCCAGATGATGAGAGTAGGTATGAATTTATTTATCTATTTATTTTTAAACAGACCGCTTTATTAACAGACCAACCCAACAGAAAAGGGGAAAAAAACAGAGGCAGTAATTCAGAAGTTATTTGCAAACCCCATACAATGACACTTTGATAATGATTACAATGTTCCATATGAAGTTTCAAACACCTCCATAGTTTCAACTTGTGACTAAATTTATGCATTATTGTTGTTTTCCAGTCCCTTGGAATTTCTTTCCAACACTGAAAGATAAAACCTATCGAATTCATGACATTCCTAATCCAGTCCTTTCTGTTAATGAGGCTTTTAATGACTCAGTCACAAATATAATCAATCGACATTTGACCTTAGTATCATGTGATAATTCATGGTCAGCCATGGACCTTATAGAATCTATCACTTTGGCCCGTAGACATGTCACTCTCAAGCTTTGATCTGAGTGGTCCATTAAAATGTCTCTAAGTGAGGTCAGTTACTTATGTTGTTTTTCTAGTTGTTGATACAGAGTTTATGTTCTCATTTCATTTCTGGTGGTTTTCTAATGTCTTTCTATAGACGTTGTATCGTACTAGTTAGGGAAGATGTTGTAGTTTGTAGCTGGTGTAATTATTCTTTGTTGAATGATTTTGCTGTTGTTTCGCTTGGTGGCCATGCTGCTTTGTTGCTTCACCATGCAGTCTGCTTGTTGAGAGAAGACAATAACTGACATAAACAGCATCTTTTGGCAATCAGCAGTGTAGTTCTGTAGTGTTCCTTTTAATGTTACCTGTACAGCATAGCTGAACTGTTGTAGGGCTAATCACTAGTAAACTGTTTAGTTCCCACTTGAGATTTTCATGTGTATTCCGAAAGCGCACTCCCTTAACCTGCACAACATTTGTTTCTGTAATACATAACTATGTCAAAGGAAAATTAACTTCTATGAATGCTATCATCAAAGGTAAATTGTCCTACAAAGGAAGCTTGTCCAAGTTATATCAGTTAACTTTAAGTAATAATAATAATTCTGATGCAACATTCTGGAACTTTTCAGATAGTAGTAGATTCAGTGACTCAGTAGATGATAAAACTTTGTTACTTAAATCAGTCAAACTTCTTCAAGTTTATAGTGGAAATTTTTTATATGGCAATATATATACATAGAATGTTTGTTACTCCCTAGAAAATCTCTAAGTTTAGTAAAATCACTTATTTAGTTTTTTGTAGATATAGTATAGATGTAAAAGATGACTGGACTTGCATGTTTACTGACTGTAAAAAATGAATGTATATTGGGAAGAGATAAATATGTTTTTAAGGAGTTATGGTCTAATAATTGTTCTTTAACTAGATCATCAATACCAAAGAATGCACCACTTCTTTTATCGGTAAAAGCCAAACAACAAAAATATTTTGGAGTCTTTTGGCAGTTCCTAGAAAAGTTATTACAAAAAAATTGGAAATCAATGAACCTACGTTCAAAGAATTTTTCAGTTTAAAAGCAGTACTATGTAAAACTGACAAAGGAGTGATCAGAATATGATCTGTAAATCATACTATGACTTACAATGGTTGGGATAGCCTGGAAATGTTACTACTGAAATAACAAGACAATGTATTAATTGTATAAGATCACTATAGTGATTCAATTTATTCCTTACATTGTATAATAGTATGTGATGTTGATTTTTTTCGTACTGTGTATATATATATATATATATATATATATATATATATATATATATATATATATATATTGTAAATATGTTAAATTAATAAAAAAAAGTCTTAAAAAAGGGAAAATTAACTTCTGAAATTTTAAGAATCCTAATACTATGTTAGATTGACATATAGATAAAGATGGAAAACATGTTACAATTTAAAACCTACAGATTTTTGAGGTACATAGAATATCTAAAATGATGTCTGCTCTCTATGAAAATCTTACTATTTGTTATTATTCATTTTCTTTGCAGAATTAGTAAATTGAAACTGCATTGGAGAACTTAAGTTTACATTTTTTTCATTCAGTGTTTGACATATTCAGACACCCCCCTTAATTCCATTTTGTGGTTCACTGATATACATGAAGAAACATGACCTCTAGATCTTATATGTTTGACTAGGTGGCCTGTGTATTTCAAGTGGTAGATAAGGATTACTGTTATGTTCTTGTCCTGACTGATGCATTATCATATTATTTATTCTTTTTTAAAGCAAAGCCATCTTTTACTAAAAATATATTTTATTATAATCATGATTCTACCCCTCTTTCATCACAAAGACATGTATTTTTTGGAGTGCATACTTCATTATCCAGCAGTGAAGGCACATGAAATGAATATGCTTAGATATCACAGAAAGAAGTGGCAGCTGTTCTGGTAGCAGCATTTGTATGACATCTTTGTAGTCCATTGCACAATTTTGAGAATTTTTCTAGCTTGTGTGTGTAATCCTTTTTCCCACTGTGTCATCAGTTTGCACGTCTAGTTGTAAAAAAAGGAAGAGGTGAGGCTACTCCCATTTATGTATCTACTAGCTGAAGCCTTTGGCTCTAGATTTCCAGTGGTCACGAAGGCGGCCACTCAGCAGGTAATGAGGGTTCCCCTGCTGGAGGTGAGCTGGCGGGTTCACACATGTCTCTGTTGCTGCTGTTCAGGGGGCTGTGAAGGCACATCTTCAAACAGTGATCAGTAGGAGTTTGGTGTGGTCTCCTGTCATCACTTATGGAAACTCGTGGCTACTAAGGTGTGATGGTAACTAAATGGCCTGCCCTTCTGATGTGGGTTTGATCACTGAAAATTAATCTGCCAATAAAATCACTTACCCATGCAGTGATGCTTGGTTGTGTAGCCATCCTAGGGCCGTCCTTTATTGCCAAGTTGATGTTTCCCTCCCTATTGTTTCATTCCCTGTTCCTTGTTCATTCCCCAACAATCCCGTATCAGCACTTGTCATCCATCTTTATGAGCATTCATTATTCTCTCCATCTGGGTGCCTACCTGCCTGACCGCTGATCTGAGTCACTATTTTATCTATCTACCCCTACACACCCTTCCCTCCCTAATATATATTTATGTAGATATATATATATATATATATATATATATATATATATATATATATATATATATATATATAAATCATCCTTTTCTCGAATAAAAAGTTTCCTTCCCCCAACTTTTATACTTCTGGCTATCGTTGTGTGGTTCACTCCTTTTTTCCTTTGTTTTCTGCTCGATTTTTTCTCCATTTAGACATGAGAGCATTGATTTGGCCATATTCACCTGCCTTCCTTGTGACATACATCAAGTCAAACACACACTTTACAATAGCACTGCTCCAGATATCAAGATCATAACCAGAGTACCTAGGGCGGGGCACAAAGGGCAGCTGCACTGCACACAAGGTATTAGGGGGCATGATCTGGAGATGCCGATCAGCTGCACTGCACACAAGGTGTTAGAGGGCATGATCTGGACATGCCGGTCTGCTGCACTGCACACAAGGTGTTAGGGGGCATGATCTGGAGATGCTGGTTGACTGACTGTGCAGTATAGATATTTATTTCTGTAAAAGCATTTCTAAGTGTTGGTACAGAAATTACTTTCAATACTGCTTTTGCAGTTGGGACTGCAGTTCTGAATTACCTCAATGCTTTGTGCATGGTATACTTTTTTTTTGCTTCTCAGCTTAGAATTGAGGGGTGCAGAGATGGGATCTAGTTGCCTCCTGAATTTCAGAAGGACCAGCCAGATTGGAATTTTACTCTTCAGCTTGAGATGACACATTAAGGGGTGAATGTCGGGTGATGCCTGTATAACAACACAATGAGGGGTCAATATCAGGTGACTCCTGTATAACGACACATTAAGGGGTCAATGTTGCGTAACTCCTGTATAATGACACATTAAGGGCTCAATGTCGGGTATCTCCTGTATAACGACACATTAAGGGGTCAATGCCGGGTGACTCCTGTATAACGACACATTAAGGGGTAAATGTCGGGTGACTCCTTTATAACGACACATTAAGAGGTCAATGTTGGGTGACTCCTGTATAATGACACATTAAGGGGTCAATGTTGGGTGACTCCTGTATAACGACACATTAAGGGGTCAATGTCGGGTGACTCCTGTATAACACATTAAGGGGTCAATGTCGGATGACTCATGTATAAAGACACTTTAAGAGGTCAATGCCGAGTGACTCCTGTATAATGACACATGTAGGGGTCAATGTCGGGTGACTCCTATATAAAGACACATAAAAGGGACAATGTCGGGTAACTCCTGTACAATGACACACTAATGGGTCTATGTCGGGTGACTCCTGTATAATGACACATTAAGGGGTCAATGTTGGGTGACTCTTGTATAACGACACATCAAGGGGTCAATGTCGAGGGACTCATGTATAACGACACATTACTTTGTTTGCTTGTACTTCAGAAAAGTTCCAGAAGCCATCAGAGGTCAGGACTCAGGCACATTCAGTGGGGCACTTGTAACGAGGATTGGAGTCTGAGTGAGTGATCCAGGGGGGGACCCCCTTCTGGATCTAGATAGCCAGTTTGCAACCCATCTTGTGATGCGGTATACAATTTCAAAGCTGATGAGTTTTACATGATCTTAGGAGGTTGGAATGTGTCATGTTTGCTGCCAGGATCGAGGATGACTGTTTTGCTGTGACTCTCCGTCACCCACCTGGTAGGTAGGACTGGGTAACCTTGTTTTTTAAAGGCATGACTGGCTTTTTTTGGTTTAACTTCCTTCAGGATCCAAAGTCTGCAAGTTCCTATTTCTGTGAGGCCCTTCTGGATTATGATCCTCTCCATGGTGTTGCAGATAAGGCTTGTCAAGCCAATGGGGCTGTAATACTTTGTCTCACGTCAACCCTCCTGTGTTTCACTGGACCAGGAAAGTAGATGCCCAAATTGGGCCACTCAGGACTGAGGTGGAGCTAACACTGGGCTAAACATTAAACAGCTGTCTAACTGTGCAGGTCTCCAGCTGCTCTGACCCCATCTGGTAAACAGCCAGTTTAGCACCATCTTGTGATGTATCTAGGTGATTTTTGGGAGATGAGTTTCAAAGCTGATGGGGGTTAGGTATTATGTGAAGTGGGAATCCTGATGAGGAGGGCTCTCTGGACTTCCTTTTCCTGTGTCAATGGCCTTTCCAGCTCAATGTTAAGAGTCAGTAACCAAGTTTTCAACCAAGACTAAGTTGATTGACATCTGGGCAAGTCTAACTGGGTCCCTATGCAAGTTCCTTCCTCCCTTACATTTATGATATGATTGATCCCCAATTTTTCTTTGCAGATAAGGCTTTTATCATTTTAATATAATTTTGAATTTTTTGATCTGTGGAAGGCTATGATGGGTTTACTTTCAAGGCCGCCGCGCCTTGAGTTGTTATCAAAGGTGAGTAGAGGCTAGATTAGCTTATGGCTCCTGGTTGTGGGGTTTTACGGCTGGGGTCCACCAGACTGGGCTACAGCTTGGGACACCATTGTTCCCAGCTTTGTTTTCCTTTAGGGGCTGTGAGGGCAGGTAGAAGCTGGGGGTGTTTGTTGTTTGGATGCTACGATCCTCTGGAATAGGCCTCTCTCTCACTGGAGCAGACTAGTTTTTACTGTTGTGGCATATTTTGATATGTGTGTGTGGGTTTTTTTTTTTTTTTTTTCATGTGGTTGAACATTAAGGGGTCAATGTCAGGTGACTCCTGTATGACAACACATTAAGGGATCAATGTAGGGTATCTCCTGTATAACGGCACATTAAGGGGTCAGTGTCGGGTATCTCCTGTATAACGACACATTAAGGGGTCAATGTCTGGTAACTCCTGTACAACGACACATTAAGAGGTCAATGTTGGGTGACTCCTGTATAATGACACATTCAGGAGTCAGTGTTGGGTAACTCCTGTATAATGACACATTAAGAGGTCAATGTCGGGTATCTTCTGTATAATGACACATTAAGGGGTCAATGTTGGTTGACTCCAGTGTAGCGACACATTAAGGGATCAAATTCAGCTGACTCCTGTATAACAACAAATTAAGGGGTCAATGTCAGGTGCCTCCTTTATAACAACACATTAAGGGGTCAATGTCAGGTAACTCCTGTATAATGACACATTAAGGGGTCAGTGTTGGGTAACTCCTGTATAATGAGACATTAAGGGGTCAATGTCGGGTATCTTCTGTATAACGACACATTAAGGGGTCAATGTCAGGTGACTCCTGTATAACGACACATTAAGGGGTCAATTTCGGGTGACTCCTGTATAATGACACATTAAGGGGTCAGTGTCGAGTATCTCCTGTATAACGACACAATAAGTGGTCAATGGCGGATCACTCCTGTATAACCACACATTAAGGGGTCAGTGTCGGGTGACTCCTATATAATGACACACTAAGGGGTCAATGTCAGGTAACGCCTGTATAACGACACGTTAAGGGGTCAATGTCGAGTATCTCATGTATAACAACATATTAAGGGGTCAATGTCGGATGACTCCTGTATGACAACACATTAAAGGGTCAGTGTCAGGTATCTCCTGTTTAACGAGACATTAAGGGGTCAATGTCGGGTATCTCCTGTATAACAACACATTAAGGGGTCAATGTCGGGTGACTCCTGTATAACGACACATTACGGGGTCAATGTCGGGTGACTCCTGTATAATGACACATTAAGGGGTCAATGTCGGGTATCTCCTGTATAACAACACATTAAAGGGTCAATGTCGCGTATCTCCTGTATAACGACACATTATAGCATCAGTGTTGCGTATCTCCTGTATAGCGACACATTATAGCATCAATGTCGGGTGACTCCTGTAAAACGACACATTACAGGGTCAGTGTCGGGTGACTCCTGTATAATGACACATTAAGGTATCAGTGTCGAGTATCTCCTGTATAACTACACATTAAAGAGTCAATGTCGGGTGACTCCTTATTAACAACACATTAAGGGGTCAATGTCGGGTGACTTCTGTATAACGACACATTAAGGGGTCAATGTCAGGAATCTCCTGTATTATGACACATTAAGGGGTCAATATTGGGTATCTTTTGTATAATGACAAATTAAGGGGTCAATGTCGGGTGACTCCTGTATAACGACACACTACAGGGTCAACGTCAGGTGACTCCTGTATAACGACACATTAAAGAGTCAGTATCTGGTAACTCCTGTATAAAGACACATTAAATGGTCAGTGTTGGATGGCTCCTGTATAACATCTCATTAAGGGGTCAGTGTCTAGTATCTCCTGTATGACAACACATTAAGGGGTCAATGTCGGGTGACTCCTATATAATGACACATTAAGGGGTCAATGTATGGGTGACTCCTGTATAATGAAACATTAAGGGGTCAATGTCGGATGACTCCTGTATAACGTAACATTAAGGTGTCAATATCGGGTGACTCCTGTATAACGACTCATTAAGGTGTCAATGTCGGGTAACTCCTGTATCAACACATTAAGGGGTCAATGTCAGGTAACTCCTGTATCATGACAGATTAAGGGGTCAGTGTTAGGTATCTCCTGTTTAATGACACATTAAGGGGTCAATGTCGGGTATCTCCTGTATAACGACACATTAAGGGGTCAATGTCGGGTAACTTCAGTATAACGACACTGTATCTCCAAGCTTGTGCTAACCTTGATCTCATTTTCTTCTGGAAATAATTCCTTTTTCAATACATAGGTCCACTACCTGTTAATAAAGATCTCCCCCTGGAGCTGAGCTTATTCTCCTCTGTTTAGCTTTTACAATGACCCTAGTCATGAGCAGCCTCCTACCATCACCCAGAATGATACCACAGTGCAAGCAGAAAATGATTGATTTCAACAATTGGCTGTGTTTCTGGTGTCATTCTAAGGGGTCCAGTATCTGTCTGCCTGGGATGACATGATTGTCAGACCTCAATGCTTTGCCAGAGAGAATCTGCATCTGTTACCTTTGGGCTTCCTGATACTGACCAAGGCTCTTGCCACACCTGTAGTGTCTTTTTTAGGTGGTGTTCCAAAGACCAAATTACCACTGTAACAGCTACAAACAAATGCAATCTGAGGGTCATGCTGCTCAGTGCTAGAAGTCTAAATCTCAAAATGCACTTGCTCGTAGCACTCCTTAAAATGGAGAACATTGACATTTGTGCTGCAACAGAGACCTAGTTCAAGGCAGCAGAAAGCACCCCTGCACTACCAGGCTGTAACTCATTCCACACCTTTCGGCCCCAGAACTTGGACTGAAGCTCCAAAGGTGGTGGTGCTTCCATATTCATAAAGGATACGCACACCTCCAGACTGGTAGCCCAGCATAACGCATCAGAGATACTTCAGGTGCAGCTAACATTGGGTAAGGCAGAGTTTCAGGCCATAGCCTGATGTATGTCCCCAACCATGCCCCAAGACTAACATTCCACGTTCCTAAGCACCCTGGAGAATATTAGGGTCCAACCTAACACTCTCATACTGGGTGACTTCAACTAACCCTCCATTAACTGGGAAAACTACTCATGTACCAATACACTTGCATAACGTTTCCTGAAATTCATTAATTCCAATTCCCTGGACCAGTTTGTTCTTACCCCCACTAGAGGTTGCAACATCCTTGACCTGGTCATTGCTAACATGGGCGGCTGTTGCTCTGCACCAATAGTCAACACCTCACTGATCAGATATGACCACAAACTAATCACCTTGGAAATCTACATCCCTCCCAGCCCGCCAAAGGTAATCACTATGAAAAACTTCTCTAAGCCTAACTTTGGGCTCCTAAAAACAGAGGTGGCTAACTTCACAGCACCCATGCAAATGGAGAATAGTTGCATGACCGCCAAATCATACACCAATGCACTGTACGAACACATACAGAAATGCATGGTCTCGCCATACCCAATAGAACCAAGATGCTCTCCTTCAGAAAAGGAAGCCAATCTGGTGGTCCCCTGCCATAAACAAACTCTACAACAGAAGGAGGAAACTGATGTGGAATAAGGTGAAGTCCCAAGACTGGAAAAACTCCCTTATCAGCCAACAAAAGGTTGAGATCCCTCATCAAATCCTCTAAAGCTAGCTATGAAAACAGAATTGCAGCAGATAGTAAAGACAACCACAAGGCCTTCTATAGTTATGTAAAGAATCTCCAGAACAATATCCATATTTGCTCTGAGCTACTGCACAATGGTACCTCCTATACCGAGCCAACAGATATTGCCAATATACTGGCCGACAGATTCAGTGCTAACTTTACCCCTCTCCTCCCCTCCCCTCCAAAGGGCCAATCACAATACAAGTAGATTGCCAGGCACCCAGTATTACTGCTGCATAGGTTAAAATAGCACTGTCCAAGACCAATAATACAGCTTTTATGGGACTGACAATATCCCTGGCTGTGTTCTAAATGAACTACAGAGGGAACTGGAATCTCTCCCATGTGCCCTGTTCAATCATAGCCTCACCTCAGGTATTGTCCCTACCAAATGTCGCACTGCTACAGGCATCCCTTTCCACAAAAGAGGAGCAACTATAGACCCTGGGAACTATCGCCCCATTAGTCTGATGAGTCTGATATGCAAAGCTATGGAATGCATCATCGTGGACCTAATAAACAAGGATATAAAGATTCTCCAAACTCTGGATTTCACACAGTTTGGTTTTGTGAAGGGTAGATCATGCCTGCTCAACTTGGTCAACTTCTTTGAGTCAGTCACCAAAGCTGTGGATGAAGGCAAGGTGGTTCATACAGCCTACCTTGATCTGGCAAAGGCCTTTGATACCATTTCCCACTCAGGAGTCATAGAAAAACTCACTAAGCTAGGCATCAACCCCTGTATCACTAGGTAGTTTGCAAACTGACTCACAGATAGAACCCACAGTGTGAAAGTAACTGACTCCAAGTCAGACTGCCGACCAATCACGAGTGGAGTCCCAAAGGGTTTGGCCCTGGGTCCTCTCCTGTTTGGTATCTACTTCTCTGAAGTCCAGGCCAGCATGAAGAGACCCTGGTTGACAAAGTTCACAGACAATTGCAAGTTGGGAGCTATTATTAACTCCCCGGGTGATGTTGACATCCTACTGAAAGGCCTTACGGAGACCAATGACTGGTGTCAGAACCATGGCCTTAAGCTCAGTGCCAAAAAATGTGTCATCTTCCCCTTTGGGAAATAAATGGTTCCCATGAGTTACCACATCAGTGGTAGTCCACTGAACACAGAAGACGTTATAAGAGATCTGGGAACACAGGTTGACAACAACCTCTCTTTTGACCACCACATTGCCACTGTGGTCAGAAAGTCCTTCTCTGTGGCACATCTCATTACTAAGGGTTTTTCATCCAGGAGGAAAGAGGTCATTGTCTCCCTCTACTCTTCCCTCATTAGGCCAATCATAGAGTAGAGTGCTCCATTTGGCATGTACCTCACTAGACACCTGCAACAACTGGAGAGGCCACAAAAGTACCTGACAAAGAGGATCCTAGGCCTTAAACACTTGTTCTATATGGACAGACTCCAAAAACTCCAACTATACAGTCCTATATGGACAGACTCCAAAAACTCCAACTATACACTGTCTCATATCGCCTACTTAGAGGCAATCTCATCTTGAATTACAAAGCCATGTCTGACCCTGCTCTGTTAGAAATGCTACATCTAAAGAAATCCCAATCCATCTGCACTACATGCTCCAGAGACCTCAACCTCATTACCATAATCAACAGAACAAGCTGGAAGGACAGGTTCATAACCCAGAGACTGCCCATGCTATCAGATAGACATCCCATACATGTCAAGTGGTGTGCTTCACTGGCCCTCTACAAGAGAAATCTTGATGAGTGGATGGGAAATACAAAATTCACCCCGGGGATTACTCCAGTAGCTCTACTGGAGAGAGGCACTGGGAACTAAGGTCAGGTGGCACGATGCCAGGGTAATCCTGTGGGTTAGGCTTGTAAAGGCTCCAGGGCCACTAACCTAGTATACACCTATGAACCTATGAACAACTGGCACTAAGCCAGTCCCAGTTTGTCCCCCTCATTTGGACTACATGTGTGTATATTTAAAAGTTAAAACTCTCCACTCTTAGAGCTGATGAAGTCTTTGGGCAAAAATACTTATCAAAGACAAATAAAGGCAGATTATTTGACAAGAATGGCAAGCCACAGACTTATCTTTTTTTTTTTATGGGGCTAAGTAATGATAGGTTATTTGCTTAGCTGTTCTACATTTACTTGGTTTTGTTACTTGATTTTGGCATGCCAAGATCTGTATTAACATGAAGCACACCTAAGTATTGAAAAGAGGATTATTTCCAAGCATAAGGTCCTAAAGAGACTGAGACTGAAGTTAGCACCAGTTTATATATAGCAGGTAATATGATTGTATCGCAGTGTTTACACTACAGTTATGAGATAAAAGAATCTTATTGGTATAGTAAACCTAGAAATGTTTTTTTTTTTTTTTTAGAAAAAGGAACTTTTCATATATAATAAAAAGACATACCCAGTGAGATTGTTTTATTTTGAGCATAGATTAAAGGGACGGAAAACTACATATGTACAAGCCAAAGGATTAGTTTAGAGATCCAGATGTTTCAACAGATTTCTGCATACCTCGGGGGGGTTGGCAGTTATGCAGTAAAGACTAAATTATAAATGGTTCAGTGGAATTAGAAGTAAGGAAAACTGATTAGACATGAATAAAACCCTGTCATTATTTAAAAAATGCATTAACCTAGACAATTGTAGCTCTGTTATCGTCTGGATATCTCATCTGATACAAGCAAAAAGTCATCATAGGCTTTAGATACTTCTGCTTGGTAAAGTAGCATTTATTTGGGCCTTGGTTTTGTTAAATAAATGAATGCTTTCTTGTATAAAGTTGGATAGAAATAGTTTATGCTTCACTGATAAGTTTTGCTATTTTCAGTTTGCACTGAGTTAATGAATTACATTTATTATAAGACCAAAAAATGGATAAGTTCTTTGCAGGCCTAGAAAAAAATAATTATTAAGCAATGCAAGAACTAATATGTCTGTTGCCACTAGACATGCTACCTTGGGTGGTTTTTCCAAGGCATTCTGATAAATGTCCTAACTATATAGATAAAATGATAAGGTGCTTTCACTGTTAAGGTTAAGGGGAGAAGAATGTTTATAGATTCATAGATTGTTACTAGGCCAATAACCCAGCAGGGCCTTTCTAAACCTAGTCAAGTTTTCCCATAAGAATAATGACATCCTGTATTGAAACAGGACATTGAAGGCCAAACATTTCTAAGCTACCTCTGTCCATAAGGGATCTGGGTGGCAGGCCCACTATAAATTTCATATTCCTCATCCACTGGTCTAGGTTGTGCTTAAATTGGGTAATAAACAAACTCAGATTCACATGTATGTAAAGCCTGTTCCATAGGAGGGGCAGCCTCTGGGACACGTATCTTTCTTTCGGGTGTGTTCTGTTAAAGTCACAGACAAAATTCAGATCCCGAGACCTGTATTTCTGGTACTGTTTGCCTGATATATTAAACTGAAGTATAGAACCTTGCCATATTATGTGAATATAACTCAGAGCAGATCTGGGTGTTGCCATTGCGATTCTTGACATAGCTATAGAATGCTTTGTGGTTGCCCTTAGAATCAGTGGCGATTTTGTTTTCGTAGCTAGCTTTGGAGGATCTTATAAGGGATCTCAGCTTTTTACTGAGGCTGACCAGAGACCTCCTCCACAAATGGGATTTTACTCTTTTTTGGCAACAGTTTCTTCCTTCTGTTGTAGAGTTTGTTTATGGCAGGGGACCACCAGATTGGCTTCCTTTATTGGAAGATAGCATCTTGGTTCTGTTTGGATAGCACGATCCATGCACTCGTGTAAGTGCTTATAGAGTTCATTTGTGTAGGATTCAGCAGTCGTAACTGTATTGTCCATCTGCATGGGTATCATGAAGTTCACCAGATCTGTCTTAAGAAGCATGAAGTTGGCTTTGGAGAAATTTTTTACTATGGTTTCCTTAATGGTTGGTGGGGATAGGATGCGGATATCTAGGGTAATTAGCTTATGGTCGGATCTGACCAATGAGGAGTTGACTTCAGGTGTGGAACGCCGTTCACTCATGTTGGTAATGACCAGGTCTAGGATATTGTTGCCCCTGGTGGGGGTGTGGATAAGTTGATCCAGGACACTGGAATTTATGAATTCTAGAAAGCATTGAGCAAAGGAGTTGGTACATGAGTAGTTTTCCCAGTTAATGGTGGGGTAGGTTCATAGGTAGGTACTAGGCTATCCCCCCAAGGGCCTAAGTAAGCCTAGCCAACAAGGTTCCCTAGATTACACCACCCAAGAAAGTTATTTTCCTGTGCACCTGTCGAGCAGAGCCACAGAAGTGATTCCCGGAGTGTATTTCCTATTTCCCATCCACTCATCAAGATTTTTCTTGGAGTGCTAATGAGGAACTTTGCTTGACATAGATGGGTGGATTCCAGATTAAGGGAAGTCACTGGAACATGAATCTATCCCTCCAACATGTCCTGTTTATTGTGGTGACAAGGTTTAGGTCCCTAGAATGTGTAGCTCGGAGGGATTGGGATTTCTTTAGGTGTAGCATGTCCAACAGTCCTGGGTTTGTGTCAAAGGAAAAATCAAAGATCAATGTAGCCAAGGTTCAGTTAAGGTTCCTTTATTCTTGTACAAGGAGACAAAAATGCAGTTCAGAAATTTGTCTGACATTATACAGGAAATACTTTATTATTATACTGTTCTGTAAGCCATTGCCCTCTAAGCTGATGTAGTCAAATATAACTCTAAGCATTGTTCTAAAACAGGTGTTTACTAAGTTTTTCTGCTGATATAACAATTATAAATGTTAACATGAGAAAGTTTTCTCAAAAACAACGTAGCCTTGCTGACCACTGGTCTGTAATGATTTGGTGTTACAATTCGTGATTCTTTCTTACTTCGAGCACAAAGCATATACTGATTACAGCCTTTAGTTTTATCTAGTTCCTGTACAGCTGCAGTGTTCACTCAACATGAACAAGGTTATTTGCTTAAGTCTAATAACATTTCAGAATACTGTATTGTTCTATTTTCCTAACGCTATCAAAAGCATCCATTTCTCAGTGTATGAACAAGGTCATTCACTGAGCTGACCAGAAGCAAAGTCAGAAAGTACATGCAATTATTTTCAAGCCTGTAACAGAATAAATGTGTTAACCCTTTTAGACTTCTAATGCAGCAAGCGTAATGCTAAAACATATATGAATACATATTTTACTATATATGTGAATACATATTTTTCTTACATTTCCCCCCTATTAACACTTTTATTCTCTTCAAATGCATAAACAGTTAATTTCTTCTCCCAAACTCTTCCACGTGGGATTTGCGGTTAGGTGAGTCATTTAGTTTAAACTTCTGAAAGTACTTCATTTTCCAGCAATTTATCACCTTCAGTGTTTTGATGCAAGGTTTCAGATACTGACATGTCTATCAATTCTTTAATCAGTTTTTTCATGCAGGGTATGCCACAACATGCACACACTCCCAACAGGAGTATCCCCACACAGACAGCTATTAATATGTTTATTATGAAGGTACCCCACCCCCCAAACAGATTCTGGAAAACGTCCGTCAGTGGGTTGGGGCCTGGTTTGGTCATGGCCGACACTTGCTGTATCACCTCAAAGTGGTCGTTTATCTCATGTTGATAATCAGGTATATACGCACAACACTCTTCTTTGATTAAAGCGCACGTACCACCTCTTGCCACTAGGGTGAAGTCGAGAGCCATACGGTTCTGGAGCACTACAGTTCTCATAGCATTCAGTTCATCAGTTATCAGTTCAAGAGCAGAAAAAGTTGCATTACTCATTACTCCGAGAAGTTTAGACAGTTTTCGCAGTTCCCAAATCGATTTTGCCGCTCCATATGCTGGTAATATGCCTGCCCACGATATGACAGCATCACTCAAGTCCATGTGCGTCAGCTTGGTATCCATGGTATGATGGTCTTTCCAGCCCACCTCGATCTGTCCCACTGGATTCTCAGGCTTTCTGACAGCTTTCTTGGCTACATCTCGGGTATTTCGAATATTTCCCTGAGGCAAAACTGCAGTGTGTCGTATGGCCGGAACCAGGTACCCCAAAAAACAACTGCCAGACCAATTCTCAGGTAACCATTTATATGCTTTCTTACCAAACACAAAATAACAATCCTCTACCTTAGTAGTTACTTTACTACGAAATGGTTGCCCTGCATGC
The DNA here is from genome assembly GCF_019279795.1 of Protopterus annectens. Taxonomy (NCBI): domain Eukaryota; kingdom Metazoa; phylum Chordata; order Ceratodontiformes; family Protopteridae; genus Protopterus; species Protopterus annectens. The sequence continues at coordinate 1,128,476,689 of NC_056748.1, read as the reverse complement.
AACATTTTCCTATTACAGACAGTTGCTTAAAAAGAAAAGGATTACGTTGCACTCCATCAATAGTCTTGTGCATGGACTCAAGAAATGAGTCATAATTCGAATTACAAACTGTATCCATTCTGTTTGCTTTGGTATAACATTTGTAATGTACAGTCACATTGCACCTGCTCCAACCCACTTGAATTGTGTCATTCTTATAAAAACATACAATTCCCTTTTGTGTCACAGGCAAATACAGTGCTACCTTATCATGTGCTTTGATAGCTACAGTCTCATAAACCAAATTTTCCCAGGTCTCATTGACCCCTAGGGGGACTGCAGTCATTAATAACCCCCCGTATGCTGTTGGTATGGCTGTGCAAATCCAGCAATTCGAAACATTAAAAGTCTCAGCATACACACGTGTAATTGCCTGATAAGTGTTAAAGTTCGGGTGCCAGTCTATGGTCGGCTCATCACGTTTATTCAGTTCAGCTGGTGTGGCTGAAAAAAGGATGGGCCACAGCAAAAAGATTATTGTTGTCAGTACAATTAACAGAATAACCATGCAATACTTCTGGGGTTGTTCTGCATTCCTGTTTGCTCTAGATTCTGTCATGTTTAGTCTTTCTGTGAAACAGCAAGATTTTTATCTAGCTCAAAGTTTTTGCAAAGTTTACAGTGTGTCAAATGGATCCAAGAGGATTTCTCACCGATCTTGATTGCTGTGGGTGTCGACAAGAGGACCTGGTAAGGTCCCTCCCACTTTGGCGAGGTCCAATTCTTCCGCTTGACAGTCTTCACCCAGACCCAGTCGCCTGGGGCTACTGTCGCTTCCAATGGTTGATTTGGCTCTTTACCTGAAACAGAAGACTGCAAAAGATGTTTAGAGTTCAGCATACGTCCCATATATCTTGCTAGTGTATAGTCTGCTTCCTGGTCCGTGGGCATGAGAGATTTCCACTGAGGGGTATAGTATGCCCTCCAAAATATTATCTCAAAAGGGGTCAATCCTTTCACATTCGGAACAGTTCTCATGCTCAACAGTGCCAGGGGCAGGCAGTACACCCAATTTTTTTGTGTATCTGACATCAACTTCCTAAGCTTGTTCTTTAAAAATCCCATTGTGCCTCTCCACCAACCCTGCAGATTGAGGATGATATGCACAATGGTTTTTCAAAGAAATTCCAAAATATCTACTGAGTTGCTGTATAGTTTGATTTATGAAATGTGCGCCATTGTCACTGTAGATCCTTTCCGGTATACCAAATCTAGGAATAATCTCTTTAACCAGAGCCTTTGCAACCGTAGCTGCATCTGGATTTTTAGTTGGAAAGGCTTCCACCCATTTGGAAAACATATCTACAATGACAAGGCAGTAACATTTATTTTCACATTTACTCAATTCTATGAAATCCATACAAATAGTGTGAAACGGATACGGTGGTGTAGGGAAACTCCCTTGCTTGGGCTTTAACGCCCCCTGTGCATGATGTTTGTTACAAGTGTGGCATGATAAACAAAAATTTTTTGTATAGTTTGTAAATCTGTATGTAGTGAATACCCGGTTGACTAACTGTACCATCCCCCCTGTTGAGACATGGCATTGCCCATTGCTCAACAAAGCTGCATATCTAAACAAATTAGATGGCAATATTGGTTTTCCTTCTTTGGAGATGTACACTCCTTCCTTGAGGAGTGGGCCTCGCCTTACCCACTTTTGTTTTTCTGCCTGTATAGTAAGTGTTTGCATTGTTTTCAACATTTCTAAGTCTAAAATCTCAGAAGGTTGTAATTCCTCGTTCAAAAGAAATGCTTCTGAGGCTGCTTGCTTTGCAGCTGTGTCAGCTCTCGCATTGCCTTTTTAAATCCTATCTTGTTGCTTGGTATGAGCTATGCATTTACAAATAGCTACTTTCTGAGGTAACTGAATTGATTCTAACAAATCTAAAATAAACTGTGCATGATTAATCGGTTTGCCAGTAGATGTCACCATTCCTCGATTTTTCCACTGTTGCGCAAAAACATGTACAGTAGACAAAGCATACAGGCTGTCTGTAAAAATGTTCACACATTTACCCGTTGCTAAGGTACATGCTCGTGTCAAGGCAATCAATTCTGCTGCTTGTGCAGATAAGCTATGTGGTAAAGGTTTTGCTTCTATAATTTCAATATCAGAAACTACTGCATATCCTGTTAGGTTCCGTCCTGTAGGACCCTTTCTGCATGAGCCGTCCACGTAATATGTCACCTCGTTATCATCCAAGGGAACATCCGTGAGATCTTTTCTGGGCAGTGTCTTTTGCTCAGTTACCTGCAGGCAGCTGTGCGGTGTGCCATCTGCAGGAGTTGGAAGCAAGGTAGACGGATTCAAAGCTGTACAGCGTTCAATTGTCATGTGAGGTTGGCTCAACAAGATAGTCATACAGGATAGATGCCTAGCAGGGGAAAGATAAGCTATCTTTTCTTGCAGTAAAATAATCGCGACTGCATGAGGCACTCTCAATGTGAGAGGCTGGAATAATACTACTGAGGCCGAAGCCTGCACTGCCATTGTGGCTGCAATTACTGCTTGTACACAGTGGGGCAAAGACCGCACCACTGGGTCCAGTTGTGATGAATAGTAAGCAATGGGGCATTGCTTGTCCCCATGTTGTTGTGTCAATACTGATGTCATATAACCTTGCTTACAATCTACGGTTTGGAAGAAACATTCATGATAGTTTGGTAATCCTAAAACTAATGAGGATGCTATCAACTGTTTCAGTTTACTAAAAGCTAATTCTGCTTCTGGTGTCCATTGTATCAAATCTTGCGCTGCCATAGGTTTCTTAAAAATCAGGTTGGTTAACGGTGCAGATTCCAAAGCATAGTTTGGGATCCAGCTCTGACAAAAATTAGTCGTGCCAAGAAAAGACATCATTTCCTTCTTGGTTGTGGGTTTTGGTGCTTGTAAGATTGCTATGTCCTACCCTCTTTGGATATTACATATCCAAGGTACTTAACTTGTTTTCTCCAAAGCTGCAATTTATCTTTGCTTACTTTGTGTCCTTCAGCGGCTAAGAATTTCAATAATGCTATAGTGTCTTCCTTACAATCTTGCTGGGTGGGGGCTGCCAGCAGGATGTCATCAACATAAAGTAAAATATGACTACCTTTCAGTGGGGTAAACCCCGCCAAGTTACTTGCCATCTCTTGTGAGAATATCATTGGACTTTCACAATATCCCTGTGGTAGTCGTGTATATGTATACTGTTTCCCCTGAAATGTAAATGCAAACCAATACTGGCTGTCAAGGTGTATCGGTATTGAAAGGAACGCATTGCTAATATCTACCACAGAAAAATATTTTTGTTGAGGCTTTAGATCATTTAATAGGGTGTGTGGATCTGGCACCGTGGGTGCCCTTGATATTACCGAGTCATTTACAGCTTGTAAATCTTGGACCATACGCCAATCTCCATTTGCTTTCTTAACCGGGAATAAGGGTGTGTTACATGGTGAATCAGGAAATTCCACCAGTATTCCTTCCTTAAGTAAAGCTGCTATGATGGGTTTAATACCTGCTTCTGCATCTTTTCTTAAGGGGTACTGCCTTTTTGGTGGTCTAAATGCTGACTTTGGCGTGATGGTAACTGGTCCTGCTGTACGAATAAGTCCTACATCTGATTTCCCTGTTGACCAGAGAGTCTCTGGTATGCCTAATAAAGCTTTTTCTTCCTTTTCTAATAAGAGTGCTTCTCAGCTGTCCCCGCTTGACTGCAAGTGTACAGCTGGGTGTGACTGTGTTATCCAGTTCAATTTCTGTCTTTGTACTCCTTGTTCTGATTGTTCTGACTCTGTCTCCTTTTCCCATTTTGTGACTTTTTCTCCTAGATCTGCCCATTTCATACTCTTGTCCTTAGTTAAACTAACATGTGGTAATCGATTTGATTTATACAGTGCAAAGAACTCCTGGGGCAATGAACAGCTAACTACACTGTTCCCTTTCATGTCCCAGTACAAATTACGCAATACTAATCTGTTTGCATGGTTTTTAAACAATTCTTGCTCATATTCTTTGTCAGGTCCTGGTGTATTACAATAATACAGAGTACAGTGCAACAGATGTTGTATGTCAATGCAAAGGGAGGGGAACTTACTGATAGCTACATTCATTAACTCTCCAGTTATTGCCCCAGGACCGGTCGTAACCAAGTCCTGGCTGTACCAATAAAATGTTTCACCCTCCGATTGCACTGCAAAAGTATTAATTTGTCGCTGTGCTTCCATACTCTGCATGGTTGGGACTACTGCTATGCCAAATAGTTGCATAAGGTCTCTGCCCAAAAGGTTCACTGGGCATTTTGCAGAAACAACAATTTTACTTTTCTGGGTTAATCCTGAAACAGGATCTGTTATTGCAATATTATGGGAGAGAGGCTCCCGATACAGCTGTCCATTAGCTGCTTTCACTAATATGTAATCATGTGACTCTGAATTCTCCGGTAGTTTGGAGGGGTGTACCAGGGTTCGTGATGCCCCTGAATCACACAGAAATTTGACTTCCCTCCCTTCTACCAGGAGTGTAACTTCTGGTTTCATGTCAGCCAAATAGAGCTCCAAGCTCAATAAGGCTAGGTCTAATATTTCATTGTCTTCACTATCGGTAGCTTCCTGCACTTCCTCTGTTTCTCCTAACACATTCTCTGCTCTATCACATTCTCATTTGTCCCTTCTTCGTTATTTCTATCCAGTGATTCTTGACTATCATATAGTCAGTCCTCACCCTCTTCATTTTTATCCTCCATAGCTGCCTTCTTATTTTTCTTGCAATCCCTTGCCATATGTCCCTTTTTACCGCATTTGAAACATTCCCCCCTTTTCTTTCGCCCTTCAAAGTCCTCTGATCGCTGATCAGATTGTTTGTTTCCCTGGGCATTCTTCTTGCCCTTCTTTCCAGACTGTACTAAATAAATTTCTCCGTCATCTACAGCGAATATTTGGGCTTTCTTTTTCTTTTTGTTATTAAAATGCCTTTCGGCATTCCTAGCATATTCAAGCAGTGACTGTAATCTGCTTGTGCGATGATCTACCATATGCTTCGTAATAAAACTGCTTATGGGTGCAATACTGCCTTTTAAAAATGCATTCTTTAACTGCTGCTCATATGGGGAATCTTGTGTCTGGTCTTCAGGAATCTGCATTCCACAATGGTTATTAAAACATTCTAATAATCTGGCATAATACCTATCAACAGTTTCACCTTCTTGTTGGATGAATTGATTAATGCAAGTCCAGTCTGCCCTAGGCTTCCATTTCTCAGAGATTCGGTCCGTTAGGCCTTTCACTCTGTTGTCTAACTGCGCTGCTATGTGGGAGGGGCTTAAGCGCAGCGTCATGGGGATTCCAGTTGCCACTGATCATGCGCCAATCTGGTCCTACTATTTGTCTGACTACTTTTTCTACTTCCTCTTCGTTTAAGTGATAACTTAACCTCATACCTTCCAAGTCTTCTAAAAACTTTCTAAAATTAACTTTTGGATGGGGAATTCCCTCTATGGCTTTCCGGATATCTTCCGGTGTCCACGGTCTGTATACTAGGAGAGTTGGGTCCTGCCCTTCTTGTCCTGCCTGAGGATTTGGTACTTCTATGAGTGGGCATATCTCCTCTTCACTCATAGATCGCGAATTTTTATTTATTTGATATAACTCAATATCCCCTCTCAAATTGCATGTTCGAGGCCTAGTCTCGGCAGGATCTCTGACAAACGGCTCTGCTTTTGTAACACTTCTACCTGACGGAACAGCAGGGTATCATGGGGGTGGACCTGCCTATTCACTCGCTTCATATTCTGGCAAGGGAAGCGGAGGGGGCAGAGGGACTGATGCTATAACCAAGTTATTATCCTCTTTATCTAAAAACATTGCTTTTGAATTTTTATTTATTTGTTCCCTTCGGTTTGTTTCCTCAATCCACCTGTGTGCCTGAGGAATTCCTAATTTCCGCTGTCTTTTTACCTGCCCTTTGGAATCAGTTTTGAGTTGTTTTAAAAGTTTGACAAGTGAGGATTTTTCTAGTTTACCATCAAATTCATATTTATTAACCCACTTTGTGTAGTACTTAATGTTATCGGCACATTGTGACCGCATGTATTCTGCGTCTTGGGTTAACGGCGGATTTTGGGGTTGTTTTGTACACTTATTACCCATTTTGTCCTAACCTTATGAATGTTACGTAACCCTTCTTATTTTTAACGTGGTACCATGAAGATTTTATAGTCCCTTCAGACTATCTGCCTACTTATTCTGTTTCCCTGATCTATGACAAGATAGCAATTTTTCTGTCCCTGGATTTACACAAAAATCCTGACTGAACAAATACAATCAAGTCCCTGATCTAAAACAAAAAAAAAAGTAGAATCACCTTACCTGAGCCTCAGCAATTGATCACCTCGGTCCGATTGAAACCTGCTCATCAGCCGCAGATCAGAAAGTGGCCGGCCTCTGTTTATACGGCAATTCAGTAGGAGGTCTTTTCGAACAAGAAGAACCATTTCAGTAACTTCTTCCGTACGGATTCAAGCCACCAGGCCTGTCTGATCCGGGATAACCGAGAGGTTTCCGGTCAACGAAGGACCAACTTGTCAAAGGAAAAATCAAAGATCAATGCAGCCAAGGTTCAGTTAAGGTTCCTTTATTCTTGTACAAGGAGACAAAAATGCAGTTCAGAAATTTGTCTGAGATTATACAGGAAATACTTCATTATTATACTGTTCTGTAAGCCATTGCCCTCTAAGCTGACGTAGTCAAATATAACTCTAAGCATTGCTCTAAAACAGGTGTTTACTAAGTTTTTCTGCTGATATAACAATTATAAATGTTCCCATGAGAAAGTTTTCTCAAAAACAACGTGGCCTTGCTGACCACCGGTCTGTAATGATTTGGTGTTACAATTCGTGATTCTTTCTTACTTCGAGCACAAAGCATACACTGATTACAGCCTTTAGTTTTATCTAGTTCCTCTACAGCTGCAGTGTTCACTCAACATGAACAAGGTTATTTGCTTAAGTCTAATAACATTTCAGAATACTGTATTGTTCTATTTTCCTAACGCTATCAAAATCATCTGTTTCTCAGTGTATGAACAAGGTCATTCACTGAGCTGACCAGAAGCAAAGTCAGAAAGTACATGCAATTATTTTCAAGCCTGTAGCAGAATAAATGTGTTAACCCTTTTAGACTTCTAATGCAGCAAGCATAATGCTAAAACATATATGAATACATGTTTTACTATATATGTGAATACATATTTTTCTTACAGTTTGACATAGCTTTATATGTTAGGCAGAGATCACCTCAGAGTAGGCGATATGCTGCAGAGTAAAGCTGGAGTTTTTTGAGACAGTCAGTGTGGGGAATCTGTTTGAGACCAGTAATCCTCTTTGTTATGTACTTCTGTGGCCTTTCCAGCTGTTGCAGATGTCTTGTGAAGACATTCCAAAAGGGGCATTGTACTCTATAACGGGTCTAATGAGTGTTGGGTAGAGGGGAACAGTGACCTCTTTTTTCCTAGATGAGAACCCTTTTGTGATGAGGTGTGCCACATAGAGGGATTTCCTGACTAAAGTGGCAATGTGATTATCAAAGGAGTGTCTACTGTCCACCTGGGTCCCAAGGTCTCTTATCACAAATTCGGCATTAAGAAGACTGCCAACTATGTGGTAGTTCATGGGTACAGAGTTTTTACCAAAGGGGATGACAATGCACTTTTTGACACTGAGCTTGAGGCCATGGCTCTGACACCAGGCATCTGTCTCGGTGAGACCCATGTCATTTGGGGACTCGACTATGGCTCCTAGTTTGCAGTCATCTGTGAACTTCATTAGCCAAAGGCCTTCTGTGTTAGTCTGCACTTCAGAGAAGTAGATACCAAACAGAAGAGGTCCCAGGACTGAACCCTGTGGTTCTCCACTTATCACTGGTTTGAAGTCAGATTTGGAGTCTGCAACTTTTGCAGTGTGGGTTCTGTCAGTGAGCCAGTTGGCAACCCATCTTGTGACGTAAGAGATTTATACCTAGTGTAGTGAGTTTAGCTATAATTTCAGGATGGGGGATGGTGTTGAAAGCCTTGGTGAGGTCAAGATAGGCTATGTGAACCACCTTACCCTCATCTATGGCTTTGGTGGCTGCCTAAAAGAACTCGATCAGGTTCAGGAGGCATGATCTGCCTTTCACAAACCTGAACTGGGTGGGGTCCAGAGTTTGGAGGTTACCAATGTCTTTGTTTATGAGTTCCATGATGATACATTCCATGGCCTTAAGGATCAGGCTCGTCAAGCTAATAGCGTGATAGTTCCTGGGATCGGTGGTGGCACCCCCTTTGTGGAGTGGGATAACTGTTGCTGTGCGTCATTCAGTGGGCACAAAGCCTGACATGAGGCTATGATTGAACATGGTGCTTAAGTGGGGAGCCAGTTCATTCTGAAGTTCGTGTAAAACGCAGCCTGGGATGTTGTCCAGGCCATGGATGCTGGGTTTTTGGCTTTAGAGAGTGCATCTTATACCTGCATAGTTGTGATTACAGGGACTCTGCATTATTCCTGTATAGATATGGGCCCTTTAGAGAGTGAGAGGGGGGTAAAGTTAGCACTGAACCTATCTGCCAGGATGTTGGTAATATCAGTTGGTTCTGTAATTTTCATACCATTGTGCTGTAACTCAGAGCAGATCTGGGTGTTGCCAATGAGATTCTTGACATAGCTATAGCATGCTTTGTGGTTGTCCCTAGAAACAGTGGTGATTTTGTTTTCATAGCTAGCTTTGGAGGATTTTATAAGAGATGTCAGCTTTTTACTGAGGCTGATCAGGGAGCTCATGGGATTTTAATCTCTTTTGCAACAGTTTCTTCCTTCTGTTGTACAGTTTGTTTATGGCAGGGGACCACCAGATTGGCTTCCTTTTTTTGGAGGGTAGCATATTGGTTCTGTTTGGGATAGCACGATCCATGCAGTTGTATAAGTGCTTATAGAGTGCATTTGTATAGGATTCAGCAGTCGTAACTGTATTGTCCATCTGCATGGGTGTCATGAAGTTCACCACTTCTGTCTTAAGAAGCATGAAGTTGGCTTTGGAGAAATGTTTTACCGTGGTTTACTTAATGGGGGGGGAGGGATGTGGATATCTAGGGCGATTAGCTTATGGTCGGATCTGACCAATGAGGAGGTGACTTCAGGTGTGGAACACCAGTCACTCATGTTGGTAATGACCAGGTCTAGGATATTTTTGCCCCTGGTGGGGGTGTGGATAAGTTGATCCAGGGCATTGGAATTTATGAATTCCAGAAAGCGTTGAGCAAAGGAGTTGGTACATGAGCAGTTTTTCCAGTTAATGGTGGGGTAGCTGAAATTGCTCATTATTAGGGTGTTTGGTTGAACCCTAATATTTTCCAGTATATCAAGAACAGAGGAGTGGGAATCCTGGGGCATGGTGGAGGATCTGTAGCAGGCTACAATTTGGATTGCAGTTTTGCCCAGAATTAGTTGCAGTTGGATAACCTTGGATACATTATGCTGAGCAACTAGCCTGGAGGTGTGGATATCCTTAATGAATATGGACACACCTCCACCTTTGGTATTCCGGCCCAGGTTTAATGGCCGAAAAGTGTGGTATGAGTTATTGTCTGGTAATGCAGGCGTGCTCTCTGGAGCCTTGAACCAGGTCTCAGTCACTGCACAGATATCGATGTTCTCCATTTTAAGGAGTGCCTCGAGGGAGTGCATTTTGAGATTTAGACTTCTAGCATTGAGTAGCATTACCCTCGGTTTTTTGCTTGCCTGTTCCTGTTATGGTGGTGAATTTGTCATTTGAACCTTTCCTAAAAAGGCACTATTGGGTCAGTAAGAGCATTAGCCAGTATCCGGAATCCCAGTGGTGACAGGTGCAGGCCATCTCTGGCAAAGCATCATGGTCTGTCGACCATGTCGTCCCAGGCAGACAGATACTGGATCTCCTTAGAATGACACCAGAAGCTTAGCCAAATGTTGAAGTCAATCATTTTGTCCTTGTACTGCGGTATCATTCTGGGTGATGGCAGGATGCTACTCAGGGCTAGGGTCATACCTATGTGGGCTACAAGATCAGAGAGCTCTTCCATGTCTCTTTTCATGTAGTCCACAGAGGTACGTCTCATATCATTCACACCAACATGGACAATGGCAGAGTCATATTTGTACTTGTTGTAGAGTGACCTGAGTGCGTGGGTTATGTGGCGGATCCTAGCACCTGACAGGCATCTGACAGTAACCTTCTCCTAGTTTAGCCTGGTGAGTGAGACATCAACATGCCTGACTATAGAGTCACCTATGACTAGTGTGTTGTTTTGCCTTATGGGCTGTGGTTGAGTGGCACACTGAGTCTGTGGGCTATGTGTCATTTGTATTGTGTTGGGGGGGTGGAGGTTGCTTGCGTTTCTGCTTTGGAGGTCTCTGTTGCTTGAGCAGATTATTATTGAGAGCCTCCACAAATGTGTTTGTGTTTCTATGTGTGAATTTTGGTGGCGTAGGTTTATTGGGACTATGTGATGAGTGTGGTGTGGTGCAAGTGTTTACCTTCTCCTCTTGACTGTCAAGCTCAGTCTTGGTTGGAGAGAGCTTTACCTCCAGTTTGGCTAAATAAGTGCATCTCTCACAGATTGTAGTGTTGGGTGGCAGGAGGAGAGGGTTGTCTGTGTACATGAGGCAATTGCTACATTGCCCCAAGATGGCCAGATTCATCAGATAGACAGGAGAGAACCTGCAAGCTGACACTTGGAAATGCCTGAATAAAAAACTATTTTCCTCTAGATAAGTGAAGAAAGTGAGTGCAAGAGCTGTTTTTCTCTAAGCAAGTGAGGAAAGTAAGAAAAAAAACTGTTTTCCTCTAGGTAATGAGGAAGGTTGAGAGCTGTAGTAATTAGTAGCTTATTTACTACTTACGACAAGTTCTGAACAAGTGCTGAGCACAAATTAGCAAATTCAAGTGCTAAAACTAAAAATCTGTCTCTGAACTAGACTAGTTACAGGAAAGAAAGAAGTGCAAATGTGGGCTTTTAAATCAGAAAGTTGAGAGAGATGGAAAAACTGCCCAAATGGCCAATAACTACAATTTTTTGGCCAGAGCCACTCCTTATGTGAAAGAAGGAGGTGAATTAAGTATTTTAGTAATTGAAAAAAAGGAATGACCTATCAAATCTAATGAAAAGTTTTTACCATATAGATTTAAAGTTAATATAGAAGTGAGGACAATGTGCCTTAGTTTAGTTTGGAGAAGTAAGTCTTTTGACAAGGAAATAAAAGTGTGTGTGTGTGTGTGTGTGTGTGTGTGTGTGTGTGTGTGTGTGTGTGTGTGTGTGTGTGTGTAGGATCAGCTGATTCCATGAAAAGCTTAAGTGAATCCTGCTTTAAGTAACTTAGTGGCCCTCATATAATACACCCTGCTGTAATTTCCTGGGCTTTATCCATGTGTTCCTTAATAAAAGAAATATTCAATATGCATTTATAACAACTACATTTCCATGGAGAATTAAAGCATCTGTATATCTATATCATATTTTTCTAAGCTCAGAGAAGACTCAGTCATCTTTATATTGAATGGTATCTGTTTATAATATTTTAATTTATTGTATTCCTTTGTTTACAAACTGTGCTCATGGTGACAAATATTTTTCAGAAGCAACCCTCAAGTACTGTCAAGCAAAGTAACTTATTCGGAGTCAATTGTTGAGTAAATGGATGCTGAGGGAAACAAACCCAGAACTACAGTATTTAGTGTGTTAGCATCTCCTAGCCTTCAACAACCATATATATTACAATGAATGAATAATAAAAGTCTGAATGCATATAATAATTTTAAAGAGTGTTATTGCTTATATATATATATATATATATATATATATATATATATATATATATATATATATATATATATATATATATATATACACATACACACACACACACACACACACACACACACACAACACATATATATATATATATATATATATATATATATATATATATATATATATATATATGGGTATATGGAAATCCAAAACAGTGAATCCACTTGTTCTAAAATAAAAGTGTGAATTCTCGGCAAGCCAGTGTGCGATGAAAAGCGCAGTGCACTTCCAAATAGAAAAACAAACCAAGTGAGAAGTGAGAAAGCACACAAGCCACCGAAAAAAAGGTGATAAAATGGATTGATTAAGTAGTCTTGTGTTTGGTATAATTGGTATATTTAAGTAGCGGGTGTTGTGGGCACACATGGGAGGTGGTTGAGCTGCAAAAAACAATGTTATTTTATTTATCTGTGCGAAGATGTTTGTTCAATGAACTGCACTTTGGTTTTTGCTTTATAAAAAATCAGTCTTCTGTTTATATTATAAATGAGTTATCTAATATATATATATATATATATATATATATATATATAATATATAATATATATATATATATATATATATATATATATATATATATATATATATATATATATATATATATATATATATATATATATATATATATATATATATATATATATCTTTTGGCTGAAAATGAAATAACTGCATTTTGTCAGCCTAAACGTTTGATAAAAAATAGCAGGAGATATAAAAACATAGATGACTGTGGACAAAGGTCTTATGTATTCAAGTAAAATATGTCAAGAAATTCAACTTGAGAGCAAAACTTGAAGGCTGAAAATTGACATTTATTTCAAAAACACTTAAAAAAGACTTGTGACTCAAAACCTGATCACAAGCCTTTGTAATGCATGAAGAACTTTAGGTGGCCCCTATTAACAGCTTCAGGTTTAAATAAAATGTGAGATTGTGTAAGGTAAGTGATGTTTTTACAGGTGTTGGTGATTAGAGGTGTAGTTCATTTCTGACTACTGTTTATGGGTCAGTAAGAGGTGTATAACAATGTTTAAACCTGCTAGTTGGCTGTTGATGCTGTTCTGAGATGACTGACGACTCTGCAGAAATGCGAGATCTGGATTCTTTTGCACCAGTCACAAGAACCTAGCATATAACAAGCATATTATAGTTAAATTTTAAGTTTGCATGTGGCTTCATCAAGATTATTTTCTCTTGATGCTTTCAAAGTATAATTAGATCACTCCATGTATTTTCTATTTATATTAGCCTGAGAATCTAAGAATTGATGGCAATGTCTTTGTAAAGGTAATAAATCCGTGTGTGAGTTTAAGAAGTGATTTGTCTTCTCATAGATATAGTTCACATAGCCTCTAAAATTTGCCTTCTAGATCTTATGGTTAATACAGTCTTAACAGAAAATTATGTAAGGCAGGAACACCTTTTATATTTTTGTTCTCTTGCGTTTGCATACAGGTAATATGCAAGCAAACTTTCATATGAAGAGGTTTTAAATTGAAAACTATGAATTACACACACAGTAATATGAATGCAGAGATAGAGACAGATTCAGAAATGTAAACAGACATATCAATAAAATTCCAAGAGTCACACTTGCTTTCGGGCGTACAACAGCATTTTTATTGATTTTCTTTCCTAACTTCAGCAAAACATGTCAGAATTGCAATCCAGAACAAGTGGCACTGCATGAAGGGAAATAGAGCAGTTGACGTGCAGTTGACCTGTTCTTTATCATTAGGGATAATTCAGAATCCGGTACCAAAGTTATTCTGTTTAGCAGCTCATTTGGGTTTAGAATTTTTCTGTCTACTGTTACGCAGAAAGACTTATCTGACTACAAAATCAAGGGGTGACTGTTTCTTAAACAGTGCTCTTTAAACTGTAAATTGAAGATTGTGAGAATGTGCATTAGTATTTTGAATTATAAGTACAAGGCTAGTCACATGATATATCACTTTTTCCAGTAATAGTAACCCCAGAAATGTAATTCTGCAGAATGGTGAAGATTTTTAGATTGCAGCCGAATGTGTTTTTTGGGGTTTTTTTAGCCTATTGTTTGCTGCCCTCTGCAGTCTTCTGACGGTACTTCACACATTTCATTCAACTGGGGGCAAATACACAAACTTGGTCACCTCTCAGTTTGTTAAAAGACATCTACGGTACTTTTCTTGTTCCTGGTACAAAATAACCACAATAGGCAAATATACAGTGATAAGTTAACTATGCAAAACTACAAAGAAAAAATAAAAGTACATTACTGCTCACTACATATGTATGTATGCAATGTGTTAAAAATAAGAAAATACATGCAAACTTAATATGAGCTCCAGCACAGTAAGTTAATGTTATGCGAGACTGAGAGAAGGTTACTAAAGTAAACAAAAACCAAGTCATGCAAAAAGCATAATAACAGAAACACATACTCTAGTGCTTGTTAAGGTATATATTAACCTTTTATTCCCTTCTTCGAGATACAGTCCTTGCTCTGACTCTATTTTTGATTGTGATTTTTTCAGCATGGTGACCCTTATGCCACTCTATATTTAATGCATGTTTATACTTTGTTTTTTTTCAGTCTGTATACAATGTCATTTATCTGTAGCCTTCGTACTTTGAAGCCAACTATGATATTCATTTTACGTATAATATATGTATATGTTGCATTTTGTCATTCACTCTGTATACAGTGTCATGTGTCTGTTGTAAATAGGTCCAAGGTGCTCAACCCTGGTTAACAAATTAAAAATAAAATAAAGGTAGGATATTTTTTGTTGATTCTGTGTTTAACTCTGCACTATGAAATTTTGTTTAATATCTATACTGCATCTCATTATGAAACTTCATGAAACTGCTTAAGTATGCGGCAGCAAAGATATGATCGGGTTAGCTCAATAAGTGATGTAGGGGCAATGTATTTACTTGGCAGTGATGTGTTTGTTCTAAAACTCAGGGGTGTGGAGTTTGTTCCAAATCTTTGGTGCATGGTCCATGCCTGTCTGTAGGTTTGTATGATCTCCCTGTGTTTTTGTAGGTTCACTTTGGGAAGACCATTTTCTTCTGACACCCTAAACACTTGCTTCTTGATTAGCCACTAAAATCTTTCCATATAAATGCTTAGCTATTGGGCTGCACAGATAAATATTTATGTAAATATGCACGTGTGTGTGTTTGTGTGCACGCAGACATGTTACTGGCATGTAAATAAAAACAAATACCATTTCAGAAGATTAGTGGAAGAGGTCTGTGTGAAGAATTACTAAGCTTCCTATCCTATAATAAATGATATTGTGTGATTCAAAACTAGGGCACTGAATGACGCCTGTTGAGTTTATAGGTTCATAGGTGTTTACTAGGCTAACAACCACAAGGGCCTTTTTAAGCCTAGCTATGCATCCCAAATCTCTGACAAGTTCTGGTACCCCTTGACAAGTGTAAGCAGGGGCTTGGGAGATGAAACATTTGTAAGCTTGGTCCTGGGAGATGAGCCATTTACAGGTTACCATACAAAAGATTGCTTGGTGTAGTCTCCATTAGTTCAGTGGTCGTTGACATCACAGTGATACATCCAGCTCAGAGTGGAACTCTTTGAGCTATATGTTGAATGGCTAAGTTCTCAACATGCATTTTAAATGCAATACCAAAAGAAAACTTGTGAGATCTGGTGTACCTGCAGAGACAGCTTACACCTATAGCCTCCAAATAGAATTAGTAGTCTAAGCACTCAGAACTTTGCCAGTGCACTCTAAATGTGGAAACAAGCTAATGAGTTGCAGACCTGCCCACACTATTGATGAATGTTGCCGAAATCTTTCTGTGTACTGCACATATGCTTATTGGAGGACACTGAGAATGAAGTGCTTGCCAATTTGATCATGCTGTTTGCCCAACACATGTAGCCAGGTATTCACCATCTATGCCCTGGAATATGCCATCTAAAAATATTTATTCTGTGCAATGAAATATACTATAATTTAATTTTAAAAAGTAAAACATCTATCATAGGTTATGGCTATGTATTCTGTTAAAGCGTTAGTTTTAACAATGTCTGGTTAGCTATTTGTTTTTTGCTTAAGCCTACACATTTTCTGACTGGGGGGTTATGTTATAATTTTGAAATTTGGCATACAGTTCAAATACTATGCCACTGGCGTCCAAGCTTTTCTGAATCATGAACAGCCACTGAAACTCGAGCTTGAAGCTACAACTGTGTCTTGTTGGCTAAGTAAAATGTTTCCATCTCCTACCCTCTAGTTTTGAATGTTTTTGAGATCTGTCTCATTATATTATTACAGATGAGAATTTCAGCAGCGCTGTTTTAACAACCTGGATTTTGAACTTTTCTTCTTTTCTTTTCATTATAAATAACAAACATTACTAAAAGGTTTACTTAATTTACACGCAGTGGACAAAAAATACATTAGCAAAATATCTGATTATGTATGTTCACTCCTTTCTGCTAGAAAATGGTCTGCACAAATGCAACATGCTTCTAGTCTGAGACATGCATGATGAAACAAAAATGTACAAAGAACTAATTATCATTCCATCCATAATCCATTTTGGACATAGTTGGAATGTCACATCAACAGTGACCATCATTGAGAGACAATGTTAACATCGACTGGAGGTTGTCCCTGTGTAACACACACACACCCCATGACCAGTTTAGAGTGTCCAGTCCACTCATTGCATGTGTTTGGAATGTGGCAGGAAACCACAGCACCTGGAGAAAACCAATGCAAACACAAGGAGGACATGTAGACCCCACAGAGAAGGCACCCCACAGACAACTGAACCAAGGAACCTCTTGTTGTGAGGAACTAACTGTGAATATAGCATTTAAAAACTATGAAAAAGCAAAAGAAGAAATATACTTAAGTTAGTGGATTAAAAAACAGGTCCTTTTCCTAATCAAGTTGAAGCAGAGCTATGCCTGTTAATAACAGCCTGCATTTAAATTTGAACCTGTGTTCTGAGAGACAGCCTTACAAGATTATCTGCAAATATACAGAGCTGAGTATATTTTTCTTTATTATAGAGTTTAATTGTTGCTTAGATACTGATCTGCAAATATACAGAGCTGAGTATATTTTTTGGTTTTATAGTTTATACTGTTAGTGGTTGCTCAAATCTCTGCTGAAACTGTCTTCCCCACCCCCTTCCCCCTCCCTGTTTTTGGTTTGTAGTTAAATTTGGTGGCTTTTGCAGTGCCCGCCCCACTGTAGATTTGATCTAGGACACTCCCCCAGTCTCATCTCTTTACCACATTCTACCTAATAAACCCTTTCTGCACTTGCTTTTAGTCCTTTTTAATTTAATTGCATTTTTCAAACTGTGTGTGGTCTAATATTGCTACATACTCGTGTGGTAGCTTGCACTGCATGTGAATTGTTTTTACTACTTTTCTGTGTATATATAAAAAAAAAAAAAAAAAAAAGTGTAAGCCTGTTTCCTACCTTTCCTGTAACTAGTGTTCCAGATACAGATTTGCTGTATCCAAGACTGGTTGTAAGCTTCGGAGCCCCCCAAGCCTTTCTGTGTTGGAGGGAAGCCTTCTAGCTTATCAGTGGGAGTGGTAAGCACCAGGTAACCTGTCTACCACATAAGGAGTGATTCTGGCCCAGAAATTGTAGTTATTGGCCGTTTGGGCAATCTCTTCCATCTCTCTCAACTTTATGATTTGAAAGCCTGCATTTGCACTTGTTTCTGTCCTGTAACTCGTCTAGTGCAGATACAAATTATTAGTTTTAGCACTTAAATTTGCTTATTCATACTCAGCACTTGTTCAGAACTTGTAAGCACTAAATAAGCTACTAATTACTATAGCACTCAATCTTCCTCATTACCTAGAGGAAAACAGTTTTTGTACTTACTTTTCTCACTGGCATTGATAAAAACAGCTCTTGTACTCACTTTCCTCACTTATCTAGAGGAAAATAGTTTTTTATTCAGGCATGTCCAAGGGTCAGCTCCCAGTGTTCTCCCCTGTCTATCTGATGAATCTGGGCATCTTGAGGCAATGTAGAAATTGCCTCATGTACACAGACAACCCTCTCCTCCTACCACCCAACACTACAACCTGTGAGAGATGTACTAATCTAGCCAAATTGGAGGTAAAGCTCTCTTCAACCAAGACTGAACCTGACAGTCATGAGGAGAAGGTAAACACTTGCACAACACAACACTCATCACATAGTCTCACTACGTCTACACCACCAAAATCCACAAATAGAAACTCAAAAATATTCGCGGAGGCTCTCAATAATAATCTGCCTAAGCAACAGAGACCTCCAAAGCAGAAACACAAGCAACCTCCATTCCCCAACACAACCCAAATGACACATAGCCCACAGACTCAGTGTGCCACTCAAACACAGCCAATAAGCAAAACAACATACCTAACACACTAGTCATAGGTGACTCTGTAGTCAGGCACACTGATGTCCCACCCACCAGGCTAAACAAGGAGAAGGTTACTGTCAGCTGCCTGTCGGGTGACAGGATCTGCCACATAACCCATGCACTCAGGTCACGCCACAACAAGTACAAATATGACTCTGTCATTGTCCATGTTGGTGTGAATGACCTGAGATGTACCTCCCTGGACTACATAAAAAGAGACATGGAAGAGCTCTGCGATCTTGTAGCCCAGTCAGTTATGACCCTAGCCCTGAGTAGAATTCTGCCATCGCCCAGAATGATATCGCAGTACAAGGACAAAATGATTGACTTCAACAATTGGCTAAGCTTCTGGTGTCATTCTAAAGGGATCCAGTATCTGTCTGCTTGGGATGACATGGTCGACAGACCACGATGCTTTGCCACAGATGGCCTGCACCTGTCGCCCCTGGGATTCCAGATACTGGCTAAGGCTCTTGCTGCCCCTATAGTGCCATTTTCAGGCAGGGTTCAAGTAACAAATTCACCACCATAACAGGGACAGGCAAGCAAAAACTGAGGGTAATGCTACTCAATGCTAGAAGTCTAAATTTCAAAATGCATTCACTCGAGGCACTCCTTACAATGGAGAACATCAATATCTGTGCAATGACTGAGACCTGGTTCAAGGCTCCAGAGAGCACCCCTGCACTACCAGGCTATAACTCATACCACACTTTTCAGCCATGTAACCTGGACCGAAACACCAAAGGTGGGGGTGTGTCCATATTCATTAAGGATATCCACACCTCCAGGCTAGTTGCTCAGCATAATGCATCCGAGGTTATCCAAGTGCAACTAACTCTTGGCAAAACTGCAATCCAAATTGTAGCTTGCTACAGATCCCCCACCATGCCCCAGGATTCCCACTTCTCTTTTCTTGATGTACTGGAAAATATTAGGGTTCAACCAAACACCCTAATAATGGGCGACTTCAACTACCCCACCATTAACTGGGAAAACTACTCATGTACCAACTCCTTAGCTTAACGCTTTCTGGAATTCATAAACTCCAATGCCCTAGATCAACTTATCCACATCCCCACCAGGGGCAACAATATCCTAGACCTAGTCATTACCAACATGAGTGACCGATGTTCCACACCTGAAGTCAACTCCTCGTTGGTCCGATCCGACCATAAGCTAATCACCCTTGATATCCACATCCCACCCCCACCCCCCATTAAGGAAACCACAGTAAAAAAATTCTCCAAAGCCAACTTCATGCTTCTTAAGACAGAAGTAGTGAACTTCATGACACCCATGCAGATGGACAATACAGTTACAACTGCTGAATCCTACACAAATACACTCTATAAGCACTTACATGAGTGCATGGATCGTGCTATCCCAAACAGAACCAAGACGCTATCCTCCAAAAAAAGGAAGCCAATCTGGTGGTCCCCTGCCATAAACAAACTGTAACAGAAGGAAGAAACTGTTGCAAAAGAGAGTAAAATCCCATGAGTGGAGGAGTTCCCTGGTCAGCCTCAGTAAGAAACTGAGATCCCTTATAAGATCCTCCATAGCTAGCTACAAAAATAAAATTGCCACTAATTCCAAGGACAACCACAAAGCATTCTATAGCTATGTCAACAATCTCAATGGCAACACCCAGATCTGCTCTGAGTTACAGCACAAAGGCACGAAAATTACAGAACCAACTGATATTGCCTACATCCTGACAGATAGGTTCAGTGCTAACTTTACCCCCCCCCCTCACCCCCTAAAGGGCTCATATCTATACAGGAAGAATGCAGAGTCCCTGTAATCACAACTATGCAGGTGAAAGCTGCACTCTCTAAAGCCAAAAACACAGCATCCATGGGACCGGACAACATCCCAGGCTGCGTTTTACATGAACTTCAGAATGAACTGGCTCGCCACTTAAGCACCATGTTCAATAATAGCCTTGCATCAGGCTTTGTGCCCACTGAATGGTGCACAGCAACAGTTATCCCACTCCACAAAGGGGGAGCCACCACTGATCCTGGGAACTATAGACCTATTAGCCTGACGAACCTGGTCTGCAAAGCCATTTAACGTATGATCATGGAACTCATAAACAAAGACATTGGTAACCTCCAAACTCTGGATCCCACCCAGTTCAGGTTTGTGAAAGGCAGATCATGCCTCCTGAACCTGATCGACTTCTTTGAGGCAGTCACCAAAGCCGTAGATGAGGGTAAGGTGGTTCACACAGCCTATCTTGACCTCGCCAAGGCTTTCGACACCATCCCCCATTCTGGAATTATAGCTAAACTCAATAAACTAGGCATAAATCCCTACATCACAAGATGGGTTGCCAACTGGCTCACTGACAGAACCCACACTGTAAAAGTTTGCAGACTCCAAATCTGACCTCCAACCAGTGACAAGTGGAGTACCACAGGGTTCCGTCCTGGGACCGCTCCTGTTTGCTATCTACTTCTCTGAAGTACAGGCTAATACAGAAGGCCTCTGGCTAACAAAGTTCACAGATGACTGCAAACTAGGAGCCATAGTCAAGTCCCCAAATGATGTGAACATCCTACAGAAGGGCCTCTCTGAGACAGATGCCTGGTGTCAGAGCCATGGCCTCAAGCTCAATGCCAAAAAGTGCAGTGTCATCCCCTTTGGTAAAAACTCTGTACCCATGAACTACCACATAGGCAGCAATCTACTTAACACAGAATGTGTGATAAGAGACCTTGACACCCAGGTGGACAGTAGTCTCTCCTTTGATAGTCACATCGCCACAGTAGTCAGGAAATCCTTCTACATGGCACACCTCATCATAAAAGGGTTCTCATCCAGGAAAAAAGAGGTCATCATTCCCCTCTACTCGACACTCATTAGACCCACTATAGAGTACAACGCCCCTTTTGGAAGGTACCTCACAAGACATCTGCAGCAGCTGGAAAGGCCACAGAAGTACCTCACAAAGAGGATTACTGGACTCAAACAAATGCCCTACACTGACCACCTCAAAAAACTCCAGCTTTACTCCGTAGCATATCGCCTACTCAGAGGTGACCTCTGCCTAACATATAAAGCTATGTCAAACTCAGAGGTGTTGGACATGCTACACCTAAAGAAATCCCAATCCCTCCAAACTACACGCTCTAGGGACCTAAACCTTGTCACCACAATAAACAGGACATGCTGGAGGGATAGATTCCTATCCCAGAGACTTCCCATACTCTGGAACAGGCTACCCATCTATGTCAAGCAAAGTTCTTCATTAGCACTCTTCAAGAAAAATCTTGATGAGTGGATGGGAAATAGGAAATACACCCCGGGGATCACTTCTGTGTCTCTGCGTTACAGTGGCACAGGAAAATAACTTTCTTGGGTGGCGTAAGCCAGGGAACCTTGTTGGCTAGGCTTGCGTAGGCCCTATGAACCTATGAACCTATGTTTCTGTTAATTGTACTGGTTTTTGTGATACTAATTAGATACACCCCTAGTGAACAGCGTAAGGAAGATTCAGAGTTAATATGTTTCTAAGACTCACAATCAAAGTTGTAAGAGTAGCCAAACCATGTGACTCAAGGGATGGCTGGAACTAGTTTCTATCAGCAGTCAGATGAGGATCTTATTTACAACTCTATTGTACTGCTACACAAAGATACATAATAGTGTTACTGTTCAGTTCTGGACCTTCTTGGTCTTTCCTGAGCATTTGGCTTGAGGGATCATTTAATTCATTTATACTGCTGGGAGCATTACTGTCGTATTTCTGGACTAGTCATTAATCAGCTTGCCTCATATGTTTCAGGTCATATCCAGATGGTGGTTTCAGAGGTTCATAGTTTGGTACTTGGCTATCGGCTATAAGGCCTATGCAAGCCTAGCCATAACAGTTCCCTGGATATTGCTTCCCACAATATTTACTTCTCTGGGCCCCTGTCTAGCAGGGCGACTGACATGATCCCTGGGGTGAATTTCCTATCTCCCATCCAATCATCAAGGTTCCTTTTGAAGAGAGCCAATGAGGTGCTCTGCTTGACATGTATGGGCAGTCTATTCCAGAGTATGGGGAGTCTCAGGGTCAGGAACCTATCCCTCCAGCATGCTTTGTTCATTGTGATGATAAGGTTTAGATCCCTGGAGTGTGTGGCTCTGAGGGATTGGGATTTCTTTAAGTGGAGCATGTCCAACAGCTCAGGGTTTGACATGGCCTTGTATGTTAAGCAGAGATCGCCTATGAGTAGACGATATGCCACAGAGTATAGCTGGAGGTTTTTTAGACGGTCAGCATATGGCATCTGTTTTAGGCCTGTGATTCTTTTAGTGAGGTATTTCTGTGACCTTTCCAGCTGTTGCAGATGTCTTGTGAGGTACATACCAAACGGGGCATTATACTCTATAATGGGTCTAATGAGGGATGAGTACAGTGGGACAATGACCTCCTTTTTTCTGGATGAAAAGCCCTTAGTGATGAGGTGTACCACATAGAAGGATTTCCTAACTGTTCTGGCGATGTGGTTATCGAAAGTAAGACCACTGTTCACCTGTGTCCCTAAGTCTCTCATTACACTTTCGATGTTTAGTGTCCTGCCACCTATGTGGTAATTCATGGGTATATGTTTTTTTCCAAAGGGGATAACTATACATTTCTTGGCATTAAGCTTGAGTCCATGGCTCTGGCACCAGGAATCTGTTTCTGTAAGGCCCTTTTGTAGAATATCCACATCATTTAGGGATTCAATAATGGCTCCCAGTTTGCAGTCATCTGCAAACTTTGTTAGCCAGAGTCCCTTAGTGTTGGCCTGTACTTCAGAGAAGTAGATGCCAAACAAGAGTGGTCCCAGAACTGAACCCTGAGGTACTCCATTTGTCACTTGTCTGGAGCTGGATTTGGAGTCGGCTACTTTTACAGTCTGGGTTCTGTCAGTAAGCCAGTTGGCAACCCATTGAGTGATGTAGGGATTTATGCCCAGCTTAGTACGTTTATCTATGATTTCAGAGTGGGGGATGGTGTCGAAAGCCTTGGCGAGATCCAGATAGGCTGTGTGAACCACCTTACCCTCGTCCACAGCTCTGGAGACTGATTTGAAGAAGTCAATCAGATTCAGGAGACAAGATCGGCCCTTCACAAACCCAAACTGGGTGGGGTCCAGTGTTTCAAGGTTGCCAGTGTCTTTGTTTATAAGTTCCATGATAATGCGTTCCATGCCCTTGCCGATCAGACTTGTCAGACTGATGGGATGGTAGTTCCTGGGATCCAAGGCGGATCCTCCCTTGTGGAGCAGGATAACTGTAGCTGTGCACCACTCAGTGGGCACAAAGCCTGAGGTAAGGCTATGATTAAACATGACACTTAGGTGAGGTGCCAGTTCATTTTGTAGTTCATGTAGTACACAGCCTGGGATGTCATCTGGTCTCATGGATGCTGTATTCTTAGCTTTGGAGAGTGCAGTTTCTACCTGTGTGGCCGTAATTATCAGAATTTGGCAATCTTTTGGTATTGAGATGGGCCCTTTAGGGGGTGAGAGGGGGGTGAAGTTGGCACTAAATTGATCTGCCAGGATATTGGCAATATCCTTGGGAATCAGTATATTTAATGCTATTCTGTTATAGCTCAGAGCAGATCTGAGCATTGCCATTTAGATTCTTGACATAGTTCTAGAATGCCTTGAATTCTTCCTTCTTTTCTCTTCTTTCTCGGTCCATTACTGTTCTGCATTCATTTGTAGCCACTATGAGACATTATTCACTTGAGAAGGTTACAATATCATTGTCATGCTGATGACACTCAGCTCTACCTCTCATTTTCTCAGGATTCAGTATCAGCACTTAATTCCCTTTCACATGACCTGCAACATACCCATGACTGGATTGCCAATAACGGGCTGAAACTCAGCTCCTCTAAGCTTTTGCATTTGTGGATTATGATGACATGAAGGACTTTTCCATTCCTGTTCTGCCTCCTGATAATCTCCCATTTGAGTCTCAGGTATATGATCTTGGTGTGACATTTGATGACAGGCTGACTCTCACAGATCACATTCTGGGTGGTGCCGAATCCTTGTGTTTCAATCTGTGGACCATCAGCCTTATCAACCACCTTATCCTTCCAAGTGATCTTCCAAATATAATTTATGCTATTTTTTTCCTTATTTCTCCAGTTCAATCCTCGGCTGGGGTGCCTTCTCTGCGGAGTCTGCATGTCCTCCCTGTGGTCGTGTGGGTTTCCTCCGGGTGCTCCGGTTTCCTCCCACACCCCAAAGACATGCTGTAGGTGGATTGGACACTCTAAATTGACCCAAGGCATGAGTGCATGCATGTGTGTGCCTTCTGTGGAAGGTTGGGTGCTGGGCTGGCAACTCAACACCGTAAAACTCCACTGCCAATCATGAGCAGACAGGTGATCTGCTGTGGCGACCCCTAACTGGGAAAAGCTGAAAGAAGAAGAAGAAGTCTGCTGTAATGCCTTGTATGTCAGGTTACTCAAACCAGAGCTTGCCTTTTACAGCTGATACAAAGCACTGCAGTGTTTACAGGGCTTTCAAGACCCCACCAAATTATCCCAGGTATGCAAGACCTGCACTGGCTTCCAGTAAGGAAGGAGATAATCTGCAATCTATAAGATCTTTGTTATGGATAATTCTGTACTTCATAATCTTTGTCCACCTTTGTACGGGATCTTTTGTAAATATATAATCCAAGTCACACTTTGCATTCTAGTCCACAGGACCTTCTTATGATTCCATGTTACAACCCTGAGTCATCTGGTTGTTGCTCATTAAGGTACCAAGGTCACCTGGTTGGCTTCTGGATTTACCTATACTAGCCAGTTTCAAAAGGGGATTTAAAAACACATTTGTTTGACATGTTCTACAATTAACTCTTTGTCCTTTCTGCTTGGTAGTAATCATTTCTGTTTAATTTTGTATTTATTATTCTGCTTTTATGTTGTACATCTGTCATCTATTGACCTCTACAGTGCCTAGGTTCATGCACTTAAATAAGCTTGAACTTGATCTCCACTGCTAAGTATTACAGGTGATGCTGGGTGTGCTTTGGCAATGTGGGTAATGACTCCAAACAAAACCTTCAAACCATGGCTGAGATTGCTTACAGACCTGCATTCAGAGATGTGACTCTTCTAATGAGATAGCTTCCCTGCTTTCATATGTCTGCTGGTACACTGTAGTATGCAGCTGAGACTTACAGCTAAATATCTGTGATGTGCACCACGTTGTATAATATGGTAGTATGTGGAGCCATTATTAGGATGGGGTTAAGGGGACAGCTTGCCGAGGCACAAACTATTAGTGGCAGTAAAAACACTGCTTCTTAAATAAGTGTATTTAGCAGCTGTAGCAAGGAGATTAAATAACATCTTTGCTACTGTTAATGTTTTTTTAGTTGTAAGCTTCAGAATTCGGGGGGGGGGGGGCACATGACTTAGCTACAAATCTGGCAGTATGTAAACTGATACAACAATGTGGGAACATTGTCACAGCAGTGGATAAATAGTAGGGTGTGCAGGAACATGCTGCAGTGGTACTCCATGCAAGGCAGTGTTGTAGTCACTCAAAGTACTCGTACTTGTTGTACTGGGTTAGTTGATGAAAAATCCACAGAATTCATCACTCCCCAGTTCTGAGGCCCACTTTCTTTAATGTGTTCAGTCATGCTTTGCCTCTTTTTGTAAATGACATCAGGATCCCTTAAAACAAATATGGATACAGTTGTATATAAGACAAAATAATGTCTCAGCTATCCATTATATTGCCAAATGAAACCACAGCAGAGAACTATCCCTAACTTGCTGTGGATTTACACTGAGGATGAACCATTAAAGTTAAAAAATCACATAGGTGGATAATAAAATGTACTTAACTTCCAAATGAAAATGTAAGCTCAACTGGAACTGTTTTTCTATTTTGCAGCTTAGGACATTAAATTCTTAAGAGTCTTGAATCTTGAAAAGAAGACAATCAGACTTCTTATCACTTCTTCTTTCTGATGCTTTATTGGATATGCACTATCATCAGGTCATAAAATGGCTTTGTCTGATCCATTATATACCACAAATACTACAGGCCTATCTTGCCTATATTTATACAGCTCTCCTCTGTTATACTAACTTCATAACATAATCTCCTTGAAAAAAAAAACAAAAGTAAGGCCATTATGTGTAAGGAAACTAGGAAGGTTGGTGACAAAAAAAGGTTCCTACTTTCCTTAAACATAGTACCATTACACAAGGCACACACACAGAGAAACACAAACACACACAAAGGTACAGTTCAAACTAGCTCCTAATCAGTCAAACCAAACCATCTGCCCTTACTTGTATCCAAACTCAAACCCTCAATCATACACACACACAGAATGCCTAAACCTTTGTTATAAACAAATGTTTCAGAATTACTCCCAGCTCCCAATTACATTATTCCTAATAATTCACAACATGTATCTTCCATCACTCAACAGACCTTTAAATGGACCAAGTTTACAACCTAAACCTATACCCGTGGTGTGTGTGTGTGTGTGTGTGTGTGTGTGTGTGTGTGTGTGTGTGTGTGTGTGTGTGTGTGTCATAATCATATACAATAGCCTAATATGGAATATATGACGGTTAGTAGAGTGCCCATTGCAGAGTCCCTGCATTGCAATGTAATACCCTAATATGGAATGTGTGACTGTTAGTAGAGTGCTCATTGCATACTCCCTGCATTGCAATGTAAATACCTAGTATGGAATGTATGACTGTTAGTAGAGTGTCCATTGCAGGGTACCTGCATTGCAGTGTAATAACCTATTATGGAATGTATCACTGATAGTAGAATGCCCATTGCAGAGTCCCTGTATTGCAATGAAATAACCTAATATAGAATGTATGACTGTTAGTAGAGTGACCATTGCAGAGTCCCTGTATTGCAATGTAATAACTTAATATGGAATGTATAACTGTTAGTAGAGTGCTCATTGCAGAGTCCCTGCTTTGCAATGTAATAACGTAATATGGAATGTGTGACTGTTAGTAGAGTGCTCATTGCACAATCCCTGCATTGCAATGTAATAACCTAATATGGGATGTATGACTGTTAGTAGAGTGCCCATGGCAGAGTCCCTGCATTGCAATGTAATAACCTTATCTTTGTGTGTGTGCGTGCATGTTTGCACAAGTGCGTGTGAATGTGAATGCCTATGTTGTTCGGACCATTGTCCACAAGAACTCAGCTACAGAAAAACAAAACTTAGACATTGCAATGCCGGGAATCTGCAATAAGCACTCTAGTAAATAGTCATACATTCCATATTAGGTTATTGCATTGCAATGCAGGGACTCTGCAATAGGCACTCTACTAAGAGTCATATATTCCATATTAAGTTATTACATTGCAATGCAGGGAATCTGCAATGGACACTCTAAAAACAGTCATACATTCCATATTAGGTTATTACATTGCAATGCAGGGACTCTGCAATGAGCACTCTACTAACAGTCACACATTCCATATTAGATTATTACATTGCAATGTAGGGACTCTACAATGAGCACTCTCTTAACAGTCACACATTCCATATTAGGTATTTATATTGCAATGCATGGAGTATGCAATGAGCACTCTACTAACAGTCATACATTCCATATCAGGATATTACATTGCAATGCAGGGAGTATGCAATGAGCACTCTACTAACAGTCATACATTCCATATTAGGTTATATATTGCTATGCAGGTACTCTGCAATGAGCACTCTACTAACAGTCATACATTCAATATTCTGTTGTTACATTGCAATGCACGGACTCTGCAATGAGCACTCTACTAACAGTCATGAATTCCATATTAGGTTATTACACTGCAATGCAGGTATTCTGCAATGAACACTCTAATAACAGTCATACATTCAATATTCTGTTATTACATTGCAATGCAGGGACTCTGCAATGGACACTCTACTAACAGTCATACATTCCATATTAGGTTATACATTGCAATGCAGGGGCTCTGCAATGAGCACTCTACTAACAGTCATACATTCCATATTCTGTTATTACATTGCAATGCAGGGACTCTGCAATTGACACTCTACTAACAGTCATACATTCCATATAATAGGTTCATAGGTTCATAGATTAGTACTAAGCTAACTGTCCTTGGTAGCCATTTTAAGCCTAGCCAATTATCCCTTGTGAGACTCAAACCCTGCACCTTGTGTTTGTAAGGCAAACACCTTAACCATTATGCCACCCTCCCAACCCAAAAATAAAATTGCCAAAGATTCCAAAGACAACCACAAGACATTTTATAACTATGTCAAGAATAGTACAGTTTTGTACCTACCATAAATGTAGATGTTCGAGTGTTCACCCTGCTGCAGTCATCACACTTGGGTTATCCTGTCATCAGGCAGTCCCGCAGTCAGCCGGATTTCCAAAGTCTTGGTCCGACATCGGTTGCTGTCGCCTCATCCCTGACGTCAGTGCGCCAGGGGTATATATATTGCAACCGATGCCATTTTCTTCAGTTTTTCTTGCCCCAGATGTCAGGTGCCCCCAAAAAGGTGATCCAAATTAGTACCAAAAGGTGTGATCACTGTACAGACACAAAATCCCTTCAGCTATAAGCAAATACATCAGTAAGGCATAGCAAAGATTTAGCCAGTAGATCAGAGGGGTTGGAGGGATGGTAACCTGGACTGCAGCAGGGTGAACACTCAAACATCTACATTTATGGTAGGTACAAAACTGTACTATGTTCATCGTGTTACCCTGCTGCAGTCATCACACTTGGGTTGAGTCCCAAAGCTAAGGTAGGGTGGAGGCATCATAGAGGGTTAGTGGAGGCAATGAGGCCCTGCAGAACTGCAGTGGCGAAGCCTGCCCTGGACTTAGAATAAAGAGGTAAGTGATAGTGTTTGGTGAAGGTGTGTACAGAACTCCAAGTTGCAGCTTCTAAAATTTCCTTGGTAGGAACCCCCCTGAGAATGGCTGTAGAGGTAGCTGTTGCCCTGGTGGAATGGGATCTAATGGTAGGAGGAACTGGTTTCCCATGATGGGAATCATATGCAATGGCCTATCCATTTAGAAATGGTTTGCTTGGATATGGCCCTCCCTTGAGAAGCTGTAGCATAGGAAACAAAGAGCTGGTCAGTTTTTCTGAAAGCCTTAGTTTTATCCAAGTAGTAACGAAGCTTCCTGTGAATGTCCAAGGAATGCAGGAGTCTCTCACCTTTGTTCTGTGGATTGAGGAAGAAAGTGGGTAGGTGGATGGTTTGATTTAAAGCTACACTGGAAACCACCTTAGGCATGAAGGAAGGATTAGTTCATAGAGAAACTCTGACTTGATGAAAAATGAGGAAAGGTTCCACTGCCATAAGTGCCTGTAATTCTGAGACTCTCCTAGCATAAGTTATTGCTAGGAGCAGGGCAGTCTTCCAAGATAGGAACTGAAGGTCCGCAGAAAAAGCTGGTTCAAAGGGAGGTAACGGCAGTTTTTCCAGAACAAAGTTGAGGTCCCATGTTGGTGTAGGAGCTCTTCTAGGTGGTCTAATGTTTTTTGCCCCTCTGAGGAACTGCCTTAGGAGAGGATTTGAAAATAAAGGTGGATTCGTGTCGTAGTGAGCTGAAATAGCTGAAGCATGGATTTTAATAGAGAAGGAAAGTCCTTTATGCAACATCTCAGCTAAATACTGCAGAATGTGAGGCATATGAGGCTGAGTTGTGTCTTGGCCTTTAGCTTGGTTCCAAGCAGAAAACCTTTTCCATTTGTCCGAGTAAGCCTTCCTGGTGCTTGGCCTCCTGGCTTCTAGAATAACATCCAGTACTGCTTGTGAAAGAGGTGCAGGTTGGATACTTAATTGATTTGCCATGCAGCCAGGTTTAAGGTTTTGATCTGGCTGTGAAGAATCTGCTTGTCCTGCTGCGTGGTGTTGTCCGTCTTTATTGCAAGTTGTCCTGGCTGTAGTAGATCCTTGAAGGCTGTCAGAGCTTTCTGTACAGCTAGCATCTCTTTTTGGTTTATGTGAAGTTTTCTTTGTTCTGCAGTCCTTTTTTTTGCATTAACAATGTTCATATGTCTGTTATGTACTTGGAGCTTTTCTCCCCGGGCCTCCACTGAAAATGGACATGTATCCATTTGGACTCTCCCGGTTAACAAATGTAAAATAAATAAAAATAAATAAATAAATTTGAGGCAATATCCATGGTGGGCTGTGAGCCATATTCTTCAGTAGCGGGTACCAGTGCTGGCGTGGCCAGTCTGGGGCTATGAGAATCATTCCAGGTTTCTCCTTTTTGACCTTCAAAAGAACCTTTGTGAGAAGAGGTAATGGAGGAAAGGCATATGCTGTCAGGTTTTTCCAACTGAAGCAGAGAGCGTCCACTTTCCAAGCTTGATGGTGGAATGTCCTTGTACAAAATTTTGTCAGCTGGTAGTTTTGAGGACTGGCAAATAGGTCTATATTTGGTAGGCCCCATCTTTGAGTTATCATTGTAAATATTTGTGGGTCTAGCTTCCACTCGTGGGGATCTTTGATGTTTCTGCTTAGGTCGTCTGCCAATGTGTTTTTCTGTCCTGGCAGGAATTGAGCCTGTAACTGGACTTGGTAGGCCAGAGCTGTGTTCCATAAGATTATTGCTTGCCTGCAAAGAGGGTAGGAATGTGTGCCCCCTTGTTTGTTTATGTACCACATTATTGTGGTGTTGTCCGTCTTTATTGCAAGTTGTCCTGGCTGTAGTAGATCCTTGAAGGCTGTCAGAGCTTTCTGTATAGCTAGCATCTCTTTTTGGTTTATGTGAAGTTTTCTTTGTTCTGCAGTCCATATGCCTTGAATGCATTGCCCTGCCATGTGTGCCCCCCAGGCATAGTCTGAAGCATCTGTTGTGATAGTTTTCCTGGGTGGGGGCAAGGTGAAAGGCTGACCCTTGTTGAGATGACATGCCTGTGCCCACCATAGAAATTCCTGTTGAAGGCAGGGAATGAGAGATATCACTGTGTCCAAGCTGTGGCTGTGTTGAGACCATATGCTTTTTAGGTACCACTGTAATTTCCTCATATGCAGTTTTGCAAATGGTATTATCAGAATGCAAGATGCCATGAAGCCCAAAGCCTGCAGAATTTTAATTGCAGTTAATTGGGTCTTTGTTGCCATTGTCTTGAAATATTGAGTCAGTTGTAATTGCTTGTCTAGTGTAAGATAAGCCTTCTGGGCCGTTGTGTCCAAGCTGGCACCCAGGAATGTCATTTTTTGTGAAGGTACTAGTTTTGACTTCTTTTCATTTACTGTGTACCCCAGACAATTTAGTAGATGCTTCACAAAAGCCAGATGTTGTAGGAGAATGTCTTTTCATTCTGCTTGGATGAGGCAGTCGTCCAGGTATGGATATATTTGAATTCCTCTTTGTCTGCAGTATGCAATTACTGGTGCCAGGCATTTTGTGAATACTCTGGGCGCAGTAGATAAGCCAAAGGGCAGTGCAGAGAATTGATAATGTGTTGAACCTGTAATGAAATGGAGGTATCTTCTGCAACTTTGTCTGATAGGGACATTCAGGTATGCCTCCTTGAGGTCCAACGTTACCAGCCATGCTTCCTTGCCCAACATGAGAAGTAGCTGCTGTAGTGTTAGCATCTTAAAATTGGGAACTTGTAAGTACGTGTTTAGAATTGAACGGTCCAGAATTGGTCTCCAAGCATTTTCTTTTCTGGGTACTAGGAAGAGTCTTGAGTAAAATCCTTGGCCTTGCTCTTGAGTTGGTACCCTTTGAATGGCTCTCATGGCCATGAGAGCTGTAATTTGTTTTTGAGCCTCTGCCCTTTGATTTTGTGGCAGGTTTGGCATTCCTCTTTTTATTGGCAAGGTGTGAAAGTGGAATCTGTATCCTCATAAAATTATGTCTAGGACCCATTTGTCCTTTGTGACCATGTGCCAGTTGTCTGCAAATAGTGCTAGTTTTCCCCCCAAGGGGGCTGACAAAAGAGCTTTGTTTGGCCAGCTGAGGTGCAAGTCATTGAGTTTGCCTTCTGGTGGATTGAGACCTGTCTTCTCCTCCCTTCTGGGTTGGAGTGCCCCATTGGCGAGGTTTATACTGAGCTTGTGGTTGTCCTCTGCCCCTTGGGCCTGTATTTACCCCTCTGAGGCCTGTCAGTGGCTGGAAAGGACCAATTTTTTGTTGGCCAGTTTCTGCTGAAGCGAGGGGGTTGTACTTGTAAGAAATCTTTGACTGTCTGCATTGCTTTTGCCTTATCTTCCATTTTCTTTAAAACTTCTTCTGCTTTAACACCAAAAAGAACATCCTGCTGTAAGGGAGCATCTAGTAGTTTTGCTTTAACATGATCAGGCAGACTTTGTTCCTTTAACCAGGCATGCCTACGTATAACTGATCCAGTGACAGCTGCTCGGCAGGAGGCCTCTAAAGAATCAAACCCACATTGTAAGGTATGTTTGTCCACCTGCTCGGTGGCGTGCAACAAATCCTGTACTACTTTCATTTCAGATTGTTGAGGTAAGGTGGTTATCTTTTGTTTTAACTGAGAGATTAGAAATTGCTGATACTTATGCATATGAAATTGACAGTTTAGTGCTCTCCATTAGGTTATTGCATTGCAATGCAGGGACTCTGCAATAGGCACTCTACTAACAGTCATACATTCCATATTAGGTTATTACATTGCAATGCAGGGAGTAAGCAATGGGCACTCTACTAAGAGTCATACATTCCATATTAAGTTATTACATTGCAATGCAGGGACTCTGCAATGGGCACTGTAAAAACAGTCATACATTCCATATTAGGTTATTACATTGCAATGCAGGGAGTATGCAATGAGCACTCTACTAACAGTCATACATTCCATATTAGGTTATACATTGCAATACAGGGACTCAGCAATGAGCACTCTAGTAACAGTCATACATTCCATATTCTGTTATTACATTGCAATGCAGGGACTCTGCAATGGACACTCTACTAACAGTCATACATTCCATATAATAGGTTCATAGGTTCATAGATTAGTACTAAGCTAACTGCCCTTGGTAGCCATTTTAAGCCTAGGCAATTATCCCTTGTGAGACTCAAACCCTGCACCTTCTGTTTGTAAGGCAAACACCTTAACCATTACGCCACCCTCCCAACCCAAAAATAAAATTGCCAAATATTCCAAAGACAACCAGAAGGCATTCTATAACTATGTCAATAATCTAAATGGCAATACTCAGATATGCTCTGAGCTACAACAGAATGGCATTAAATATACTGATCCCAAGGATATTGCCAATATTCTGGCAGATCGATTCAGTGCCAGCTTCACCCCCCTCCCACCCCCTAAATGACCCATCTCAATACCGGAAGATTGACAAATTCCGGTAATAATAGCCTCACAGGTAAAAAACTCACTCTCCAAAGCTAAGAATACAGCATCCATGGGACCAGATGACATCCCAGGCTGTGTACTACATGAACTACAAAATGAACTGGTACCACACCTAAGTGTCATGTTTAATCATACCCTCACCTCAGGCTTCATGCCCACTGAGTGGCGCACAGCTACAGTTATCCCACTCCACAAGGGGGGGATCCACCTTGGATCCCGGGAACTACCACCCCATCAGTCTGACAAGCCTGATCTGCAAGGCCATGGAATGTATTATCATGGAACTTATAAACAAAGACACTGGCAACCTTAAAAGACTGGACCCCACCCAGTTTGGGTTTGTGAAGGGCTAATCTTGTCTCCTGAACCAGATTGACTTCTTCAAATCAGTCTCCAGAGCCGTGGACAAGGGTAAGGCAGTCCACACAGCCTATCTGGACCTCGCCAAGGCCTTTGACACCATCCCCCACTCTGGAATCATAGATAAACCTACTAAGCTGGGCATTAATCCCTACATCACTCGATGGGTTGCCAACTGGCTTACTGACAGAACCCACACTGTAAAAGTAGCTGACCCAAAATCCAGCTCCAGACAAGTGACAAGTGGAGTACCTCAGGGTTCATTCCTGGGACCTCTCTTGTTTGGCATCTACTTCTCTGAAGTACAGGCCAACACTAAGGGGATCTGGCTAACAAAGTTTGCAGATGACTGCAAACTGGGAGCCATTATTGAATCCCCAAATGATGTCGATACTCTGCAAAAGGGCCTTACAGAAACAGATGCTTGGTGCCAGAGCCATGGGCTCAAGCTTAATGCCAAGAAATGTATAGTTATCCCCTTTGGGAAAAAAACATGTACCCATGAATTACCACATAGGTGGCAGTACACTAAATACTGAAAGTGTGATAAGAGACTTAGGGACACAGGTGGACAGTGGTCTCACCTTCAATAACAACATCGCCACAACAGTCAAGAAATCCTTCTATGTGGCACACCTCATCACTAAGGGCTTTTCATCCAGAAAAAAAGAGGTCATTGTCCCACTTTACTCATCTCTCATTAGACCCATTACAGAATACAATGCCTCATTTGGTATGTACCTCTCAAGACATCTGCAACAACTGGAAAGGCTGCAGAAATACCTCACTAAAAGAATCACAGGCCTAAAGCAGATGCCCTATGCTGACCGCCTTAAAAAACTCTATACTGTGTCGCATATCGTCTACTTCGAGGCTCTCTCTGCTTAACATACAAGGTCATGTCAAACCCAGAGCTGTTGGACATGCTACACTTAAAGAAATCCCAATCCCTAAGAGCCAGATGCTCCAGGAATCTAAACCTTGTCATCACAATAAACAAAACATGCTGGATGGATAGGTTCCTGACCCAGAGACTCCCCAGCCTCTGGAAAAGACTGCCCATGCATGTCAAGCAGAATGCCTCTTTGACCCTCTTCAAAAGGAACCTTGATGATTGGATGGGAGATAGGAAATTCACCCTGGGGATCATGTCAGTTGCCCTGCTAGACAGGCGCCCAGAGAAGTAAATAGCATGGGAAGAAATAGCCAGGGAATTGTTATGGCTGGGCTTGTATAGGCCCTAGGGCCGATAGCCTGGCACCAACCTATGAACACACACAAATACTTTATAAGGGAATTGTTAGTGCATGCTGTTGCTAATTGTTTTACTGTAGCTCAGGCTTTTTCTGCACAGGCCAAGGTAAGATACAGTTAGTTACAACAGCAAAAATAAGCCATTGTAATGCCACAATGCTTTAGTTGCATCAGTCTCAAGGAATTTCAAGCTTTAACTAGCAGTTATGTGTTAAAATAGTTTTACTACAGTCGTGCAATCCCCTTATGCAAGCCATGGCATCTACTTCATATAAAGATAAATTAATCTAGCTGAGTTAAATGTGTTTATTGGCCCTTTCTAAGGTTGCTGGCTGAATGGCTTAGAGAGCTAAAGCTCTGATTAATCCAGGCAACCTGGGATCACCTAACATCCTAGGTGACAGAAGAACCAGCTGTAGGAGTCACATATCAGTGCACAATGTGGGCTTATCCAGTCAAGTGAGATTCAAGATGTCTGGTCTGTTGTTGCATTGACTACAAGTGGAGACGTTAGAAAATGTAGCAGCACAAATGACCAGGTTATGTCCCAAGCAGTGCACCTGTACTATATATAGATTATTGTAAATGTGCAGAACTATGCGAATGTTATCAGACCAGGATTCTGGTCCTCCTTTGCTGGTATACACATCAAGGACGGGGGGCATGGAGTTCGGCCCTGCACATTGAGTCCTTTATGGTGCCATACCTGATGCTTTACTCATGATCCTCTCATACTTCTAAAGTTGCTTAAGGAATGTACAGTCAGTAGTGGGGAGGTTTCGACTGCTGACAGGCATGACAAACAAAAAATGATAAAAACACAATCTTCCTGCTAAGCTCGTCAATTAAAGCTAATTTAAATTTGCTACTGACCTGGTTCATAACTCTTTGCTACTTCTCTCCCTTTGAAGAAAAGGTCAAACTTATACCCTAAGCATTTTGTTCACAGGAATGTGAAAGGAAAGTTAATTCATTTTCATGTGTTCAATTATTTTTTCTCTGGTATGTAGGTAGCTGTCCTACATCAAAATTAAATGCAGTGTTATTCTGCAATCCTGAATGCCTTGAAACTCTGAGAACCAGGGAAAAGGTAACAAAAGAGAACATTTCACATGCACACTTCAATGGCATTT
Source organism: Protopterus annectens (assembly GCF_019279795.1). Lineage (NCBI taxonomy): Eukaryota > Metazoa > Chordata > Ceratodontiformes > Protopteridae > Protopterus > Protopterus annectens. Next base: position 1,128,440,276 of record NC_056748.1, on the reverse strand, counting down.
GATGCTGGCACTGGTTTCCACTATAACTTGGAAACAAAGCAGCAATATAATATGTCTGTTCTGCTAGTTATCTTAAAATTTTGCATGAAAGGAAGAATTACTTTCCTCCTTAAACCTTGCAAAGAATGGTTGTTTTGGCAACAAGTCAGAGGCAGATGTGTGTGACTAGACGCTAGACTTAATTGCCTCCTGTTGATGTATTACTTAAAACTTGCTCTGA